>NW_006443568.1:1428429-1533832 GCF_000325575.1 Pteropus alecto
GGAAAGAGCAGGCAGGGTAGCTATCCGAGTTTGAGCCCCACCAGCGCCTCAGCACCTGAATTTCTGTCTCAGGATCATTGTCCGGGCCCCGCCACCCTCTCCTTCGCACCAGCCTGAGCCTGTGTGACCCTTACAGCTGACTTGTGAAGCAAGCCAGGAAGCTGAGGCTCTGGGAGGGGAGCTGAGTTGTAGAGGGCCACACGGCCAGTGAGGGGACTTGAACCCAGGCCTTCTTCCTCTCCTGCTGCTGCCACATGCTCTTGTCAAATCTAGGATCATTGTGTCTCTTTTACAGGTGGGGATACTGAGGCCCCATTTGTAAAGGTGCTTCAGAGGGTAGGGCAAGAAGTCGTGAGGAGACCTTCCCAGTTAAAACCTAAGTCGTGAGAGAGAAACATCCTGGGCAGTGGGCCTGGCAGCCTCTGAGTGGCTCTGTCCGGAAGTCAGATTGAGAAAGGCCTGGAGGGGAGGCTATAAACCCTGATAGTCAGCCTAGCCAGGCTGGGGCTGCTGGGAAAGCACAGGGTGTAAGCCGAGGCCAATAGGACACTGAACTGACTCAATCCTCCCCAGAGCCCAGCCCCAGCTGGCACCTGACATGTGGGCTCTGCCTATCAGCAAGCCAGCAGCGCCAGGCATGATCTCCACACATTAGCCACAGCCAGCCTGGACCTGCCGCCCCTTCCCACTCCCACCTGGTCTGCTTGTTCCATGATGCCCCTCACCCTACCACCAAAACGAACAAACATACAAACACACACCAAAAGCAGCAAATGACCAAGAATTCAGCTCTGGTCAATAACCAAGTGAGCCCTCAAATCTATGAACAGCCAGCCGAAGGGATGGGAAGAGGGGTATTATCTCCAGAGTGCTTTCAGGCCACTGTGGTGTGCAGAGACAGGGCTTGGTAGCTGGGACTGCTGGGTACCTGCTGCTGAGCAGGTGGGTGGGGTGCTCATTTCACTGTCATGCTGGAGGGTTTCCTATATGAATGTAAAGCTAAGAGGGTCGTGAGATAGGGGGCTGAGGGCACCTTCGCCACCTCCAACCGTCTCAGGGCCCTGAGAGTCCCTGTGAACCCAGTGCCTGGGGCCCTCCCTTCATTAGGTTTGTGAGGCCAGGGAACCCCCAAACTTGAGGCTCTGCCCCAGTCTGTCCTGTCCCTCTTCGTGGGATCTTGGGCAAGTCATTCAGCATTGCCAGTAGCTGATAATAAACAGGACAGTCTGGTATTTTTGTTTCCTGTCCCACAAAAACAAAGGCTCATAAATAACTTTTTAACCTGGAGTACAGTGCTTGATTGGAAAAAATATTAAATAAGGCAATGACATATCTTAGTGCAAATAAAACCTCCCAAGGAGGCTGGAAGCAACAGGCATGGGGCACCTTGAGCGTGTCGTGGATTGTGTATGGATTCCTCCTCCTCAAACCCTGTCTGAAGCTCAGGCTTCTAAAGAACTTTCAGTGTGAAGAACAGAGCGGGGGCCTAGTGTGCAGGGAGATAGCTAATGTGGCATTTTCTTCAACGTGCTGCACAGCTGCTCTGTGGTAAGACAATTTCTTAAAAAAGATACTATAAAAGCTCCACAAACAATAAGTGCAAATTATGTGAGATGTTCAAAGATATAATTATTAAAACTATTTTTTTCCATTTCCCCCTGATGATGGTGTTTGTTTGGGGATGATCTCACAGCCCAGCTTTTCACTTAAAATATTTAACATTTATACCTCATTTTTTCACCTGTAAAAAAAAAAAAAAAGTATATTCCTGCCTGGTCTCTTTCCTTCTAGGGGCAGATGAGAAGGTAGATGGTGGCTGGAGGTGAACACAGCCCACAGAGAGCAACGCCAGAGGCACTTTAATGAGCACTGACTACGTGCCAGGCATTGGGTCACACACCTGACACGTACAATCTCATGCATTCCTTATGGCAATTCTGTAAGGTAAGAACCATTATTATCTCCACTTCATAGATGAGGCAACGGAGACCCAGAGAGGGGTAGTCACTTGCCCCAGGTGACAAAACCCGTGGCAGAGCCAGTTCTTGAGTTTGGGATCAGGAGCCCTAAGCTCCCACTTGGAGGTTACAACGGCATTGCCTCTCCAGGCTGTTTCTGCCAGCGCCCCCTGCTCCACTTGTATGACTCTGGGTCTAGAACATGGCAATTTCTGGGAGGATGGGGACCAGGGCTGAGTGCCCGAGGGCTCCCCCACACCCACTCTACCCGGCTCCTCAGAAGCAGGTAGTTTCCCATCCTCAGCTCTGGTCACAGGGCAGAAAGGGGAACAGACACCCCCACTTGACGCCCAGTACCATCTCCTCCCCACACCACAGTCTCAGGACTCTAAGCCTTTTTCCACTTCTGCTTCCTACCTTCCCCCACCCCTGCCCACATCAACAGGTTCTTCTTCTCGGGCCTCGGCCCCAAAGGGACTGAGCGTTCTCAGGGGAGCTCAGCAGGTCTGAGGTGCACATCCCTGACCTTCCATTACCTAAAGGCCAGTTGGACCCGTGCAAGTGTAACAAAGGCCATCACCTCTTAAAGGGGCTCACATTATACTTTATTGACGTGTTAAGAGAGGCAAGTACTTTCCATTTAAAATATTAACATTACATGTACTGCCCCCCCCTAACCCATGAGGAAGGGTGAGATGACTCTACGTACAGAGGAAGGGGCAGGGAGGGTGGGGACAGCAGGTCCTCGATCCCTTGCAGGGGCAATGAGATAGGTGGACTGAGTGGACAGAAGGTAGGTTATTAAGAAGCATCTTGCTTACTAACATGAAGCCTTGTGCCCTGCAAGAGAGCACAGATGAGGCCTCATTAGCTTAGAGGAGGGGCCCTCGGAGGGCAGGCACACGGTGCCCAACTAGCCAGCCAAGCCTGGCATCCCAGGGACGGAGCGGAGGTGGGGGGCCATGCACAGGGCCCCCAGCCCAGGCCTCTGATCCCCCGGCCTCCCTCCCCGCCCGCTGAGAGAAAGGGGGGTTTGGGCTTCAGCCACGGACCAACGGCCGGTACCGGCAGTGTCTCCTTAAAATAGAGATACAATGTGCATCAACAGGGTGATCACTTCTGGCCCACTTGGGCAGACGGCTAGAGGTGCCGAGTGGGCCAGAACCAATCCTACAGTATCTTTGGTTTGTGGGTTCCCTTCCCTACTTTAATCCTCCCTCTGTCCAGCCTCCAGTGCAAGCCTCCGGCTGGGACCGGGCTGCTCGATAGCCCGCAGCCCAGCCGGACAGCCCTTGGAGGGCTGCCAGGGCTGCCTACTCACTAAGGTGCTGGGACTTGTAGGAGAGGATCTCGGCAGCCAGCTGCTGGGGGTCCAGGAGCTGCGGAAAGCGCCCCATCACGGCCTCCACCAGGCGTGGGGGGAAGACTCCACACAGCTTGGTGTACACACTGGCTCGCTCCTTGGCCAGGTTGCCTGCCCCACCCCATGGGCCCCTGTCGGCCCCTGGGCCTGGCACCTGGGGCTCCTGCAGGACTGGGGTGGGTGGGGGCAGCTGGTATGGCTCTGACCAGTACTCTCGAGGTGGAAAGGCAGCTGGCGGGGGTGTGTAGTCGGCAGGGACGCTAAAGTGTCCGGCACCCACGGCCCGTCCAAAGGCAGAGAAGGCCGGAGTGGCTGGGAGCTCAGCCCCGTAGGGGTTGTAACCAGCATAAGGGCCTCGAGGGGGGCCCGGTTCACCAGGGGCTCCTCCTCGAACCCCCCACAGTTCTGACATCTGGCTCTCCAGGGAGCCAATGCCCGAGTCCAGGCAGTCCTGGGAGGTGTATGGGAGAGAATCCAGGGTCTGCGGGAACCAGTCCGTGGGCCCAAGGCTCCTGCCTGCAGTCACTGGGACAAAGGTCTGGGTCAGACCCTCTCGGTGGGACCCCGGGGTTGCCTGGGTTCCCAGCTTCTTCCCTTCCAAGCTGCATGGCTCACGCTCTGTTGGCTGAGAGCCAGGCTGAGGTGGTGGAGAAGGCCGCTGGCCACTTTTGTCCTTGCCCTGGGCCCGAGGGGGTGAGAGGAGGGCATTGGCACGGAGCTCATCAGCCACGGAGCGCTGGGGGCGGCTTGGCCGCTCGGGGTGGAAGAACCTGCACTTGATCCCATAGGTGCACTTCCTCCCTGGAAGAGAAGGAAGGGGGATTATAAGCAGGAGAGCTCCAGAACCAGGGGTGGCACAGGAAACTTGGAGTCAGGTGGTCGCCAAGAGGAAGAATTTGGGGCACGGGCCAACTTAGGAGAGAGGAATGGGAAGGAGTAAGTAAGGACGGTCATGGAGGGTGGAGCTGGGTCTCTTACCATAGGGACATGGCTGCTTCCTGTGCTCAGTTGTGAGTGGCTTCTTACGCAGGAAGTTGTCCAGGCTTGGCCCATGACGGCCCAAGGGGTCATCGGGGGGCATGAACCTGCAGAGTAGGTGGGAGATGTGAGGGGGACTTCCAAGTGCTGGTCAGGGACTGGACAGCAAACCTCATTTGGAAGGATAGGTGGGCAGCTCTTAAAACTGGTGCCCATCTAGCAGGACATCCTGGGCTCTGGGTGGAACTGCCCCAAGGGAGGGGAGGAGGTCCCAAGTCCAGAGGGACACGGCTGTGGGCACCTTTAGGGCAATCCTCATGCTGGGAGCTGAGGCCACAAGGAGACCAGCAACCTGAAAATCTGAATCTAAGGCTGTGTCCACTGGCCTCTGGTCAGACATTAAGTGCTGGGGACCAGAGAGGCTTTCTTGGAACCACTGACCACATCCTGTCACAAATGCTACTGCTCCATCCCCCTCCCTTGTCCATCTCACTTCCAAAGCTGCCTGGATCCGAGGCCACGGCCCCCAGCCCCACCTCTCCTAGGGGCACCTCAGGTTTCCCCTCAGGACCCCAAGGCCATCGGCCTCCCCGCTCTCGAGAACGCACTTGTCATTGACGAAGGAGTACATGAGCAGCCGCTCCTCGATGAAGCGCTTCCACTCCTGCCGCTCGCTCTGGAGGTCCCGGTAGGTGTCGTTGGAGACCACCACGCCGTCTGACTCGAAGGCCAGCTTCACGATGAAGCGATCGTCGTAGCACACCACCCGCTTGCCGCCCACTCGCCGCGACGGCGTGAACACCAGGATCTTCTTCTTCTCCAGTTCCCACAGGATGTGCTGGTCTGGGAAGTGGCAGGGACACAGGTCAAGGCCCAGCCTGGACCCAGAGCCAGGCCCGCAGGGCTCCCTTACCTCCTAGTGGCCAGCAAAGGGGCTCCTAGCTCCAGGTGCATGAGGGCAGGAAGGGGTTCTGCTGAGGCCACCGCCACAGCCCAGCCCCTCCCCTGAGCCTTGTGCATGGTTTGCTGCCTGAAAACCAAGGACACCTAGGAACAGGCCTGCAGGTCTGCTCAGCAAAGGCTCCAGAGCACAAAACTGGGCTTCGCCCTTTCCCCCTTCTGGACATCAGGCTTGTTCATGCCACAAGTGGGCGTAGCTCTGGTGTTCACCCAGCTGGTCCCATAGGGGTCCATGAATGAGCCTCGGTTTGAGCTGGGGCAGGAGACATGTCTTGGCTTTGTCCCCTGTAGCCAGGATAAAGCTACCAGCGCCTATGCAGAAGGGGCCACTTTTCTTGGAGTGGGTGGCCCCAGCCAGCCTGCCCGCAGATCTTAACTTCTAGAGAAATAAACTAAGTTTTTACTCCCAAAGATTGGGGGCTCTTATTGTAAGAACAATGGTGACGCCTCACATTTATTGAGCAACTACTATGTGTCAAGCACTCCTCTAAGCACTTATCATGTATTAACTTATGGGATCCTCACAACAACCCTGTGAGGTTTATCAACCTCTGACCCATGTCTCAGATGAGGAGCAGGTGGCTCAGAGCAAGGTGAGCCAGAAGGTACAGAACCAGGATTCCAGAGCCCATGGGTTCAGCCACCACACTATGCTGCCCCTGTGCCACGGGAGATGTGGGGAGAGCCTAGTACTCATAAGCAGAGGCTGCATAAGGTGACCTCCAAGGACCACTGTTCAGAGCAGGCATGCTGAGGCCAGCACAAGCTGGGAAAAGAAATGCTGGTCCCTGCTTGAGGACTAGAAGTCGTTGGTCACACCCAAAGGGTCTTTCCTGGTGAGGGCTCCCAGAGCAGTAAGACCACCTTCTTCCAGAGGTGCCACTCACCTGTGATGGGCACATCGGGCCGAGGCTGCTCCTTCCTCCAGGATGGTACAAATGCTGTGATGTCTGTGTGGCCCCGTTCCAGAAACCAGTTCACGGCCAGCAGGATGCCCCGGCAGGAGAAGACCTCCTTGTTCCCATGGCTGGAGGGAAGAGGAGGGTTGGAGTCAGCCCACGAGGGTGGCTCATCTGCTGTCCACTAGGCCTGAGCAGGAGGGAGGCAGGTCCCACTCCAGCCCCTGCCCTGGCGCAGCCCACCACCCTCAGGCTGGGGCCTAAGGCCTGCATTCCCTCCCAGATCGCACAGGGCCTGGGATGGCCAGACCCGGGACTTTCCCTGAGGTCCCATCTCCCGACAGTGAGGAAACGCCCAGGAATCTGGCAGCACTCGCTCCTCACATGGGGGAGACTCAGACCTCTTGCAACACACCTGGGGGTGGGGGAAAGGAGCAAGAGACTTCTGGTTCCTGCTCCACCCGGGGGTGCTGGGACCAAGGGGACACAGAGGTACACAAGTAGACCGAGTCGCCATTCCTCCCTCGCCGCAACCCCCTGTGCCACCACCCCCGGCTAACTGAAGAAAAACCAGATTTCTCCAGATTAAAGCTGGATTAAAGTTCAGTCCTGCACAAACCACAGAGGCTGGGACTGAGGAGGGCCAAGTGGAAGGAGCCATGATCCCAGCCTCCAACAGGATCCCCCCACACCCCGGCAGGCAGGCGGCTCCAGATGCAGGAGGCTGCCCAGAAGCCTTTCAGTTTGAAAGTGAAAGGACTGCCTTTCCTCTCAAGACTGCCAATTCCCCAAAACGCCTGCACTGCCCTGTCCTCTTCTCACTTTTCTCAGAAGGGCATGACTCGAAGCAGATAGTCTGGACCAGGGGACTCTGATAGCAGGAGAGCTAGGACCTGGGACATGCCCCTTTCCTGGTCTCAGGACCAGACTTCACCCGTCTTAATGTGGATCCAGGAAGCCCTGAGGCGCTGCTAGGTTGCTCTACCTCAGAAACAGGCCCGGTTGTCTGCAGCCTCCTTAAGAAGGGCCCATGTTGGGGGGGCAACTTTCCTGTTTGCTTGGGGCCAAAGACAGACCACCAAAGTGAGGGTCCCACTGGACTCCTGGGAGGGTGAGAGAGGGACGGGGGCTCCCAAGTAATAATGGGTATGATAGAAGGGCTCTGAGACCAGGCTGGGGGGCTGGAGGGGGCCAGCTGGGGATCCCTCCCCAACAGCTCCTGCCTCTGACTAACCTCTCAGTAAACAACTCAGACTCTCATATTTAGCAAATAAAACAGAATAAACGTTACACAAAAGAGGCAAGTCCATGGTCAACCACATCCTGTGGGTGGCTTTGGGGGCGTTGATAGCTGGAGACCCAAGAGAACGTAGAGAGGGATATGGGACAGTTGGGCACAGAGGCTGTCTGGGGGTGAGGCCAGGACTCCTGGGTCTGAAGGTCTCTGTAAATTGTACGGGAGGCAAAGTCCAGCCTGAAGGCAGTGCTCATCCCTGCCAGGTGGGGCCTCCCAGCCAGGTGCATCCGCCAGCCCACTTATGCTAAAAGTTAACATTTACTGAGAACTCTGAGCCAGGCCCTGATCTATGTGCTCAACGCTAAATCATCAGTAAGCTTCTGAGGATGGTACTATCATGAAAGGTCCCTTTTCCCCTTTATTCAGATGAGAAAACTGTGGTCTGCAGAGGGCAACTAGTTGCTAGCATCATACAGCAGCAATTGTGAAACAGAGATGCAAACCCAGAGCCTGTACTCATAACCACCATGGGTACTGATGCTCAGATAGGCGCTAACCCTGACAGTGGGGATTGAGCGGGGATTAGCAGGTACTGAGCTCCTACTGGAAGCCAGGTGCATCACATACCTCCCTTTTCCATTCCTACAAGGCTAGCTGTTAACAGGAGGAAACCAAGACTCTGACACTCATCTAAGATCCCCTGGCTAGTGGTAAGAGACAGAACTTGAACTCAAATCTGCAGCCACTAGATTACTTTCCTGTCCTTAACAGCAAGACCTGAAGTCTATTTAGAAGAAGAAAAAGCTTCCCAATTTGAACAGTGTTAAGAGGGAGGGGCAGGCAGGCTGTGGACAGGAAAAATGATGCATTTGGTAAACTCCTGCTCCTTTGTCCTGACCCATGTGAGGTGTTACCACCACTGAGAAGCCTTCTTTGACTTTCCAGGATGGGTTAGGTCCTTGGTCTGTCTTCATAGTGCCCAGTGCAGTGAGAGGGACCAAAATTAGCTGTAGGGAGGCGCTTTCCATCTGGGAGGACAGTATCTGGTGTTCTGCTTCCTCCATTGTATCACTCCCTTCTCTGGGCCTTCTGCTCTGTCTCCCCAAGACCATGGGGGTGTGATCATCTCTGGCTTGGCTTCCTCTCTCAGGTATGCAGTTTACACATGCATCCTTCTACCTCCTTCTATACACACGTGTGCACATGTATATGCCCCATCCTAGGCCAGCATCCCCAAGCCCTGGGACTTAATAGGATGCAAGGGTTTCCAGGACAGCATACTGCCTTTGGGCACCAAAACCCTTGGCTGGGGACAAGTCTGCTCTCAGCTGCTCTAGCCTCCAGAATATTCTCTTGGCAGGCAGTCAGAGCCTGACTCTTGGCAGAAGCGGAACACCAGATACTGCTCTTCCAGGCCGGAGTGCCTCCCTACAGCTAACTTTAGTCCTTCTCCCTGCAATGGAGGAAGCTCTGCTGGCACAGGAAAACCAGATATCCTCCCACTCCCACCACGGCCCTGCTTGTCTAGAAGGTCAGGGTCCCTTATCCTGGCTAACTAGACACTGGTAAGATGTGTGAATACGTAGGAGACTCCAGCTCAGCGGCTTCTACCCTAGGACAGAGGGCAGGGCCCGGCCAGGCTACCCAGGTGAAAGGATCTGCCAGGGCTGGGCCCGGCTAGAGAAAAATTCCCTTAGAAGGAAACAGAGGTGAATTTCCCCACGATTTGCATATCGTGGGGGCTGGCCCGCCTGCCCTTGTGGGGGAGGGGGCAGCAGGGCAAGAACTCAGTAGCAGCAGAGACAGGAAGTTTGAGGCTGGAATTCCCCTCCTGCTACTGCCCCAGCTCAGAAACCCCCAGCGGATCTGCCTCACCAGCCAGAGCCTCCAGCCACCCCGCCTCCACCACCTGCCCCTCCTCCCTCCCAGGCCCCTCCTCCTTCTGCCAGGATACAAACACACGCAGCACATGGCTGCCCAGGGCTCAGCATTCTGGCAAAAGCCTCAGGAGGAAGGAGTCACAGATGCATCCTGGCACCTTGCCTAGCTATACACTGCTGGGGCCTGGAAGGGGACCCCTAACTTTCAAAACACATGTGACCAGCTGCCACTGACACGTGAGAGCCAGCTTTACCTAACTTTCCACCCAGACTCAGCCCATTTCAGAGATAGGAAGACTGACCTAAAGGTGGCTAAGCTGGGCCAGGAGTGGGAGGGGCGGACGGGCCAAGATCATCCAGGCCTCAGGTAGCCCACCTGGGAGATCCCTGAGGGCAGCCAGTGAAGGAGCCCTCCCTATTCCCCACCCGGGGTCTGGGATCTCCCTGTCCACGCCCACAAGAACTCTTCCTGGTGAACGATGCGTCAGCCTTGGCTCAAGCCCTCCTCTGAGGGACTGGGAGAAAGCAAGGCCAGAGGTCTGGGCTCCCTGGGGTCAGGAGCAACCCTGGCCCCACCCCACCCCATTCTCTGTTAAAGCATGCATGGGGGGTTAGAAGGTACTGGTGCTGAGTCCTGGGTCTGGCCCTGGGGAGTTCCCAGAGTCCAGTCCACCCTAGGTGGCCCCCGCTGATTCAGAATGGACCCAAGTCACAGTTCACTTGAAGCCAAATCAACAGGCCACCCGCCCACACCCCTTGTGTAGAGTTAGATCCTCGAGGTCACTCTTGGTCACAGCTACGAAGTCCTCAGTAGCTGGGTCTGCTTCCGTGGGAGCCCAGGTCTGAGATAAGGCCCCAGGCCCTCAATAATTGTGATAACCATCGCTGTTACTATCTTCTGAGCAGTTACTCTCTCTAGGTACCACATTTCACTCCTCACAACTACCACCTGAGGAGCTGGGTTCGACCTGTCTTATGGATGAGGAAAGACAGCTCAGAGTAGGTGACTTCTGGCTCCTTCATGAGTGAGCTGGAGCCCAGTCTGATCCCCTCCACTGTACTGCCTCATGTCACAGCATTGGAACTGAGAGTGCTGGCCCTTGCGGAGAGACAAAGAGCATAAGGTGAGCTCTGGAGACGAGGACCTGAGTTCGAATCATTACTCTACCACTTCTCAGTGGCGGGACCCCCAAACAAGTCCTTGAGTATCTGTTCTCATCCCTAAAACATTCCAAGCAAACCCTCTTCCAAGAAGCCAGGAGGATGATGGGAGCCTCTTGGCACACAGTAGGGCTTCAGCAATGGTCTTTCCCTTCCTGTAGACTAGGGTGTGAGAGCAGGTCGACTCCTTCCTGAAGGCCCTTCTACTGGAGGTGCAGAGACACAAGGCCACCATTCCTAGCCACAGGCCAGGTCTTGGCTACAGAAGTGACACGTACCTCATGGCCACGTTGCTCCCGTCGATGACCACAGGCCTCAGGTCACTGCCCTCCTTGTCTTCCTCTGGGGATGAGGGCTCCAAGATGGGAGCCTTTGGGGTGCCCCCACCCCGGGGGACCAGAGGGAGCTGAGGGCAGTGGTCTGGGGAGGCCTGGCGCTCCCGCTCGGCTGCTGACCCATGTTTCACCAGCTCGCCCAGCACTGTGTTGGTGTCTGCCTGGACCCCCAGCTTCTGCAAGACGCTGTGGATCTCAGCAGATGAGTAGCCCAGCTTCCGGAAGAAGTCCACCTTCATCTGCAGTTCAGCAGCTGCTGCCTCCTCAGCAGGGGGCTCCTGGGCCAACCTGGGGGTACCTTGGCTGTCTTCAAGTTCCCACAGATTCATGGCGGAGGGGCTGGCTTTCTGCGTGGGCCTCTTACCACCAGCCACTCACAGCTCAGAATGGTGAAAGGCACCTGTCACAGCTCCCTGTAGGACAACTACAAGGGTTAGGAATGGGAAATGGCTCTTTCTCCCACCTTGCCCCACCCAATAGGATGAGACAACACTGACTAGTGGCACTATGCAAATCAATCTTCACTGGTTACCTCTGTTAGTCTTCTAACAAAAGCTCTCCCAGCTAGGGATCATCAGTCCCATTATACAAAGGATGAAACCAGCCAGACATTAAGAACTTGCTCAAGGTCATCTAGCTGATGGCTGTTGGCGCAAAGGATTTGAACTCAGGAAGTATGACTCCACCTCCTACCCCAAGCTCAGCCCCACGCCAACCCAGGGACCCAGAAAGTCTTGGGAGGCCTCAGGGGACCTCGCCGCGCCCCCATAGCTGCGGGGCGGGGCGCTCAGGTGGAAACCTGGGGTTGGACGTGCGCTGTTGTGGGGGGTGGGGTGGGTGGGGAGGAGGCCAGGGGCTTCCCCGCTGAGGACATCGCCCCCGCCCGCCCAGCGCTGGGAACCAGGCCCAGGAAACTCGGGGCTCGTGGCCAGACTCCTGGACCGGTGAAGAAGAACTTTCCGGGGAGACCCACTGGCGAGAAAAGTTGCTGGGAAACTCTGGTTGGCCGCTGGACTATCTGACGCGGAGGCTGTCCCGGCCCCGAGCTCCGCACTCCCTTGGCTCCCCCTCCGGAGCCTGACTCTCCTTCCCTTAGGTTCCCCCAACTTGGGCTAAGTTGGAAGGGATCCCGAGGACCGGCAAGGCCGGACGGGACCCGCCGCACGTTCCTCCCCGTCCGGTCGGTCCAGCCAGGGCCCTCTCCGCCCCCTCCTCTGCCCTCGCCCCACCGCGCGCGACTCACCCCGCCGTGAATCTGGCGCAGCCGGCGGCGTCTCCATGGGGCCGAGCTCCAGGAGCAAGGCCAGAAGCGTCTTTATATGAGCGGGGCCGGGCAAGCCGCGTAAAGGACCGTGACGCGGAAGCCGAGCAGGGGAGGAGCTAGTCGGCCCGAGCGGCAGGGGGCGGAGCGGACATCGCCCCTTCCTGCTCCGCACCGCCCCAGCGGGTGACCGCACGCGGCCCAGCTGGGAATAGGGTTAGGGTACGCGGAGACGCAGCCCCTTCCGCGGGCCTCCAGGCCGGGCCGCAAGGAGTTCAGAGGGGCGGGAATGCAAAGCCGGCATGCGGAAGGTAAGCACAGGCTGAACCAGGTACGCGCACCGAGTCAGGCACGACCGACCGAGATGGGTACAGAGGTGCAATGACGGGTACAGGCACGTACGTTCAGACTCTTGACAAGTACGTCCCCGACTGAGAAGGTACAGCCAGGAATGCATCGAATGAATCCGGTACACAGAGACTGGTCCACGTACCGTTGGAACTAGGTTCATAAAGATGGGTACACCCAGGCAGGCGCTTTCAGATAGAGACAGGAGCCCTCAACAGGCACATCGAGGTGGGGCCGCACTTAGAACCAGGCACGCATTTTCTGAAATAAGGACCTTACCTGGATAGAAAGGCAGGTACAACTAGCAGATGCTCAATGACGGAGGCGGAAAACCAGGCAAAGGTGCATTTACACCAGTCACCATGTGAGTGTTTACAGAGTGCTCTCTTACACAGCTATGAAACTCACGGAGGCCACCCACGCCTCCACGAAGATGCTTTTAGGTTCCCAGGTCAACCAGTCATGATCCTACATTGAACACAGCATTTTACAGTATCTACCCATGGGCTTAGGTGAGGGTGACAGGTTATTATGCAAATTTTACCCTTGAGAAATTCAGAAAAGGCTGAATTGTCCCAGCTGGAACGACATGGAACCAGGACCAGGAGCTCCCATTGCAGTATATCAGCTGCCACCTTTGCCACTTTTGAAACCACCAGTGACCTAGGACACAGGGGAGACTCTTCTGGTGGAAGGGTAAGGCCTGGGACCTGCCTTCAATTGTGTGTGTGAGTGTATGTGTGAACAAAGAGAACATGGAACCTATGGATGCTAGAGGACCAACCCTTGGCAGTGCCAGCAGCTGACTTTGCAAAAGGGGAAACTGAGGCCCAGGGAGCTAAGGTACTCAATACTGTTTCCTGTGTGTGCCAATACTTACATTTTCTCTGCCTTATCATAGACATGTATCCTATGATACATGGTTAGTATTAATGTTGTATTAATGTTGTAGCCAAAAATTGTTTATTGTAAAAGACACTGTGCACTCTATACATGTGTGGCTTAATGAATAATTAATAAAAATAAAAACATCCATATATCTATCATTAGTATTAATGTTGTAGCCAAAAATTGTTTATTGTAAAAGACACTGTGCACTCTATACATGTGTGGCTTAATGAATAATTAATAAAAATAAAAACATCCATATATCTATCACCTAACTTATGTACCTGTAATTTATTTATTATTGAATAATATTCCATTTTAGAATATACCATTGGTTATTTATCCATTCTCCTGTTATTGGATATTGTTTATAGGTGCTTTTTTTTTTTTTTCCCATTACGAAGAGTGTGCTTTGGATATTCTTGTACATATCTTAATGCAATTGTAGAGTTGAGGAAATGGATGCTCAGAGATTCAGAAAGGTGAGATCACTTGCCCAGGATCCTGGAGCTGGTGGAGCTGGAAATCACATAGCTCTAAGACCTCCATCTCCACATTGACACCTGCTTGTTCCTGGAGGCCACAGACCACCCCAGGGAGGAGGGAGTATGTATTTCTAGCTAGGTTCCGAAGCTGTACCTCTGGGCTTGCCTCACTCTGCCTAGTCAAGTCCTTGCTTTGTTCCATGGTCATCTTTAAAGACTCTAGAGTATCCCCTCCTCTGTGTCCTCCAGGGACACAGCAACCTCCTCAGATGCTCACAGCCACTCTTGCTGAGCACCGTGTATGCTGTACCCCTCATCTTCCCAACAGCCCCTCATAGAGTTGAGAAAAACTCAGTGCCGTTAGGCATTTGTGCATGGTAGTAACTACTTTTAAGAGAGGAAAAATAGTAAGTAATAAGTCCAGGTTAATAATCACAATGATAAGTCAACCACAGCGATAATGCTTCACATTTATGAAGTGCTCGCTAGGCCGCAGGCACGGTGCCAGCACCTTGCAGACATTTCCGTGTCTTTGCATCAGCCCAAGAGTGTCCTCCCCTCCTTCCCTCCCTACTGCTGCCTGGCCAGTTCCATTCATTTGTCGATGATGTCACCTCCTCTGTGAGGCCTGCGGGGACTCCTTAGATGCTGAGTTGCTTCCTCCTCTGTGTTCCCCTGTGTTTCTACGTGCTGGATTGTGATTGCCTGCCTGGAACCTCCTCTGGGGCCAGGACTAGGCTGGGACTCCACCCGTGCTCCCAGGCTTCTCGCTACCCAGCACTGTGCCAGTGGGAGCCGGCAAGACTGGGCAATGAGTCACTCAGCTCTGTGGTCTCCCAGAGTGAATGAAGTCTTGCTCTCTTCCGGCTCATAAAGCTTGCTCTTTCCTGAGAAGCCAACTCTCTTCTGCAGAACACAGGGCTGCTCCGGGGAACTCCTGCTCCACTTACAGCTGGATTTTGCAAACCTTGGCCCCAATCCTCAGGAGCCCTCTGGATTTCCTGGTGCCCAACCCACACACACCCCTCTGCCTCTTGCACGCCTGTCTCACTAGTCGAGCTTGCCAACTTCCTTCCTGGAACTTTCCTGCTCTCCTGCCACCTGCCTGCACCTGGCCAGCCTGGATGAGATCTGCAGAGCTCCAGGACTGGTCACCCCCTCATTGGGGGTGGGATGGGAGGAAGCTGGAGAGGGAAAGATCCCAGGAATTAATTATCTTTGCCTTTTGTAGCTCCACTGGGCAGCTCAGACTGGGGGGGACATAGGAGCTAGATCACCTGTGTAGGAATGGTAGGCAGACTGCCCCTGACCCTTAGCAGAGTGGCTGCAGAAGTTAAATTCAACAAGGCCTCCTCAAAGTACAGAAAGGGCCAGGTTCCTCCCGTGTTTTGAGGCTCCTGCTGTGTTTAAAAAGACTTGTTACAGTAAAGCTACAAAAAAAGAAGTACGTTTTAAACTGTAATGGAACAAATAAATTCTTTTCTTCACATATTCAATTGCAGTGCAGTATATTTGGACTATTGACAAGATAATTAGACGATTTGTTTTTAAAATTTATTATTTCCTTGGAGAAAAGTCTGGGGCAGGGAAAAGGTGAGCCTGGAACGTCTTGTGCTACCAGAGTTAGGAAGTGCTCAAAACTCAAAAGGATAGGGGTGTGTCAAAGGGACCCAGGAGCTATAAGCTCCCAATGGCCAAAGCTGCAACAATTATAGCAATAAAATAAATAATCTAATACTCATTAGATTATAACCCAAGGCATAAGATACATATCTGTGAGTCTATATGGTAGAAAAAAATGATTGAATAAACAAATAAGTAACTGGGGAAGAAGAGACAAATCTTCTAAATAATATATGTGGATTCTCCTTCCTCCAGCTTAATTAACCCTTCATCTAATAGAAACTTTACAGTGGGGAAACCTATCAGGCACCACTTTGACCAAGTGATCAAGGTCAACATCACCAATAGTACGTCGAGTGGATATCATGTGATGAGGAGGGCACTTCACTTCCCCGGTATTCTTTCCCCAAACCCATAACCCCAGAAAAAAGCATCAGACAAACCCCAACTGAAAGATATTCTACAAAATACTTGACCAAGAATCTCCAAAACTGAAAGGGGCATGAAAAGCGTAGAAAGACAGAAACAGTCACAGGCCAAAGGACACTAGGAGACACACGACTGCGGTATGGTTTCCTGGGTTGGGTCATGGGTCAGAGAGAGCATTAATGGAAAAGCTGGTTAAATTCAAATAAGGTGTGGACTTCGGTTCACAGAGACGTGCCAGCGTTGTTTTAATTTTTGATTTTGACAATGTACCACAGTAGTGTGACAGGATAACTTTAGGGGAAACTGAAACTGGGAGAGAGGTATATGGGAACTCTGTACTATCTTTGCAACTCTTGTGTAAATCTAAAATTAATGCCAAAATTAGATAGTTGATTTAAAAATATATATAATTTCATGGGCTTTACAGGTGGCATGTATTTTGGTAATAGTGCCAGATGTCTTTGTTCATTTCTATTGATATATATCCTGTGACTAAGAAGAATCATTTAGAGATGTCGTCCAAAGTCTAAACCTAGGGACTTTTTATCTGTGGGGCCCTCACCAGCTAGCTCTTCTGTTCCCCTCCCCCCTTCAGTTCATCTACCCCTGCTCCCTCTTTTCTGCACTGTTAGGGTAGGAAAGCCCCAGAAAGACTAATTAGCTCAAAACCTGTGTTTTATAGCTGGGGAGACTGAAGGTGGGAAAGGGACTTGCCGCTGGCCAAGTGGCAAGTTAATTTAGGCAAAGCTGAGAATGGGCCCAGCCAGGCTCTCTCCATCCCAAGCATCCATGGCCCCATTTGCTGCAGATACAGGGGTCAGGTGCACACAAGTGCTCAGAAATGATGGTGACCACCTGGGGGACCTGGTGAGGCAACACACCTACCTCAAGGGATGGTAGGCCCCCAGGTGTCTGTTGGAGAGCGTGGTTGCTGTGAGGTTTCCCTTTGGACTCACTGTGCACTCCCTTAACCCGTGAATCCCACCTGTCTGGAAGATCCAGGAGAGGTGGATCTCAAGGAAGGCAAAAAGGGTGAGTCTGCATGCCTGCCTTCCCCACCCAAAAGCCATTGCTGTGAAGGGGTCAGAGGGAATTCTGCAAAGCCATGAGAGTGTGCAGAGAGGTTTGGCCCCAGTCTTGAGGCTGAACACTCTCTAATCTGTACTGGGGGACACAACATTGGTGATATACTGGAAGCTGCCAGAGAGGCCCCTGGCCTTCCCTAGGGCCAAGAGAGTAGGGCCTGGGCTGAGGTGGCCCTGCTTCTAAGCATGCTGGGGTGGACATTCATGCCCTATGGTCCAGAGAGGGGAGGGGCCTGCCCCTGTCTGTCCCAGGGCCCCTGCTGCTGCCTCTTTCACTGTGTTCCCATACTGAACTGTAACGGTCTGGAGTCCTACTGTCTCCCCACCTGACTATGGCTCCTTGAAGATGGGTCCCTAGGACAGGAGCTGGCACAGGTGTGGGTAAATACTTGGTGAGTCAATGCATGAGCTAGCTGTAGTGGTTCCAGGTATGTTTTGCTGTGGACATCTCTGTTGTAGCCCCTTTTCCAAGTCCAGCTCATGAATGTCTCCTCGTGTCTGAAAAAGGGCAGTCATAGGCCTAAAAACTCAGGAGCTTGAAATTTATCTGTAGTCTTCAACTGAGTCATCTGCAAAGAGTTGGATAGGAATGGGGAACTTGAAGCTGGATGTGGATGGACTTGAAACTAAGCCAGGTCTAACGACGGAGTCAGGAACTTGCTGCTGGCTGGGCTGACATCAGCTCATGTGGTCAGTGTGGCCACCCACAGATGTGGTTTTTGCTGTGACCAGGATCAGCTCACAAGATCCTGAAGGTCACTAGTGTGCAGCTCACATGCTGGTCAGAAGTTCTGACGGGCTGTTGGAGATATCACTGGCTAATAAACATGTAATAGGAAACTTGCTGGTTGTCTCTACAGCACCCTTTGCCCAATTCCCACTTTGTAAGAGTGCTGGGAATTGCCCAGCCTTGTGATCTGGTCAGAAATGACCTCAGTCTCAACTGGCTTAAGCCAATGAGACTATCGAATCCTCCAGGCTATTATAATTGGTCAAAAAAAGGCAAATGACCTAAGTCAGATCAACCAGAGTTAATGACTCTCAATTCTGGGTCTTTCCTTTGAGCTAACTGGGAAGCACGTGCTCTGTTTCTTGTCAATCACAAATGAAAAAAGTAAGTAGTGCTGGGAGCTTGTGGAAGCCACCTTGTGACACATCATAGGAGGCAGAGCCAAGAGACTGAGAGAACACAGGGCCTTGGTAACAGCTGCTGGATCAGCCTTGCCTGAAGCTGTTCCTGGTTCTAGACTTTTTGGCTGTGTAAGTCCATAAATTCACTCACAACAAAACATATCTTTGATAATGGTAACAAAAATTACTTAATAATCATTAAGTACATAATAATTACCTAAATATAGCTTAGAGGGTAAAAATCTTATAAAATATAAGGTCTGTGGGGATGGTTTGGAAGTAATAAAACAGACTCTTAGTGGTGAAAGGTCAGCAAACTGCTGATCTAGTTCAAGCTTTGCTGTTTGGCACATCATAAAACCAGGGCTCAGAGAGGTCATGAGATTTGCTAAGGTTTTATAGCTGCAGTAGGGATCTGACACTCAGTTCATTCATTCTTGATGTTTAATGATAATAATTGGAATGCTTGAATGTCTATGCATTACTTGTGAGATCATCACTATGTTTTTCTCTCTTATCTGTTTTTCCAAGAGACAGAGAAAGGACAGGGATGCAGAGCCCAGAGAAGCTTAAAGATTTGCCAAAAGTCACACAGAAAGGCAGTGGTAGAGCTGGTTCCAGATGCCAAATGTCCTGAATGTCATTTGGTTCAGGCCCCTCTACCTTGCCCTTTGTGCTATCCACCTCTGCCTCCATTAGGGAAGTAGTAAAGATTAGGGGCGTGGTGGGGTTCCTTCCTCTAAAGAGGACTTTGAGTTGTATGGGCCAAGGAAGTGATTGTGGGCCCTGGCAGATGGCTCCTTCCTCCCCAACCTTAGGAAAACCAAAGCTATGAAGCTTGGAGAACACTTAGGATATTTCTGTTGCTGGAGCTCCCAAAAAGGAGATCAACGTAGGGAGATGGGAGGCTATGTGCATTGGATTCTGGCCTCATAATCCATATGACTTCAGCCTGTGACACCTCCTTTCCCTTGCCCAAAAGCCTTTTTTGGTTCCCAACATTTTCAGTAGTCACAGGCTTGATATGCACAGCTGCACAGGTCATAATTTGGATTATGATCTGAGTAGTGCTCCCTGGAGTTGTGCAGGTCACAGCTTGCACAACCATACACGGTGAGCCTAGGCTGAATTTCTCAACAGGTTTGGACTCTCAGATTGTTTTCACAGCAATCGATAACCTTATAAACACTTTTTTGAATTAAAAAATCATTTCATCATTTTTGTAAGAAGATATTTTGAGAAAGTTTATTTTAAATCAATCTGATCGTAAAGATTATATTAAAAGTTTATATTTAATAAGATTTATTATTTTAAAAAGGCTACTTTTGACCCTTATTTCATAAGTGATGCCTACTGTTTAATAGAATTTAATTTTATGAGGAAAAGCAAGATTTATAGACAAATGAATTAAAAATATTTCATCAGGCTTGGTTTGGGAACTGAATGTGTGCTGAAATTATCATTATAGATTGAAATATAACTACCTGCTGTGAATTAAAACATAGATTTGCTTTCAAGACATGAGAGTTTAGAGCTTTTGCATCTTGTACCTCATTTTGTGATGTATCTAGTTATTTATAAAAAATTGTGTTTTGTTTCTAAACGAAGAGATAAGAGAGAAGATATCATCTCTTCAAATAACTCATTTCAGGTATGAATAGCTATTATTTCCAAAAGATGAAAAGCAAAAATGGCTATATTTTCTCTTTCTAATGTTGGGTTTTGAAGTACTAGAGACATCGTGATGTTCTCCATAAGATTTTATTTTGAACAGGTGATACATAAACAATGTAAAAGATTCAAAGGTACAGGTGTGTTTATAGTAGCATCGAAATCTTTTTTCCACGGTCCTTAAAATGATTCTTCTCTCCAGGAACAACTGAAGTTAGCAGTTTCTTATGTATCTTTCCAGATAGAATCTATGCTGCCACAAGCAAATATTTGCACATATACATTCCGCTTTGTTTCTCTTTATTTTTATACAGACGAGGCCCTCTATACAACCAATGGCACTTTGCTTTTCTCAATTCATAATTGAACCATTGAGATAATTCTAATCAGTACATGTTATGCTACCTCATTACTGAAAGATATTCAACTGAAAAATATTCTTTTATAAGGATGTACCATAATTTATTTAGGCTGTTTTCGAGTGATAGACATTTAGGTTGTTTCTGATCTTTAGCTATTACAAACAATACTGCAATGTCACTACTTTGCAACTGGGCAAATACATAGTAGGATCAACTCATCTTGCTGGGACAAAGGGGATATTAGTTTGCTAGGACTGCCCTAATGTAGTACCACAAACTGGGTGGTTAAGCAACAGAACTGTGTTATTTCATATTTCTGGAGGCTGGAAGTCTGAGATCAAGGTGTGGGCAGGGTTGGTTCCTTCTGTGAGTTAAGAGGGAGAATCTGTTCCAGGCCTCTCCCATGGCTTCTTGTCGCTGACTGGCAACTTTTGTTGTTGCTTGGCTTGTAGATGCATCACCCCATCTTTGCCTGGATTTTCACATAGTGTTCTCCCTGTGTGTGTGTCTGTGTCCTGATTTGCCCTTTTAATAAAGACACCAGTCCGAATGGATTAGGGGTCCACCCTACTCGGTATGACCTCATAACTATATCTGCAATGACCTTATTTCCAAATAAGGTTATATTCCAAGGTGCTGAGGTTTAGGACTTCAACATAGGAATTTGAGGGGTGGGCACAATTCAACCCATAACAAAGAGTATATGAGCGTTGACCTTTAAAAAAATATTGCTAAATTGCTCTTCATAGAAATTGTACCATTACTTTTTTACTAGCCATGATGAAGATGGTCAGTGTCACCATATCCTTGCCAGCTTATTGGGCCATCAGACATTTTGACCTTTTCCATACTAGAAGAAAAATGGTATCTCATTGTAGTCCAACTGGCATTTCATTTTTTTCATATATTTAAGACCGATTTACACTGTTTTTGTGACAAGTTGTTTACATCTTTTGCCTATTTTTGTATTGAATTATTGGTCTTTTATCCTTATTGATTTGTAGGAGATCTTTAAAGATTAGGGAAATTAGCTCTTTATGATATATTTCAAATATTTTCTTTTCCTGTTAGTCATTTGTTTTTGACTTTGTATATGAATTTCTTCCTTCTTTTCTCTCTTTTTCTCTCCCTCTCTCCCTTCCTGCCCCCTTCCTCTCTCTCTTCCTCTCTTCCTCTCCCTCTCTCTCTTCTCTCCTCTCTCTCTTTCTCTCCCTTCCTCTTCCTTCCCTCTCTCTCTCCCTCTCTCCCTTTCTCTTTCTCTCTTTCTTCCCAGGAAAAAGTTCAATTTTATGTAGACAAACAGATTATTCTCTTTATGGCTTGGGGGTTTTCTGTGCTACTTAAGAAGGACTTCTCTACTCTGAGATTATGACACAAATTCTCCCACTGTTTCCTAACACATTTATGGTTTCATTTTTTATGTGTAGTTTTTTGTATCTATTGGAATTAATTTTGGCATAGGTGTAAGGTAGGGACCCAGTTTAATCATCCTGGTGGATACATGGTGGGTGGTCCCAATAGCATTTATCATGTGTGAGACTGTGATCAGATATAAGTAGTGTGTAGATATGAGAAATTTGCAGAAATATTTTCAATAAAATTTTTTCTGTTAACTTGTATTTCAGCATCTTTTTTTAGAATTTGTTTTTAACCAGTGATCCATTATGAGTTAGATTATAAATGTTATTATAATAAAATAATTTAAAATTGTTTCATAGGTAAAGCTACCCCAGGGGCTTATAGTGTTCAGCTTGAGTGATTAAAGGACCGATAACTATAAATCCCCATTTGATAAGCACTCAGAGTCTCTCGAACAGTTCCCTTTTAAAAATTAATAAATTAGTATTTATTAATTGATTAAAATATAAAAGTAGAAACAAATGCTAGTACCTCACTTAAAGACATGAATCCCCTGGGAAAACTTGTCGAACCCTTGGGGTTCACTTGGAGGGTTAAGAGTTTCTGGCCCTGCCTCTTTGGGTAACTTGTTTGACCTCTCTGTGCCACATTTTTAGCCCCAAACTAATGTGATCTCAGGCTGCATCTATAGGGGTATGGGAATGAGGTTGAGGAAGGTGATAGCTGGACGGCTGTGTTCAATTCTGGTTACTATACTTTTGAGGGAACAGGGAAAGATCAAAGTCAAATTTGTGGGGGCCAAGGGAGAGTGAGGACTTGGGGATACTGACCGTGGAGAAGAGAGACTCAGAGGGGCAGAGGCAGGAGCAATAGTACAGCCTTGCCTGGCTCTAAGGGCCAATCTGGGACCCATGGAGGTGACAAGGGGCTGAGTACCCACTCTGACCACCAGAACCGTCCCTCCATGAAAAGGATTACGTTCAGAGGTAGTGAACACCCCATCACGAGTGGTATGCAAGTAGCGTGAGGAAAAGATCCTGCTTTGGGCTCTCAGATAGTTTCAACAAAAATACTACATAAAATTCCTTGTTGGCTCTATACTCACATATTATAGTTAACAAACATATAATCCACATTTCCTCTATTTTAAGGTATACTTTAAAAAATGAACATTACTGAAATTGGGACTGTCTTACAATCAACGTGTATGTTTAATGCATCCTTCTTTCTGAGAAGTTGTTATTCACGCATTTTTGAATCAACGAAATGAAGTATATGATTCGGGAAGTTTTTTTCACAATCTATATTCCATCTTATTCTCATCCCATTAGAATATATGTCTTGAATTAAAAGTAATCTATCTAAATAAACAACATATTTTTAAAAAATCCACAATCTTTTCTTAGGGAAGCCATACTCAATCTATTGAATCTATCAGCAAGTGACATTCCACCTTGTCGCTGCCGTCCTCGCATCTGAAATGGAACAGAGACGGGCTATTAAACCGTTTTTAATAAATTCAGAGCAGCAGGTTCTTGGCTGGGGGAAAAAACATTCCACTTATCAAGAGATGTTATTCCTTCAATAGATAAGAAGCTACTTCTCCATAAAGAGAATCTGGAGAGAGCTCTTTGTTCTGTGGGGACAACATCTGGATTTGAATATGTCCATCCTCAAAAGGCGATTTCTCATAATGGACCGAACTCAAAACACTCAGAGCACAAGGACCCGTGAATTTTCAAAAGGAGACACTTCCCAGACGCGGGAGGGCCCTCACGTCCCCGCCAGCGCGCGCTCTGGAGGTCGGTGGAGAGCCCCGGTGCGCTTCCCACTTTCACAATGAAAGAATGATCATCATTTACATCTCCCCACTCCACTCCGGGAATTTGGGACCTGAATTCATTTAAAAACTTTTGTGGTTTCAGGAGGCTCTTTTTAATTATAAAGCTGCCAAGGAGATCTTAACTATGAAAGACCGTTTTAGAGATGAGAAAGGAGAAAGCTAGGCCAAGGCTGGTCTGGCTCTCGCAGTGGGGTTGGAAAGGCTGGTACACGAAGCCCGGCCACCTGCAGACGGTGCTGGCGGAAACTGGTCCCATGCGGCAGGCGCCCATAGACCTAGGTTCGAACCCACTGGCCTGCTCGTCTCTTCCACCGCGACCTCGGGGAAGTTGTGTAACCTCTAGCCCCGCGAAGCCCTTTTCTGGAGTCTAGAGCTCGAAAGAAGTACCTTGGAAGTACCTTACATCAGAGGTGACGCGAGTCTTTGCAAGCGATGAGTAGGCGGAACGCGATGCCACTCCCTTTCCCGATTTGGGGCTGGCGCGGGTGTGCCTCCGACCCGGTGGTTCTGGCTCCTCCAGCAGTTCTCCTAGCTGCCCCTCATCCCAGGGCTCCCAGGGCCGGCCAGACGCCCCCTCGCACCTCAGATACACGGCTGAGTCCTCAGTTCACACGACCGGTGGTCTGGCCTGTGGCGCCCCCTTTTGGTGACTGCAGGGAGGCCATTGCCACATCGCTGAGCAAAAGGAAGTCCTTTCTGGGCCTAACCTTCGACCTCCCCAAGGGCTGTTTGAAGTATGCAAATGAGATCATATGGAGTCCAGGCAGTCCTTTTTCTGGGCCGGGCCATCTTGAGGCCCAAATGGAAGGGACTACCTAGAGTGGGACCTATGCAGAATTTCTGTGCTAAAAGGGTCATTTGGTGAGTACTGGTGGGGTACATGAGTGGGGCTTTCACCTGAGCATGGGAAGGGCAGAGGGACCCGTAAAGGAAGAATGATAAGTTGGGGTTTTGAGGAAAAAAATAATGACGGGAGTCGGGGGAGAGAGCTTCTGCCTGGGGGAGGATTTTGGTGCAGTCCCCAACTCACTGGTTGGCTCCTTCCCCCTATTTCCTCCCAGAACAGATTTGGTCCGTGTTCTAGCAAAATTAGTGAAGGGTTTCAGCCATTTCTCTTAAGAATAGAGACAGCAAGAGGGATGAGAGTTAAATACCAGGCAGAACTTCCCAATTAAGAAGGATGTCAGACCTAGGCAAAGTAAGCAGAGTGGGGACCTTCCGGTCTAGGTGAGCCCCCAGCTGAAGTGGGGTCTGGACAAAGAAGTGAGACAGTGCCCTGAAGCTCCCCGTCTATCCCGAGGGGTCTGAGACTAGGGTGTAGTCCCTGGAGTCCCAGGATGGAAAGGCCTCTTGTTGAGGTTCTTGGTGGCTCTGACCTCACCTGGGAAGATGAGGATAGACAGGGGGAGAAACAGGGTCTAGAGTCATCGCCACCCCCATCCTGCCCCACTTGGCAAACTCATCTTCCTTCACCTCTCAGCTGGCCTCTCCTCTGATCCCTTGTGAGAGGTCATGCTGCTCCCCATCCCCATGTGCTCCCGTTGCTCACATTCTGTAATGGTGGCTTCATGTCTGTCTGCCCCGCTGTGCTGTCTGTCCTGCATCCTGGTTCTCTCCCCAGCACCAAGCATGTTGTCTGGCACATCCCTGGTGCTCAGTGAATACTTGATGACTTGAATACCTCGATGGTTTTACAGTTCTTCCTTGGCTTTAGGAAGAATTTAGGCAGATGGAAAAAGGGGTAGAGCCTGAGGGGGCTTGATCGATGGGCGACCTGGGCAGTCCTTTCTCTCTCTGCTGCGCCCCCTCTCAGACTGTGACTCCCCAGGCAGGGTTTCCCCCTCCCCTCATTTAGACATCTTCCTCACTCTGGCGTAGGCCCAGCACCCTCTCCCAGGCTGGCTCCCTCCTCATCCAGTTGGGCCTCTGATTTCTCACACTGGGCCCATCCCCACGCATGGCCGCCCTGCTTGCCCTGATGGGTCTCTGACACCCGCACCAGCTGTCCCTCGTGTGTTCCAACACCCCAGACCAGGCTGTCCCTTGTGACAGACACTCCCCTCACCCTGCTGGGGCTTTGCCACCGATGCTGGGCTGCCTTCCCGACGTGGAATCCTTGCCACCCTGCTCTGAAATACCGCTCCTGTCACCCACCCCCATGCAGATGTCTCCCTTGTTCTGCTGCACTTAATGGCGTTAGGACTGGGTGGTTCAGGAAGGAGGGAGGAAGAGAAGGGGAGCTGCAGAACAGTGTTTCTGAAAAATTATTTTAACAGTAGAAACTTTTTGTGCAAGCAAAGTCTTGAAAAGAATATATAAAGAGAGCTGCTCTGGTTGAAGAGAGAGTGAGAGAGTGTGGGAGAAATGGAGGGAGGGAGAGAGCCTGGAGCCCTACCCACTAGGTCCCACTGTCTCAGAACTATTAAGTCCTAAGGGTTCCTCAGTGTACAATTTGGGAACTACTGGAAATTCTGCCTAGAATAAAAAGGACGCCAATTTGCAATCCCTAAATGTTCTCTCCAAGCTTTTCTGAGAAGCAGCCCATGAGGCAGCCTGCTCACCTTTTCCCCTGAGGTAGCTCTCACGCCAGTGGGATGGAGCCTGGTGACAGCAGTTGCTCTCGTCTCTGAGGGGGGCCAGAGGGCACCGGGCAGATGTTGGGCGCCTGTGGAAAGTGGGTCAGGGTCTGGAGGACACAGGCTATGAGTTATAGGACCTCCATGTGTTGAGGAGCTGAGTAGACCACCCCTCCTCATCTGCGTCCCTTTGTGATCCTTTATGTCCCCATCTCTGGTCCCCACCTCCAGTAACAGAAGCTGGAAATTCTGCTTTAGTCGCTGGAGCAGATGTCATTGACCTCCTAATGCTACTCATCAGACTGTGAGCAAACCTTCGTAGTTTACAAACCACTTTCACATCCATTCACTGGTTTGAATTGATCTTTGCAAACGTTGGTAAGACAGTACTGTTACTAATTTCCTCCAGGAGAGAAGAGGAAGTTAAGGACCAGGGGTTGCGTAAATTGCCTTGAGCCACAGAGATGAGGCAGGAATCCCAGACTCCAACTTCAGCATCGGTTTCCCACCTCCCTCCCCGTGGCCTTTCCCTAGGCACTCCCCGCCCTATCTCTTTATCATGCTAAGTGAGGTAATGAGATTTATTAGCCTGAGCCTAGTACGTGGTTAGGGCTCAGGGATAGAACTCAGCAAGGAGCAGAAAACAGCTCAAGGGTCAGGCCCTCTCTCAACACCCGGAGGCAAACTCTGAAGCCTCTCGCTAGGGTGGGGGGTTTGCGGTGGGGTGACCATATAATTAGTCATCTAGATTAAGACACTTTGGAGAATGAAAGAGAAACGCCATTAATAATTACCCCATGGCAACAACCAGGAACCAGGAGATGAGGTCACTCTGTTACGGAAACACCTGGCCCACCCCTTCCCCGCCCCTGCAGCCTCAGACCCCCAGACCTGATGCAGAACATGGGCCAGAGTTCATTGGGCATTCAGCTGGGCTGGGCACCCCACAGAGTTTGTTTGATTGGATCTTCATGACAACTTGTGGCTGATCCAGTTATTATTCCCATTTTATTGATGGAGAAACTGAGACCCAGAAGATTCTTTCCCAAGAACACACTGCTGGTAAGTGTGGAACTAGGAGTTGAACTCGGGGAGCCTGGCTTTTCTTGGAAGGATTATAATAAAATTTTAATGAATTGATTTGAGCCCCAAGAATTGTGCCAGAGAATGGGGATTCCCCAACCCTCTCCTCAGACCTTCCCCCAATCTCTCTTGGCTGTCTTTAGTTTAGGGACATCATTAAAAGGACCTTTGAGATGTGAGGGGATGTGTAGATGAGGGGTGGGGAGGCAGGTGCACTCAGCAGAGGGGAATGTATTAGGAGCATGGAGTGGAAGGATAGCGGTAGGATCAGATAATAAAAGCTAACATTTATTAAGCACTTACTGCATACCAGGCTCTGCTTTAAGTGTTTTCAAAGATCATCCTACTTAATCTTCCCAACAACTCTATAAATGAAGTAACATTATTATTCTCATTTTACAGATGAGAAAACGGAGGCCACTTGCCTTTCGTTTCATAGCAGGTAAGCGGTAGAGGCAGGACCACCTAGTTGGCGTAACCATCTTGCAGGTTGTCCTTGAGGAAGAGGAGGCTGCTGGCCCCATAGTGGAGTCCCTCTAGGACATCTAGTGGGCCAATTTTCAAGGAAGAGAGAGTCCATGGCCCAGCTTGCTGGGGGCGCCAGTCAAGAGTGTCCACCAACTCCCCCTTCTGCTCAGTTGTCCCCCGCGCAGGCGGCCGAAGGTAGAACCTCGATCTCTGCCGCCCTCTGCGGCAGCTCATTTTCATTCATTTTCTTTAAACGCTTCTCGCTCTGTTTTTAAATCTAATTTCTCAGCTTCTTTTTTATCTTCATTCAAGTTGTTTTAATGAAACGAAAATGCGTCTGTTTCCTCTGCTGGAGCTGCCTGGGGAATTTCAATATAAAACAAACAAGTTGGCTTTTAAAATTAAAATTTTATGGGTGGCATTTCCTCATTTAATGGGAGGTACAAAAGGCTGGAGTAAAACCAATTAACTTGGGGTTGGGACTCAGTATTCAGCAAAATTAAGCAACAGGAGGAGCACGGTGTGCTGGGAGCTGGAGGAGGTGAGCAAACAAGGCAGCCGTGAAGGGTGATGGCCACCCAGTACCTGTGTGCACTGGCGACCGGCACTAGCACATGTGTACATACGGGCCTTGCCCCCCACCCTTGCCCCCAGGACCACACGCCCAGGTGCTCGTGTGCATGCCTGATCTGCACATTCAGGTGGCAGGCGATGGTGGGGGATGAGCAAATAGAGGGATTGCTGCTTTGGATTCCTGGGGTCCTGGGTACCGGAGTCCAGAGTACGGCAACACCAGATGACCCCTGGATATAGACCTGATTGTGTTGAGGACAGAGGAAGTAGATTTCACACTGACGGTTACAACCGAATCTTGTAAATATTGGGCCATGGCACCACAGCCCCCACATCGCTCCCAGGGACAGTTTCAGAGAAAGGACCTGGACCTCTTCTTCTGCTCCCATCACCTCCTTCCTCCTCGCACTGACTCTTTTCGTCCTCCACCTGGGCAGCTTTCTCCCCATCCTTTCTGCCCTCTGACCTGAGTGAGGAAGGCCAGTCTGGTTACTAGAATCTCCAGAGCAACAATAAGTCGGGGAAGGCCCAGCGTCTCACTTGCTCTGAGTCAGGAAATTCAGCCGGTCACTACAAGCACCCCTTTCTTCCTCCATAAGGTTTTTGGACCCACAAATGCACTTCTGGGCAGAGTCCTGCTGTCTCTAGATAGACCTCCAGCAGGGGTGCATACGGTGGGTGCCACATCCCAGCCCTCTTGGGAGAGTGTCTTTAAGGGAGCATCTGAGGTCGGAGGAAGGGGCTTCTTGTTGCAGGTCGGTGCCCTGAGGCATGCCCATCGAAGGGTCCCTTCGATGTCTGTCTGAGAATCCAGGTGAGGGTCTCTTTGAGACCAGTCTGAGGAGTCTGAGGTTTATTTGTTAAGTCTCTATGAAGCCTGTTTGAAGGCCTAAAGACTGGGTTGGCCTGAGGAGCAGTAGCATAAGATCAATAAAAATGGCCCGAGGCCAAGGCTGACATTGACCCTTTTCCCTTCATACGACAAAGAGAAAAAACCTGGCCAAGCCTGAAGTGGAATTTTGTGGCCGGAGGTCTGGCAGAGCAGCTGGCATCTTTCCTTTGGTAATGGATGAAATTTATCCCAAATCACGAAACAGTTGGTCAGAACCCCCACTCTATTCCAAAAACCAGCTGACTGACCTTGACAAATGTGGCCAGGGCAAAACACTTCTTGAGGACCATACTACCTGCCCATGTTTTTGGAAAGACACACTACATGCCCTATCTGAAATGAGTTTTTAAGTATGACGAGGAGTTCACATGGTGAACAAGGTGAGAAGGACGGTATTGACTGAGTGACACCAGTGAAGAAACGTGAAACAGTTCTCTGTGGGCCAAGAGAACTACAAGTTTTGTGGGAGGTAAGCATATGAGAATCACACAAAATAAAGTAAGAGAGAGAGCCTTGCAAACTGTAGAGTGCTACACAAAATGAGGCATTGCCGTTGCCATCCATCTCTCTTGTTTGCCATGAGAACCAAATGGGTCGAGATGTGTGAAGTTGCATTGTAAACTGGAAAAGTGTTTACAAAAGTGTTAATATATTTAGAGAGTAGGTAGATTAATTGTGTGAATATGGAGATGGAGTAGACAATTAAAATATCTGCTAATTTCTCTCTTGAATTCACATTTTAGGAAATGTTTATAAAGTGAGAATTCTAATTAGATTTGTCCCTCACACCTCTTTTCAGATGAATACACTGTAAGAGAATTACAGTAGCTATTAAAAATATTGTCAATTTCCTGGTGTATCAGTTGGGACTATATAGCAAGTAATGGAAGACCCACTGAAAAGAAATGTGTAGTTTAGGTGATTTGAAAGTCCAAAGGTAGCATGAACTTCAAGAAGGGTTTGATCCAGAGTTTGTTACTTCTGATGCTCAGGCCAGCTTTTCCATGTTGGATGCCAATAGCTTCTAGCTTCTTCCTCTAAATCCTGGGAGAGAGAGGGGCTTCCCTTTGGCCAACTGTTCAACAGAATTCCTGAAGTTCCCTTCTGATTGGACCAATTGGGTCACGTGGATGGGGAATGCCAGGGCCTTTTGGCATAGCTCTGGATCAAGCGCCAATCCCTCAAACAATTACTGTGGTACAGGAGGTTGAATGGGTGCTTCCCATATCTGGTCACTGTTGGACTGCTGGACTTCAGGTGTGCAGACCTGGATTTGTGTTTGGTTTCTGCCCTCATTGCTGATTCAGCATCTAAACTCTCTTTCCCCTGTATCTATTCCTTAGCAGGTGTGATATTGGTCCAGGCTTCGTTCCATCACTCCATACTCAAACTACTGTGATTGTTTGCTTTTTTTAGCTGCTTACTGAGTCCCTAGCATTTTCGCTCACCAATAAATTTTTCTCAATTGCTGTTCAAAAGCAAATCATCAAAGAATGCATATTACAGCTGATGTGATAAGACAGAAAACATAATTATAAAATTTAGCTATGGAAAAATTATCATAATTTGCCAAAGACACAATTTTATCACTAGAAAATCCAATAAAATTACCTCAAAACAATTAATTATGGCAAATAAAAGAGTTTAATAAGATGCTAGAAACAAAATAATAAAAATAAGAAAAAGGTTTTTTTTTCTATAACAGCAATAATCAGTTTAAAAATATTGTAGTAAGTTATCTGGAGAAGAGAGATTTTCCTTTTTTTAAAAAAACTTAATGAAGACACTTGGGGATAGTTGATCTCTGAAAACCATATTGGTTTCTAGGTGAGACACACATGACCTTGAATTAGACCCCCTCTCCCTCCCCGTTTAGAGAAAATCACCAGGATGGGCCCTCTATACAAGTAAGGCAAATACCACCCGTTTTTCTAAAAAGAGGCCTGGAAGAAGAACTCTAAGTGCAGAAAGGCAAATTGAGATGGTAAATATTGTGTTTTGTAACAAATGCCTTTAAACAGTTGGCTATGAACGTGACCTGGTTTTATTGGCTGGGGTAGGAGCAGAGGAGAAAGGGGATTTTCAGATGTTGAGAGAGAGAGAGAGAGGCGGTGGGGGGCGGGGAGAGCAAAGGGGTGAGGGGAGAGGAGGAGAGGGAGACCAGGAGAAGGAGCAGTGGGTCAGCAGGGTGACAAGCAGTCCTCCAGGACTGTATGTGGAACACATGAACACACCTCTCTAGGTTCCCCAGATGCCTAGGTATAATTCTCAAAATGTTAAAAACGTAATTCTCATGCAATACATAATGAGCACAATCTAAATATTATTTAGCTCAATGAGAGAATCTTTGAACAAAAGTTATTCGAAGGAGGATATGAGAAGCTCATATGAAAAATAATGATGGAATAAGATTATTAAATTAAATACAAAATTGACCAACAGCCTATAGGGCAACAAAACCATAACCTTTGCGGTTATTTTCTCTACTGACTGGAAATCATTCGTACCTTATCAGTTTTCTATAAGTGAACATCTAACTTTACAGATCGTGGGCCCTAATCAATAGTAATTAGAATGTCAAACAAAGCTGCATGCCTTAGAGAGTCAGCTGACTCTAGATGGGCTTGTTGGCCAATTTACAGGATGTGGAGAATACTCACAGCCCTCTTTTGGCTGATTTCCAAGTTTTGAATAGGATGAGGGGAAAGGAATCTCGCAGGGGAATGTGAGTGCTTTGTGCAGTTGGAGTTTTGGGGGCTCAGAGTCATTATAGATGGACCCTAGAAAATAAGTGTGAGCCAACCTTAGATCCCAGCATGATGAAGTGGGGCACATAACAGCAGGGTCTATCAGGCTCCATGTGGGGGTGGGAAGATGACCTGTTACCCACCCCCATGTCATGCTTTGAGGTACCTCTCCTTGGACTCAGAGTTACACAACCTTTTTATTTTCTGGAGGTGTTTTTCTGCTTTTTAAAAATTAAAATATTTTTATTGTGGTAAAATGTACATATACATAACATAAAAATGACCATTTCAATAATTTTACAGTGTACAGTTCAGTGGTATTAAGTATATTCACCTTGTTGTGCAACAAACATCACCCTTCATCTCCAGATTTTCTTCATCATCCCAAACTGAAGCTGTATGCCCATTAAACACCAACTCCCCATTGTCCCCTTCCTACTTCCTGGCAACCACTATTACTTTCCGTATCTGTGAATTCGAGGACTCTAGGTACCTTATATAAATGGTATCATACAGTATTTGTCCTTTCGTGACTTGCATGTTTCACTTAGTGTAATGTCTTCAAAGTTTATCCATATTGTAACATGTATCGGGAATTCATTCCTTTTTAAGGCTGAATAATATTCCACTGTATGTACCATGTTTTGCTTATTTTTCATCCATCAATGGGTTACTTCTATCTTTTGGCTATTGTGAATAATTCTGCTATAAACATTGGTACACAAATATCTGTTAAAATCCCTGCTCTCAATTCTTTTGGGTATATACCTAGAAGTAGAATTGCTGGATCATATGGTAATTCTATGCTCAATTTTTTGAGGAACCATTATACTGTTTTCCATAGCGGCGGTGCCATTTTACAATCCCACCAGCAATGCACAAGGGTTCCAGTTTCTCCACATCCTTGCCAATAGTTTGTTGTTGCTGTTATTTAAATAATAGCCATCTTAATTGGTGTGAAGTAAAAACTTTTAGTTTTTAAATAATTACTGAGGTCCTGTGATTATTAGAAGAAAGCTTGATTGAGAATCTCTCCCTGTGTCTCAAATGGCGAGGAATCTCTGAGCATCTGGATGAAGTCAATTCTGCTTCCAGGACCATGCCTAGAAGAAACAAGAAAGCCCATGACTGCTGTTGCTTCTTCCTGCCACATGGTGTCGCTGTCGAAGACTAGTCCTGCACAGTCTGATGAACACCACTTGTCCATTGCTAGGCTGATGGTTCAGATCCCTCCATGGGCGCCACTAGATCTTCCAAAGGAAACAATATGCCTTGGCTAAGGTTACAGTACATCGTTAAATTAGGCGAATATTTACTGAGTGCCTACTATGTGCCAGGCATTGATCTAAGTTCTGGGAAAACATCAGAACAAAATAGACAAGAATCCCTCCTTTTCTGGGGGCTAGACAATAAACAGTGAACACGATAAAGAAGTAAGTTACAAAGCATGTTAGAGGGGTTAAATGAAAGAGTAAAACAGAGGAAAGGGATTGGGGGTGTGTGGTGGGGTGTTGAGTGAGAATTGCATCATTGGGAAGACATTGAATAAAGTCTTGAAGGAGGCGAGCTGTGTCTGGAGGAAGAGTTCCAGACAGCTGGGCCAGCCCCAAGGCAGGAGTATGTTGAGGTCAGAGCCAGCGACGGGGTGAGTAGCAGGAGAGGAACATGGCCTTGGAGAACAACATAAGGACTTTGGCTTTTCCTCTGCAGGATTCTGAGTAGGGAAATGACATGATCTGATTTACACACACACACACACACACACACACACGTATTTTTGTATTACTTTTTTTTGGACAATTTAAAGATTTTATTTTTCAGAGCAGTTTTAGGTTCATAGCAAAAGTGAGAGGAAAGCACAGCGATTTCCCATATACCTCCTGCCCCACACATGTAAGCCTCGCCCAATATCAACACCCCCCACCAGGGTGGGACATCTGCTACAACTGATGAACCTACATGGACACATCATTATCACCCAGAGTCCACAGTTTACCTCATGATTCACTCTTAGTGTTATACATTCTGTGAGTTTGGACAAATGTATAATGACATATATCCATCATTATGGTATACAGAGTAGTTTCACTTCCATAAATATCATCTGTGCTCTGTGACTTATGTTTTAAAAGATTCACTCTGGCTAATGTGTTGAGAATAAATTGAAGGATAGGAGCAGGGACAGAAGCAGAGAGGCCAGTAGGGAGGCTATTGCAATAATCCTGAGTCACAGGCATCCTGCTTCCCCAAATCATCACAGCCCTGAGTCTGGCGCCCTCCCCAGAGTCCTCAGCAGATCCTCCTGCTCTGCCCCAGCCATCTTCTGCTTTGGGAGCCTTGACGAGAACCCCTGGTGATAGAGGGCCTACTCTGTGCCAGGCATCAGTTTAGGGGCTTCCTGTTGATTATTTCATTTAATCTTCAAAGGCACTCATGGAGAAGGGGTTGATCCACAGATATCTCAAAGCCTAAGCTATAGACTGAATTGTGTCTCTCCCTCCCAATTCATATGTTGAAGCTCTAAGTCCCAATGTGATGGTATTTGGAGATGGGGACTTTAGGAGGTAATTAGATGAGGATTGGGCCCCCATGATGAGATTAGTGCCCTCATAGGAAGAGACACTAGAGAGCTGGCTTCCTCTGTCTTCCCCTCTCTCTCCTTCCCCGCTTCCCCATGTGTATGAACCAAGGAAAGGCACACGGCACACGGAGAAGGTGGCTGTCCGCAAGCCAGGAGAGGGCTCTGACCAGAACTAAATCTGTTGGCACCTTGGCTTGGATGTCTCAGCCTCCAGAAATGTGAGAAATAAATGTCTGTTTTTTAAGCCACCTGGTCTGTGGTATTTTGTCATAGCAGCCTGAGCTAAGACAGCCCATTTTACAGAGAATAAAACTGAAACTCTGAGGTTTAGGAGACCAAGTCATCAGCTGGAGAGTGGTGGAGTATTGGGCTGAGCTGTGGTGGGAGGTTGGGGAGCCAGAGAGAACAGGGCTTGGGGGAGTCCTGCCTGTGGGTTTGGGGGGCCCAGCACTGAGGAATTGCAGAGGTCAAGTCTTGGGGTGACTGGGACTAGTGGGCTCCTTCCTGGAGAAGGAGCAGTTTCTCATAGGCCTGGCTCCAGCTTTTCTGGGGGTGCAGGGTTCTGCCTGGGGTCCCATGGAGACCCTTCCTTGTAATCTTCCAGCCTTGCTGGCGCTTGAGCCGTCTAGACTGGTGCTCCTGGAGGTGGCAGGTGGCGGCAGTGGCAGTGGTGGGGGGCATGAAATGGAAGGGGGAGTCACCGGGGTCCAATCATGACTCCCCAGGGCCCATTCACAGCTCACTCTCAGAGAAGGTGGTGAAGAGGGCAGACTGTTAATGACAGTAATCGCTTTAATTATTTTTTTGGTTTGGAGAGTCATAAAACGCAACAGCTCACTCCGTGTTGATCATGGTAATTAGGAGGGGCTGGGGGCTGTGCCTGGAATGCAGTTGTTAACGAGGGGAAGTGACAGCCTACAAAGACAAAGGGAGAAACAAATGGTCAGTCTCCCTTTCTTTTCTCTCCTCCCCTCTCCCTCCCACTCCCCTGGCCTTTCATCCCCTCTTCCCCCGCTTCAGCTCCCTCCTCCCTCTGCCCCACCCCCACAGGAGGGAGGACTCTTTGAAGGTGACAGTGACTAAAGGGATGGGGTGGTGGCCGTGCCTGGTCTCAGGGATCAGTCGCAGGCCTGGAGGGAGCAGCTGTGCTGGGGAAAGGGGGAGTTCAGCCACCAGCGGCGGTCTGTGCCTGCTCTGGGCACACTGCTGCTATGCAGCTCCCCCAGGTCTCAGAGGCATCAGACAGTTGGCTTTTGGACCAAGCACCTTGACTCTTACAGACGAGGCAGGAGAGGGAGCAGAGCTGCATCCTTGAGCGAAGTATGGGGAAGCCTCAAGGAACAGAAATTGGGCCACCTCTCTGCTTCTCTTACCCCTAGCCAGCCAAGCATCCGTGCTCAGCCAACATTACCTGAAACTCTGTGCCAGGCTGGAAATTCACTGGGGAATCAGGCTCCCAATCACTGGGGAACTAGAAGTGTAAGAATTCATGATCGCCCAAGGGGATATCAAAGGAAGAGTGTTTGGGCTGAAGGTGGCAACTCTGGGACAATCAGGGAAATCTTCCTGGAGGAGGTGGCAGGGCCATCAGTGAGGACTTCTCAGAGGAAGCAATGTTTGCTGAGTCTTACAAGGTAAGTAGTAGTTGCCTGGACATGAGAGGTGGGAGAAATGTAGGCTGAGGAGAGGGGAGGTTGGGAGATAAGCAGCCAGAGAAATTGCATTGGCCTGGACAGTGAGGGGTCTCGAAGACACCACAGAATTTGGGCTTGACCTTGCCTCTGAGACCTTATATGTGGGGCTTGGGAAAGAGATGGAGCCACAAAGCTTTTTTCCTTTTTTCTTTTTCTTTTTAAATGGGGCATAAATAAAAACATGTAGGTAAAGCACAGCACAAAGTGAGTACTCAGTGGATGATAGCAATGCTCGTATTGGCGATAATAACAAATGCTCAGCTGGGGACAGTGTCCCAGGGATACACAGACACACTCATGCAAGCACCTGGAGACACAATTATATACATGTTAGCTGCAATTACACAAAGCACAGAGGCATAAAATACAGTTACCGCTTCCTTCCCCCCAGACACATACAGACACTCACAGTCACGCACAATCACGCACAGTCACACACTCGGGCGAAAAGCCCCTCCAGACACACTCGCCACACCTGATCCGCAATAGATGCTGTTTCATTTTTGAGGGGCTTGCTAAGGCCAAAGGTGTGCCCCAACTCGTCTTCCTTGTTACTCTGCTCCCTGGGACTGTGGGCTGCAGGGCTGTGGCCGAGCTGAGGGTGAGGTGGTGTCCTCTGCAGATTGCCCCAGCAGCCCCTCTGCTCTGCCAGAACATGACCTTTGGCACTGCAGCTGGAGAGCCTGAGGTCAGCTTTCAGGAGGAAACATCCAGCCGAGAAGGCAGCTTTCTGTAGTCAGGGGTGCCACTTACCACCCCAGGCCTGAGAGGTTGGAGAGGCAGACAGACCTAGTTGGACAGGAAGCTGTTTCACCCTAAACAGGACTCATACCCTCTCCCAAGACCAGGGGCTCAGAGTCACCGGGATCCTGCCCTGGCGGGCTTAGGCAGAGATGCGCATTACACATAGTGCACACAAATATCTGCTGTAGATGAAGGGCCTTGTGACAGGAGGGATGGTGGTTAGGGGTACTTCTGGATTGTGAGGGGGTGTGAGGAACAACAGAGGAGCAGAGAGGCTTCTGGGGTGTGGTGAGGAGCTGCTATGTGGGATGCTGAATGTGAGGAGAAGGCGCTTACTATGTGCCAGGCATTGCTCTAAAGTGTGATATGTGTGTGAACTCATTTAATTCTTCTGACACCCAGTGAAGCAGGTGTTGTTAGCATCCCATTTTACAGATGTGAAACTTGAGGACCTCGTGCAGTTCACACAGCTCGGAATGGGTGGAGGCTGATGAAAACCCAGGCAGCTGGGCTTTGGTGTCTTGCTTTATCGAGACTTGCTTGCACTCCCCATGCCAAGATTTGATGCTCTGTCCCTGCTGGTTTCTCAGACTGGCCTCCTTGAGGACAATAATGACCATGCTGTCCTTGTGTTCCTAGTTGCCAGTACAGGCCCAGCACGTGACAGTTGTTTACCAAGTCTGGATGGAGGGAAGGAATAAAGGGGGGAGGGAGGAGCGAGGGAGGAAGGATCAGAGGCAGGGGCTGGTCCCCAGGGTCTGTGGGCATCTCAAAACCATCCTGTCTTTGCACCCATTCCCTGCCTGTCGGGAGCCTGCCTGCTCCTGCCACCACCCCCAGAGCCTTCAGGTCTCTCAAAACTCAGCTGCCTCCTTGTCCAGTTCTATTTTCTTAGAGACAAACGAGGAGCTGGATCCGCCTTCCCGTTTACACAGACAGGCTGGTTGTCAGCTGCAGTGGCATCTGTTCTTGTCAGAAAAATTACGAAGGAAGTGAAAGAAGCCACAGCCCTAGAACTGCAGGCAGGAGAGAGAATTTGGGCCTGGCCTCTCCTGGGAAGACCCTCCCAATGTCCCACAGGAGGTGCCTGGGGGGCAGGCCTGGGTTCTCCACCAACATCTCTTCTCTTGAGAGGGGAGTGTGGTGAACATTGTGGCCTCTGGAGCCGACCCCTGGGCTGAATCCCAGCTCCAGACTGCCCAGCTGTGTGTCTGGGCAAGTTATTTGCCCTCTCTGTGCCTTAGTTTCCTCATCTATAAAATGAGATAATCCATAAAATGAGGGTGACATGAATTAATAGATGTATAGCACTTGGAACCGAATACTCCTAGCACTTGTTAAATAAGTGTTTTGCTAGCGTTAGGATTCTTATTCTTCTCTTCTTGCTTTAGGGGTCGCTCCTCTGAGTGGGGGGCTCAGCCTGTCCATGTGGTGGAGAAGAGGGGGAGGAGCTTTGATGGACAGGTAGGTTGGAGAAGGCTTCACTCATTCTACAAAACTTTTCTAGCCCCAGGCCCCTGGTCCCTGCCCTTGGGGAGCCCCACTGCGGTGGAGGAGGGGGAGGCAGACGTGTTAACAGAATTATTATAAGAGGCGGGTGTGCGATGTTCAGGAAAAGGAGGAGGAAGCAACTAATGGATGTGGGGAGTGGTAGGGTGAGGAGGTCAGCGAAGGCTTCCCAGAGGAGGCGGCATGGGCAGAATGTGGAAGAGGGTAAGAGTTGGCCAGGAAGCCCCAGGGTGCAGGCCTTCCAGCGAGACAGACCAGCAGAAGCTAGGCTTTGAGGGGCTTGGTCAGCCATGTTCAGGAGCCTGACTTTTATCCTAAAGGTAGTCGGAGAACCAGGGGTGGGGAGTGGGTGAGGATACCATAGGCTTGAAGGCGGTGGCTTGGGCAGCTGTTGGAGGATGGATGGGTGTGAGAGAGGACTGGAGGCACCTCCTTGGCTGGTCCCCTTCCTCATTCATCTCTGTAGTCCTGGCTGCCATGGCCAGCCCAGGTCATTGGCGTTACTGGCTACCACTGAGCAAAGGAAGGGACCTCAGGGATCACCCAGGCTCGAGGTGGCCGGGACTAGAGAGGTGGCGGGGCCATAGCAGGAGGTGTAGATCTGAGGGTTTGGGGCCTCTTGGAGAGGTTTGGGGGACTTCTCTTTAGGATCTTGCTCCCTTGGCTCCCCCTATATCAGCCTGAGGTTAGCTCTGGTGGAGAGAGAAGCCGGTTACCAAGGCAGCTGTGCTCCGCCAGCTCTGTCCAGCAGGGGGCAGCAGCAGTGCGCAGATGGGTGCCCCTCCACCGGCTCTGCTCTGCACTACTGGCACTCGGGGTCCATGGGGGTAGGGGGTCAGATCCAGGGTGTCAAGGGTTTCCTGAGTGAGTTGAAAGGCAGGGGGAAGGACACCTTTACACCCTCAGGATCTCGTCGATTGGGGCAGTCCTGCAGAACAAGGGCCTTCCTGCAGAACCCTAGAAGCCAGATGAATTGCTCCAGGAATTTTCAGCCCTGGAAGCCTGTTGGAATCACCTGGGGAGTGTTAAAACATTCCTATGCCTGGTGCCCTTCCCAGATCAAATGAATCAGAGTCTGCGTGGGTGAGGCCCAGGCAGTAATTTAAACCCCGCCCCCCCTTGTGGTTCTAAGGCACACTGAATTGCTTGGTGGGAGGGATTTGAGAGTGATAACAAATGTCAGGGCCCTCTTTTGCCCTCCTGGGGGTAGGTTTTCATCATTTACATTTCGGTGACCACAGGAGTGGGTCCGAGGGACCTTGGCTCTTGACACCTTGAGGCTGAGAGAAGGTGGTGAGCAGGGCACACTACAAGGAGATACCTGCTCCCACCTGGCCCAGGATGGGGAGTTCAGAGTGGCTGTAGTGTCACATATGGGTGCATTCTTGGGTGAGGGTGCTGGGTATCTACGTGCATGGAAACGTGTCCCTCTGGGAACATACAAGGACATCTGGGCATGTTCTGTCTGCACAGATGTGTGCTTTCACCTCTGTGCTTACATGTGTGTGACAGTTCCTGTGAGTGTCACTCTATGCCCGCTGCTGTGAACTGTCTCTGTGCCTGCACGTGTCTCTGAGGATACGTGTGTTTTTGCACACACAAGTGTGTCTCTGTGTCCCCGTGTCTCACACGTGCGGCTGTCTCAGGGTTGGCCTGTGTGCGCTCATGTTCTTGGGTCTTTAGGAACCAGTGATGGATTTGAAGCTCTGCTATTCGAAGGTATTTTTCTTTCTCTTTCTCCTTCCAGTCTGATCGATATGCTGCTCCCGTGCAGCCTCCCCAAAGACCACCTACAGGCGAGTTCTGTGTGGCTAGAGTCAAGCGTGGGCTTAGAAAAACCCTCTGCAGCCCCTCCAGGCACAGCGTCTTCCGTTGGCCTCCAGGTGAGCAGCCGGTCTTGCCGGCAAGAGCCTCTTAAGAGCTGCTGAGGCCAGGAGCAGGCACCGTGTGCCCACTGAGAGTGTTAGGTCCACTGCCTCTCCCTGGCCACCCTCTTGGAAAAACCATAGGACGAAATGAGCTGAGCAGGGCCCGATGGAGACATGAGGCCCTCCCACGCAGGCCAATTATTTGACACCACTTTATATCAATATTCTGCATGTATCTATCTCTTCAACATTCTTTTTGAGGGGGTGTAAAAGTGATATTCTATTGGTAAAATGGTGATCTGCTTATGGTAAAGAAAATGGGATTTATTGCATGCACCGAGCATAGCATACGTTTTAATTTATCTAGAGTTGCCTTTGACATCAGAGTTTTCCTGTCATTTATAATTAGAGGTGCACTGTCACTCACTGTAAGGACGAAGATAACTTAGATGTGGTTACAAAGTTTGTTCCCGTAGACAGGACTCTATCAGGCTTTATTTGGTTTGAGAATTTCAGCCAGCTCTGCAAGGCCACATTTAACCTAAACAAATGCTGACTTTTTGTGAATTAGAAAAAGGATCCTCATTCAGGTCGCCCAGTTTCATGGACACACAGCTTTAGGGGCGTAGGTGAGTGGGACTCCACTCACCCCCTTGACCTCACTTAGCCTTGGGTTGGGTGGTGTAGGGTTACCTGCTGGTATGTGTGTGGTGGGGCAGGCCGGGCTTGTCTGTGTGAGGGTAGGTGGTGTGTACTGGGTTTGTATGTGTTCGTGGCATATTTGATGTTTGCATGCACATTGTGCGAGGTGTGAGTCTGGGAGGGGTGTGTGATAGAGTGAACATATGATGTCTAGGTGTACTTGAGAACAGGTTTCAAGTGGGTGGTGCTCATCTGCGGGGGGATAGAGGTGGGAGAGTATATAGTGGGTCTTGGCGCTGAATGGATGGGTTGTGCAGGTGAGGTAGGTACTATGTGTGTGTGGTGTGTGCTCTCCATTGCATTGTGTGAATTGGGAGTGCCTTTATGTGTGGGGCTGTGTAGTGTACTCTGTGTGTGTGTGTGTGTGTGTGTGTGTGTGTGTGTGTGTGTGTGTGTGTCTATAGATGGGGTTCCTGAGAACAGGTTCAAGTTCTTAGCCCTTCTGATCTAGCTTTAGAGCTGGCCCAGCCTTGGGTAGGCCTCCCCAGGGTCCCTCCTCAGCCTCAGGCTGTAGCTGAAGATGGCAGAGTGGGGTGTTCCATCCTGCTGCTGCCGGGACCATAATGCCCTTGGAGGGGTCACCAGGGTCCTGTATAAGGGCTTAAAGGAAATAGTCCTTTAGGAAGGAGGGACAGTCGGTGGCAGTTTGCGTAGGAACTTTGCCCTGGCCCAAATCCACCCACCTGGAGTCTTCTCTCTCATCTCCCCCTGCCCCTATCCCAGGCCACCGTCATCGGAACTATTGCAATAGCTTCTTGTCTGGCTTTCTTGCCTCCCCATCTCCCCTAATCCATTCCTCACACTGCAGCCAGAATGTTTTTTTTTTCTGAAACTCAAATCTGGGTACATTCCTCCTTACTTCAAACCTTTCAGTGACCCCTTGCTGCCTATAGGATGAAGGCCAAGTTCTTTAGCCTAGCAGCCCAGGACCCTGACAACTGACCCTTATTTGTCTTTCTACCTTAACCCCCCGCCCCTCTATTTCCCACCATGCTTTGGACCATTTCCTTGGATACTAATGCAAGGTCAAGCCTACAGATATTCCCTCTCCTGGGCCTCTTGCCCCTCTGGGTGGTGTGCCCCGCCCTCCCAGCCTGGCCAAGCTCACCGCTCTCCTCCCCTGAAGCCTCCTCTACCCTTTTTATGCAGAATTAGCTCCTTATTCAGTGATAACTTCAAACACCGTCAAGGCTCCCCACTCTGTGTAGTAATAGTCAGCTGGGGTGTATGTCCCCACCAAACCGTGGCCCCCATGGGGCCATCTCAGGGATGTTCCTGGGTCAGCCTGGTACCTCAGAGCCGGATTGCAACCCTGGGCAGGATTCTAGTGTCCACTCATACTCTGGTGGGGGTGACGATGGGAGATAGCGACAGTTTCTCTCTCTCCTCCATTCAGGCAGGCAGCCGGCCTGAGCTTCCGCACCTCTGGGCAGGTGTGTGGTTTGTGACGAGGAAGGAGGAGACATCTGAAAGACACTTCTCTGCGGGGGTTTTGTTTCCCTTGAGCTGGAGCCTCTCCAGGGGATTAAGTTGGGTGTCCTGGTGGGTGAGGGGAGAGAAAATTGAAGAGTGGGAGGAATTCCTTCTGACTAGACTAAAGGGAGAATCTTTACGACAAGAGACTGGGAGGGGAGGTAAGTCTGGGGTCACCCAGGCGAGGGGGATTATGTCTGTTCCCTGGCAGGACCTTGAAGAGGTAGGGCCTCCAGGGGACTGTGTGGCTCCCAGCCTTGCCAAGTGTCGGGGAGCTGAAGGAACCCTGGCGCTGGGACAGTGGATGTCTCCACAGCAGTCAACATGGAATAACAGTCACGATGAGAGAGCTTTGGCACCGCACTACCAAAACTTAGACCCTGGGTGCAGCAGCGAAGGCAGGATAATGAGCAAGTCCTGGTGCTTCACCTGTAAAATGGAGATAAGAATAGTATCTCCCTCTTGATGACGAGATTAAATGACATAATAGTAACAACAATCAACACTTAGAAGAGTCTGTCTGCCCAGTACTGCTCTCAAGGCTGTACCTATGATAATAATAACACATTAAATCCTCGTAACAACCCTGTGTGTTAGATACTATCATCATTCCCAGTTTTTAGAAGAGGAAACTGAGTTCTTGACTTATTCAAGATCTTAAATTGGGGGTTGGATGCAGGTGGTCTGGCACCTGAGCCTGAACTCTTAGCCGCTGCCGCTCCTGCAGAAGGATGCTCAGCCTTTGGAACACAGTAAGTGTGCAGTAAGTGTTAGCACCACACCGGGACAATGCCCACTTTTAACAGCATTTGTCTAGGAGAAGGCTGTTGTCATCATGTGACATATGCCAGATCCTTACTGGACCAAGCTGGAGATTTTCTGGACCTGTGAGCCAGTCCTCGGTGGAGTGCTATTTTCACCCTGAAGTAACAGAGCCACCGTCAGCTGCCTCCCCCTTTTCTGGCATAGAAAACCCTGAATTTTTCTTCAGCAAACTGCTTGGCGAATACATTCTCTGGTGTACGAACCCTTGCTTGGCACGTTAAAACACTCAGGTTTTGTTTTGCTTATTTTTTATTATTTAATTTAGCTCTGCTGGTTTTTGTTCCGCTTCTTGACAATTTTCAATATGTGTTAGCTCTGATATAAGAATCTCAGTCTGCATACTTAAGTGTGCAAGAAATACCACGTTTCCCCCTTTGCAAACCAATTTCACTAGCTAACATTGAGGTCCCATTTTTTTCCAACAGGAATCTGGGAAATTCAGCCTCAATCACTTTGGGGCTAAGTTAGAGAGGGGTGTGTGTGTGTGCGCGCGCACGTGCGTGTGCGTGTGAGCACGCACGCGCGCTGGAGGTGGGAGTTCCTTTACCCAAACTATTGCGAAGCTGTAGACCAAGCAGGGAGAGCTAGCGGGGCATTAGAGAGGGTGCTCCACGGAGAGGACAGAGTGGACAGGAAGCGGAGCGTTGGCGCCAGCACGGTCTCTGAGAAGAAGCCAGCCGCGCTGCCCTACCTGACATTTCTCCGTGGGGACCTGTCCATGATGCCTGTGCTGACTTATCTGTCAGAAGCACCTTGCTCTCTCTGACCTCCCAGAGCACTTTGTCTGGGTTCTGTGAGGGCACTGACCACAGCCTGTCTTGGGAAGTGGTGTCTCTTCTATTTAATTCAACATGGCTGGACTCTGTGCCATATGCTAAAGGTAAAAGAGTGAGCAAATTAGACTTGACTTCTACCTGTGGTTTAGTGAGGCTGCAGATAGGCAGACATATGATCAAATATGTGCTTCCATGAGAATGGGGCATGGGGAGCATCAAACAAGGGGTTCTGAGGCAGGCTGGGGTCAATGAGGCCTCCCAGAAGGACGTGGTGTCAAAGCCCAGACTGAGGGAGGAAGAGGAGAAGGCTGCAGGTGGAGAGCATGTTTCAGGCAGGGATGGTGTGTGGTGGAGACTGGAGGCCAGAGACTGGGGCCTGGAGATGACTTTTCTGGGGGCACAGAGACATCTGGAAGGACATGGGAAGATGGTGAGGGTGGACGCCAGAGGGGTGGGCTAGGGCTGGCTCATGCAAGGCTTTATAGGAGGCCTTATGTTGAAGAGTTTGGACTTCCATGATGGGTAACGGAGCTGATGAAGTACAGTGACCGTGTTATATTTCTGTCTTAAAAGAAAATCCTGTCTGTAGTGTGGAAGGTGGGTTTGAGGGTGTGCTGATAAATGTTTAACATCTAACTCTCTGGAAAAAAAGCCCCTTTGCCAATTTCTGTGGTGTAAATACTCCCTTCCTGACTGAGTTCAAGCGACGGATGTGATTCAAAGTTCACACGTTGAATGTGGGCCTGGATGAGATGCTAGTCGTTTGAACTCCTGGGCTTGTGGCAGCTGGCTCCAGCACACGCCTGGTTGGAGGGGCGCAGGGAGGCATTACTTCTCGTGCTAGAGAGAGTGAGCAAGTGAGCTCCTCTTTCGTTTCGCTCCGTCTCCTCTCAGTTAACATCAAGGCCCAGAAATATTCTGGAAAGACAGACAATGCAGACGGTGTCTCAAGAGTCCCATTCCATTTTCTGAAGGGCTTCCTAAGATCCAGCTCTCAAGAGGAAGTCAGAGGCAGGAAAGGGCACCTCGTGTGATCATGTTTCAGGGCTTAGGACAGGAATAGAGCACACTGGGATGGGAGGCTGATGAGCTGATGATAATAATTATGACAATTATGCAAAACACACAAATAATAATTACAGAAAATCATGATTATTATTTGTGGGTGTGAGATGTCTCCAGCTTTTTGGAACCACACAGAAGCATCAGATGCCCCTTTTCCTGTGGGTGTGTGAGTGTCACAGCCAAGCTCAGGCAGTGTGGTAAGAGATGGGGTTTCCATCTCTCTCTAGACAGCTGTCTCCTGCCCAGACTTTTGGTGGGATACAGCCTCCTTCACCCAGTGCCAGGTCAGGAAATACAAGGTCCTCCTACTGGTTCCCATCTCAGAACCTCATCCTCGCTGAGGACACAGCCATTGGTGGGGGTAAACTGGGAGAGGGAAATGATTAATCTAGAAGAAGAATTCAAAGGCTTAGGGGCCATGTGTCTCTCCCATGAGCTGGTTTACCGGTTCATGGCTGACTGGATACCTGACCCAAATGGGGTCGATCAGATTCTCTTTTCTGGAAATTTAGAGCTAGGACTGGGACAGGGCAGGGTTAGAATCTCTAACTGGGAAGTTGGGAATGGGTAGGTTTTACCCAGTGACTAAATAGACTGCAGACAGACAGAGATAAAGGACTGACTGATTCCTGGTGGCCTCATGCCACCAGTCCTCTTCCATGAAATTCCCTGGATCTTGGTAATAAAAACCCCAAGCATGCCAACTGGAGGTTTTTAGTTTTTTAAATTAATTAATTAATTAGTTAATTAATTAATTATTTTATATGCAGCTAAAGTTCTAAGCAGAGCTATATTGCAAAGAGCTTTGAATGTTTTGGTTTTATGGATCAGAGACCCACTTAAGCCGGCTCACACAAAACCCTACTGGCATCATATAAGGGCACTCTCATGAAACTCCGAGAGGGGCTGTCATAGGTCTGGGAAACTGGGACAGACTGAATTTAAGATGGCACCCGGACCTCCACAACAGGAAGGAGTTTATTAAGTCTATTAATGTGACTTAGGTTCAATTCCTTGTGTCTGCTTTTTTTCTGGCCTTTTATCAATTAGCCAGTTCTTCTCTTTTTTCTTTTAGTTCCAACTCCCGAGAGAAAAAAATCTGATTGGCTCAGCTGCTGGTCATTGTCTTTTTGTAGAGCCTTTGGTGTCAGACCATGTAAAAGGCTATTAAGTAGCCCACAGATGAGCTGCTTTGGTGTCATGTGATCATTTGTGGTCCAATTAGATGTCAGCTCTGAGCTGGATGCCTTCGACAGAGTAGATTCAAACAGAAGTTGGTTGCATAGTGGCTGACTTGTCCTGTGAGAATACAATTCAGTAGGTGACAGTGAAGGTCCTGGAAGGTTCTTGAGGATGCGATATGATCAAAGCTGGGACTTGGGAAGATTAATCCGGTTGCAGGGAAGAGGATAATTGAAGGTGGAGAAGAGTGGCATGGAGGCCAGGTGATTGGCTTCTGCCTTACCGCAGCGAGATGATGAGCTGAGCTGGCCTGATTTAGAGGGCAGGGCCTGCCGGGATAGGTGGGCAGGTGAGGTTCCTGGGGTGCTAGATTTAAGGAGGTGCTCGCTCTCAGTGTCAGCACTTGCAGGGACCTGAGGGTGCCCCCTTAAATATTTTCTCACTCACCTCACCCAAGGCCCTGGATGGGGAGATGGAGAAGGCAGCTGAATTCATAAGGCTTTGTAACTGGTGGGTCGCAGGTGGTGAGGGAGCGGGACCCTCCTTTCTCTGGTGAGTGCTGATGCTTCTGGTGCTGTGAGCTGGAGGATTGGGAGGCCAGACCTGGAGATGGGGAAGCAGGAGGAAGGAGGGGCAGGTTTATGGAGGGGGCTGAGAAGTTCACTTTGGAGTGTGCTGAGTTTCAGGTGCCTGTGAGACACCGAGGGCAAGATTTCTAGTAGACAGATGGGAATATGGGTCAGAAGCTTGGACAGAAGTCAGAGCTAGAGAGGTGGCCTTCGATGGTGTAAAGCATAGAATTGATCATGAGGTTTCATGTGTGCCAGGCACGGTGACTGGCGCACAGAGCCAGTCGAAAAGTTTGGTAAGCAATGTTTGAAGTTGTGGGAGTGGACTTGGTCCCCCAGGGCACGTTGCAGGAAGGCATGGGTCTCTAATGGTGAAATTTCAAGCAATTAGCAATAACTTCTGGGTTAGGGGGCATTTGTGGATAGGATGAGACACTCATATCCATGTATTTGCCTTGTCCTCAAGGATTCTTGAAGTATGGATGCCTGGTTGAAGGGTTGAGGACCCTCAGAGGTTGTGCCTGGTCATCAGTGGAACTGAGAATATAGGTCTTAAAGGTGAGTTCACATTCATGATTTCACTCAAGCTCTGTTATTTCCTTGTGAAGGAGAATGTGCAGAGCTCATCATCCCCATTTTACAGATGAAACAGCTGAGACTCTGAGAAGTTACATGACTAGCTGAGAGCCACACAGCTGGTCGAGAAAGGCTGGATTGGAATACAAGCTTACTTAAAAAAATACAATCTCCTGAACCTGGAAGTTATCAGTAGTCTAGGCTTTCCTTAAATATATGATAGCAAGGTGACATCACAGTTATATAAATGACTGATATTTATTAAGGACTTATGTGCTAGACACCATATAATACATCTGAACTTCATTTAAACCTTACAACGGTTCTATGAGGTAGGTGCTATTGTCTATTGGCAAGAATAAAGGACAGATGATGTCCAGATCTGGCCACGGTGTGGGAAGAGGGCTCTTGTGTACATCACTGGGACTGAAAATGGCTGTGTTAGGGAGCAAAATCATCAGTAGCGATGAAAATTTACAATCTGCATACCCTCTGATTCACAAATCTCTCTTTTGGGAATCCATCCTATGGGAATAAAAGCATCAGAACGTAGACTCATGTACAAACACATTCATTACAGCACTGTTTGTAACGGTAAAGGTGAACCAACCAAACATTCATCAAGAGGGAAACGGTGAAAGCTCTGGCTCAGCCATGTCGTGGACGGCTTACACAGGCAGTGAGGAGAGAGGTTCTGTCCATGTGCACTGACCGGGAGGTCGTCCATGATATAGTGAGTGAACAAAGCATGTTTTGAGTAATGTGAATCCTATTTTTAAGAAATAGAAAGAAATAAAAGGAAAAAAAAAGCCCCTATATATATTTTTTTGTGTTTGTATGGGCCTAGAAAATTATATGAAATGATATGCACCATCTGTTGTGACCTCAGAGAGATGAGATAGAAGGCAGGGAGGGGGAGAAAAGGAACTTTTTATACACTGCTGTATTCCTCAGCTAATATTGCCTGTGAGAGTCATGTGGAGGGCTTCATAGAGGTGGTGACGTTTGAGCTGAGTCTTGAAGGATGAATGGGAGTTTGTCAGACAGTGAGGTTGGAAGGGGATGACATTTTAGGCAAAGGTGCAGAGATGGGAAAGCTCCTGAGTGTGGAGACGGCGGTCATCTGGTGGCGCTGCTCACTTACTAGCAGTGTGCCCTGAGCCTTCGTGAACGAAGCGGCTCTGAAGATGAAAATGAGATAATGTCCATGCAGCACCTGGAACACAGTGGACCTCAGCTTCTGCTCCTGTGAACTGGACTAATTCCTGCCATATATCGAGATACGAACTAAGGATCTTACCTCAGTGTGGCAAATGCATGTTACGTACAAAGGATGGAGTAGGGGTGAGGATGAGGGTGGCGGGTATGTGGACAGGTAGCCTCCTCCTTCTTTACCCCTTATTTCTTCCTCCTCCCCTTTAACTCTCCCTTTGTTTTCTCCCCTAATCCTCTCCTCTCAATTCCCTTCCCTTCCCTCCCTCCTCCTAATTCCCTTTGTACCTTCATGCTCTCATTCTTCCCACAGGCACCTGCAGGGAGAGACGCACAGGACAGTTGGCTGGACATGCCATGACCCTCCTTAATCCCTCCTGTGCCTCCCTGATCTGGGCAACTCAGGTAAGACCACAGCCTGTGATGCCAGATCAACTTGGGTTCAAATTCCAACTCTGCCACTTACTAGCTGTGTGACCTCAGGCAAGTGGCTTACTGTCTCTGAGCTGCAGCTTCTTCATCTGTAGACTGCACATAATGATTTTTATCTCACAGGATTGTTTCGTAGATCTAGACACAAAACTATTTTCTTATTTTTATATCTTCTTTCAGCCTAGTTTTGGCAGGGATTCTGGTGAAGCCTTGAACCTCTGCTGTCTCTTTTGTTTGGAGAGTTTCCTTCCTTCTTGCCCACTACTGGAACTTGAATGGTGAAAACAACGTTCTGTTTGCCTTTTCTTCCTCTAAAGCAGAAAGAAGCAAGTGAATCAAGGCAACAGAGCCTACGTGGGAGAGGAGCGTTCCAGGGTGGGTGGAGCTGTGGCTGGCTCCTTGGGATGAATAAAGGGGACAGCTGGAGGTAGCTGGAGGCAGACAGCAGAAGATTTAGAGGCTTCTTAGCACCCATCAGAGTCTCTCCCTGGCTCTGTGTGAGGGACCCTGGAAAGGGCCCATTAGTGATGATGGAAAGAGCTATGAGTTATTAATGGTATTTGCAGTTGTAAGCTCTGCTAACGACTGTAATCATGGGCATTGTAATAATGTGTGTAATGAAAACTCGAGCTATGAATTAATAGATCAGTTGTGACTTTGATGACCATGGTGAATGAGCTATAGCACGCTTCTATGTTAACAGACCTGGACACAGCTTGGCAGAGAGAAGGGAGCATGAGGGCAAGAAAGGGTCTGGGGTTAAGAAGCAGCCCTAGAATAGAAAGACCTGAGTGGATATCTCTGCTCAGTATCTTCAGAGCTGTGTGACTTGGTACTGTCACATTACCTCTCTGAGCCTCAGTTTTCTCATCTATGAATTGGAGATGATAATAATCCTAGTCTACAGAGCCACAAGGGTTAAGTGAGATGATGCACCTGAAGTAGTCAACACCTCTCTGCTCCCTCTTGCTTCCTGTTCCAGCTGTGCTGGTTGCTTTGCTGCTCCTGGTTGCTTTGCTGATCCGAGGAGTGCCACCCATGCCTCTGCGGCAGGCCTTTTGCACTGGCTGTTCCCTCTGCTTGGCCCACTTTCCTTCCAAATATTTTCAATGCTTGACCCTCCTTCTGACAGGTCTCTGTTCAAATGTCGCCTCACCAGGAGGTCTTTTATGATCCCCTTATCTAAAACAGCACCCCATACTCTATCCTCTTCGCTTTGTTTTTATTCACAGTTCTCGAGATTTTAAGTATGTAGTTGTTTATTAGTTTATTATGTCTCTTCTAGACTATTAAGTGTCACAAGCACAGGGACTATCTTCGTTCACTGCAGAATCTCTAGCACCCAGCCCACAGGAGGCACGCAGGAATAGTTATTGCATAAATGAAGGGATAGCCTTGTGACGGGCATAGGATATGTGCTCAATAAATGGTGACCGGGTTAAAACTGTCAGCAAATGAACAGACGCCGATGCAAACAAAACAAAACAAAAAAAAACAACTCAGTAGTGATGCTTCTCTCTAGAGGCTCCCTCTTCATAGAAAAACTCAGAGCATCTGGTTTTCTGCCCTCCTCTGCTCACTTGCCCCCCTCCCCAATCATGGAGAGGGAGAACCACAATGCTGATAGTGACTTTGGATGAGGAGTCAGATCACACCATTGAGAGTATAAATGCGCTAGAACTCGGGTGACAGTGTGCCAGTGAGGACCAGGGATGAGGTTTCTGTGCCCAAAAGCCATGAGAAATGGTCTTAGGAGTCCTTCTGCCAGGCCCCTGGATTCCAACTAGAAGGTCTCTAAAAATGGTATGTGCCCATGAGTGTGTTGTGAGGTGTGTGCCTGTGTGTGCCTGTGATAAATCATTGAGCGTATGCTGGTGTGTCTGTGTGTGTGAATCTGTATCCTGAGTTTGCTTACTTGCTTGCATGTGTTGGTGAACAATTGTGTATGTGGCTGTACATGAGTGTGCTAGGTGTTGGCTTGTGCGGAAGGAATGGCAGTGGATGACATTGTGTCAATATAAGTACGTGTGAATTTGTTGTGTGCCTTTGCTTGGAGTTTATCTGAGGGTGTGCTCCTGAAGCTCATGAGATGTGTATGTGTGTGAGTGGGTTTGAACATTTTGTGTGTATATTCTAGTCGTGAGGGAGTACGGATGATAAGAGCGTGCACACGTGGATTGTGTGCGTGGGTTATTGTGTGAACATGTCTGTGACTGAAACTTTGTGACTAATTAATCAAAGATTTCTGTAGCCCGGTGCAGTTTGTCCTTAAAGCACCCCCCTTGAGACTTGTACTACCAAAGATACCAGTTGTATCATTTTGCTTGTGCTTGTGTGACAAGATATCCTGACACGAAGCCATGGAGAGAGAGGTGAGTCTCTTGGGAAGATTTCTGCTGATTGCCACTGTTTCAGTAGAAACACAATTATTTCATAAGGCCAGGCTGACGGTGTTGGAAATAGCCAAGTGCAGAGCTGGAGCGACGGGACCACATCCCATTTGATACTAATTGGTTTGATGATGATAATTATCGCATTGCAGACAGTGCGACTATCTCCTAATTTAATATAATCAATAAGGTAACAACAGCTCAATGCAAATGAGATGTGGAGAACCACGGAGCCATTTGTAAGTCATGTTCTTAATACATTTTCCCAATTAGCTTTAGCGGGCTCCCCTACCCTGAGAGGCTTCACTTTCTCCAAACCTTCGTTTTCAGAGAGGCTCAGGAAGGGCTTATCCTGGGGCTCCCAGGAACCCCAAAGACTTTCTTAGGCTCAACTGAAATGGAGTCAGGGAGCTGGCAGTTCAATAGGACAGTTCCCTCCAGATTCATGACATTTCCGACTCAAACCCCTGTAGCTTCGCTGCCTCTTCCATCTGACCGGGAGGTGCTGCAGGGCAAGGACTGTGCTTCTCCCATCAGACTTGTCTCACGCCATCACTCAGAACCTACGTCCTTTTCACTGAGTCAGGGCTCAAAATGCCACCCGCTGATGTTTTATTCATTAGACCAGGGCTTTGACAAGGTCAAATCGGAGTCTCCCTTCAGAGCAGAGATATGATTCCATTCTCAGCCTGGTGCTTGCTCAGGCCCCTTGCTCAGACCTTGTGTGTATGTACACACATGTGTGCGTGTCTATTGCAGTGTGCCCCAGATTGTGAGTCAGGTGTGTAGCATGCCAGCAAGGGTGCGGCTTAGTATAGTGCTTTGGAAGAAACTTTGGATCCAGACTGCCTGGGTTCAGTTCTCAGCCCCACCACCTACAAGCTGTGTGACCTTAAACAAATTACTCGACCTCTCTGTGCCTCGGCTTTCTCATTCTATAAATGGGGAAAACAATAATACCTACTCATAGGTCTCTTGTGAGATTTAAATGAGTTAAATACCTTAACTCCTTTTAATATTTATTAAAATAAAATAAATTACTCAGTTCCATTAGCCACATTCAAGTGTTCAATAGCCACATGTGGCCAGTGGCTAGAGTACTGGACAGAGCAGATATCTTATGTCATTTCTACATCATTTCCATCATCACAGGAAGTTTAGGAAACTGCTGTAAACCTTTGATGTTGAGTGAACTGAGCTCTAAGGAGGTCCCATACTTCTCCAGATTTTGGTAGGGGTGCACCTGTGTTTTCTCTAAAGTATAATTCTGTTTATTGCACAAACTCCTGTTCTCCTGGCAGAAGAACCCAGCCCTGCACTGCCTCTTTTCACATCCCCTGCATACGACACCCAGGCCTGGGAGCCTGGGTGGCTGTTGAACCAGATGGCCTGGGAGTTATTAATGAGAGACTCTGTGTGTGAGTGTGTGTGTGTGGGCGGGGGGCGGGGAGGGCTGGGGCCATGTGCTGTGATCATCATTTCGGAGCCCTCTTTGGGGAAGTAACAAATGGCATCCTGACCCAGCAGTCCTCTGGTGGGGTCACCTCATAAATCAGTGTGAATCCCAGTCCTCGATGAGCTGTCCCACGGTCCCAGAGCTAAGTGACCCAAAGGCTGCGGGGCTGCCTGCCATGGCTTCACCTCCCACCGTCACCACCCCAGCTGGGCCTCGAGGACAGCGTGCTGGCTCGACTGTCAGCAGCTTCAGGCTGACAGTCAGATCACTGGTTAATGGTAGAGACAGTTACTACCAGTAACATGGTAGTCCTGGCTCTACTATTAACCAATGGTCTGACTTAGAAGGAATCACTTTTCTCTCTAGGCCTCAGTTTGCAACTCTGTAAAGTTGGGGGGTGGGAGGAGGGAGGGAAAATTACACAGGGATGTAATGTTTGGGATTTATAATTGTTTCCAGTTTCCAGCCCAGGGAAAAGGCTGCAGGACTGCGAGTCTAGGCATTGAGGCCACTGGTACCTCCTTTACATTTCCCTTGTAATTCTTATGAACCATAATGTCGGAGAGCCTTCGGCCTAAGGGCACATGGTGTATCTCCAGCACCCCTGCTTGTGGGGAGGAAGTGGCTGGGGCATGGGGTACTGGGAGATTGTCGAGTGAAGAGACTGGGTGCAGGTAGGGGGAGGAAGGCTGTGTCTTCTAGGGGACCTTAGGATAAAGCCAAGTACCAGGCAGTTTGGCCACCTGGGGGTGAGGTCTGGCTCAGAACAGAAGCACAGCCCAGAGGTCTGATCTGAGGGGCTGATGGGATCAGAGGCCTTGAGGTGGGATTGTTTCTCTGGATTTCTGGAAGAAAAGTCTGGTGCTGATGGAAGGATGTGGTTAGAGAAGTGTTTAAAATACACCGGTTTTGAAGCCACACAGAACTGGGTTTAAATCCTGGCTTGGTGACACCTAAGCCACATGACCTGAACAAGCAATTTATCCTCGTCTGTAGAATGGTGACTGTACTATCTGCCTCACAGGATTAAATAAGAACATAGAAATACTTGTATGTTCTTCCCCAACTAGCTCCCAGGATCCTCCTTGACAAGGCTCAGAGTAATATGGAGGCCTGGACAAGTTTTGGACAGTAACAGTATCTGCCCCTTGCACCGTGTTCTGTAACCTACAAAGTAGGTTACATGTCCGTTATCTCATGGTGGCCTTGTGACAATCCTGATGGGAAAACTGAGGTTCAGAGAAATTCAGTGACTCGCTCAAGGTCATTTGCTTGGACATAGGAAAGAGGAGGGGCACACATCTGTCTTAATTATGACCCACTGTTCCACAATTGGCCACCTGATGGCTGCTGGTGACAAAGCTTTCCCAAATTGCTGAAAGAGTGAATTTGTGGGCAAAGTGGGGTGGGGTGGAGCCATCGGGAGACTCCCGGGGAATTTCCGCTTGGGCTGGTCTCCCGCTTAGCCAGCTGCTGTGTGAGAATGGGTTTGTGCTGTCAGAGAAGCCTTTCTCTGTCGTCTGCTTAGGGTGCACTGGTGGGCGTGGGGAGAGGGGAGGGGTGGTTCTGTTGTAGAGGATCTTGTAGCCTATCCTTCTGGGTGCCAGGCCAAGTCCCATGCCTCTCCCTGTGACTTATTCACCACCTATAGCTGTGTTTTCAGGAACTGGGTGGAGAATGAGGCTGCCAGGTTGGAAAAGGCTGGGGTAAACAAACCACATGCTTAGGCAGCAGTTAAAGTAAGTAGCTGCACAGTTCCGGGAAGGCAGCTGGCTGAAGTGGCAGTGCGGGGCAGTGAAGCTATGAATTAAGGCAGGCTGGAGGGAGTCGTGATCAGGCAGGCAGGAAGCAGAGCTGGGCAGGCATCTGCCTTTGGAGCTGGCTAAAGTCAAATGGGACATGGCTGACAGCCTCAGGCAGAGGCCACCAGGACAACTCTGCAGGAGGTCTGATGTGGGACCCCTCTGCAGACTTTTATCCCCAGATTCACTTAATATTCCCTTCCCCTGTCCCTCCCTCCTCCTCTCAGGTTTGAAAACCTGCTTCTTAGCTTGATCTCTGAGAGGCCCCTCCAACAGCTCTCAAGCTCTGTTTCCGGAGGGATGCCTGTGATATTGACCTGCCTGGGGGTGTTCTCTGGAGGTGTTCACATCCTTCAAGGTGTGAACACCTTGAAGTTTGTTGGTGGGTGGTCCTTGTCAACTTCCAGTTTGTTGGTGGGTGGTCCTTGTCAACTTCTGGGGCCCCTATAGTTTTAGTTCCAGGGCCTGGGCCCAGTCAGGAACTCAGTTTTTACATGAGAGGCCACTGAAGTTTGCCCTGAGTTGGAAGGACTCTGCTTCTTCTCAGCCAGTCACGCCGCCCACCCCCTCAAGTCCCCAGTGCCCTGTACTAACACTTTTTCCCAGCTCCTCTTTTTTCTCTCCTTTTACTTGTGACTGCTTGAGTGAATCAAGGCTGAAGATCAGAAGTCACAAGTCGAGACGCTTTTCCCACTAATGAGCTCTCTGAGGGCCACAGACAGCCCCTTCCTTTGCCCCGCCCTGCCCTGTTCACTTATTTATAACAAATCACAGGAGGAAGAAGGACCAATCAGCTCACAACACTGGCAGTCGACAACTAGAGGGAGGAAGAGCAGAAGAGGATGACTCACTTAAGAGTCTTTGCATAGGGGCAAATCAAGGGTATTAAATTTTATACTTTTTCCTCAGCATAACACCATCTGGTCCAAGCTCCTTGTGGTGGAGATGAGATGTTTGAGGCCCAGAGGGGTCAAATAACTTCCTAAATCCAGGTGGCCAGTGATAACCAAACCAAGAACTGTAATCTAGGCTTTTTGAGTCTCAGTTCAGCACCATTTCTACTATAGAGCTTCTTTAGAATGCATTTATTCTGAAAACTGAAGTGAGGTCTCTGTTTCAATTGACAGCTTGCATTTTTCTGTCTGTCAACGCTTTGATAAATTTAGAAGAAATGGACTTATTTTGGTACATCTGGGGACTAACAAAAAGATCGAGATTGCCACTGTGATGATGTCTTTACTCTGCCACCTTGAAACAAAATGGCAGTTGACACGAACGTTTTCAAGGAGACATGCTGTCTTTAATTTGTAATGGATTTCAGCATAATTTGGCTCGTGGGTAGGAGTTACTATGGCTATGCCTGCATTGAATGTGACCTAGAGTTCAGAGTCATTATTCATTACATAAGGTGCATTGCTTTTTTTTTTGCTATTGACAAGACAAGCGGAGGAGGTAGCTAAGGCTGTCTGTATTTTGAGTATTTGTTACCATTATTATTATTATTTATGGTGGTGGGTAGGGAGGCATTTGGTGCTTAGTATTTTGGTGGGACATGGGCCTGGGGAAGCAGAGTATGGGACATTCCATAGAGAGCTTGGTATCCTGAGGTCCCCAAATTTCCTTTCCCATTCACCTAGCTACTTCTCTCTTACCATTAAACCTGAAAAGATTGGAGATACCTAAATGTCCCAGGCTTGAAGAATCCACTGGGGCAGTCTGAAAAGGATTGAATTTCCTTTTCTACATAATCAGTTCCAAAGGCCAAAGAGTAAAGTTTTTTAAGAGCCTTGTGGGCTGCCTCGAGGGTCACTCTGGCAGTCTCAGGCATTGGGGAGGGAGCAGCAGAGGCCAGAGTTCAGCAGTCTGTGTGCTGGAATGTGGAGCACTCGGGTGGGGAGGATTCTGAGTGGGGGTTCCTTCTCACGCCATTTTCCTACATCAAAGGGCAGGAGTGACTTTCCTTGGGAAAATTTAGCTGATTGAAATCTCTTTCCTGGCTCTAGGTGCCCCCACTAGACCTGTAGACACCCATGGTCAGCTCTAAAAACCAGCTCTTCTTCCCCAAACCTTGCTCTTACCCCTGTGTTCTAAAAAATTACCGTTATCCAGCTCCGGTCAGTACCCTTCATGAATTCCTCTAAATCAGCGTGAGCCACTGGCATCTTATAAGAGGACATTGAAGCCACCACCTCCCACTTTTTGCTTTCAATCCCTTGCTACTCTCTGCAATCCTTTGCTTTACACCTAGATTCTCCATATCTGTTTAGCTTTTAAAATTTACTATCTAGTGCTTATGTGTCAGGTATCATTCTAAGTACTGTAGGTGTATTAACTAATTAATCTTTATAGTAACTCTATCAGATAGGGATTATTATTATCACTGCTTTACAGATGAGGAAACTGAGGCACAGAGAGCTGAAATATTTCTCCTAAGGTCATACATTAAATAAGCAGCAGAGCTAAAATTCAGACTTGGCACACTAAGTCCAGAGTCTGTTCTTTGAGCTGCCGTACCAGATTGTCTCCCAAATGCCAAAATGGCGAGGCATTTGATTTAGTTTTGCCTTGGCCCACCTGTCCACCCAACCATTTATCCACCCACCTTTTCATTCAACAAATATTTTTCGAATACATCTACTACGTGCCTAGCATTCTGCCAGGTGACAGTATGGATCTGATAGACAACACACTAACACATCAATCATAAGTGGACATAGGTGCTCTGAGAAAAAGAGACACAGCTCCATGTATCACAGGCCACGAGCCAGGGCTGCCACCCCAGGTCCTTGCATCCTATTTCCCAGCCTTGACCAAGACTCCTATCAGATTCAATTTCCTAAACCTAATCATTTCCAGGGGCTTCCACCACCCAAATGCCTAACATAATGTCCAAAGCATCTTCTTAACCTGCCATAGTTTCCTGAGGTGGACAGTGTCTTCAAGTATGGCTAATTCTAGCTGTTCTCCCGACACAAGTTTTTATGTATGTATGTATGTATTTTCTGGCCCCGCAAACTCTCTGGTTATTTGACTATAGATAGCATTATTTTCCTTTATCTTGAACCTTTTGTGGGGGCATTGATCTCTTTGAGAGGTCGACGAAAACTAAAGAACTCTTTTGAGAAAAATATACATACTTAGAACAATTTGCACATGATTTCAAAGGGTTTACAGTCCTTCTGGAGCTCATCCATGTGTCCTAGATAAAGAATTTCTGAACTTCGCCCCCCTTTTTTTTTGTTATGGCTTTTACAACCTCTTGACATGACCTCTGAACACTTGGGCATTATTAATGCTCCAGAAGCTGATCAGTATCTGGGGAATTCTATAGGTTTTCCAGGAGGGGTTTCTAAGGTACCATTCCAGATGTTGGAGACCAGTCCCAGAGATGGAGATGCTGCCTGGCATTCCTCTAGATGCCACTAACTGGAGGTCCAAAGATCACAGGTTGCCAGCCTCATGGCTTCCCACTGTAACCGTCTCCTCCCATGTACACCACTGCTCCCTGTTCACTGGGCTGACCAAGAGAGGCACCCAAGACTCATCGCAATCATTCTTGGCAGGAAATCTTAGTATGTAGTGCAGGGAAAACAAGCATGAGACACGTGTACTACCCCTCCCGACCCAGCACCCATGACAGATGTGGCTAATCAATCAGAGCTTTCTTTCCCATTTGGCCCAGATATGGTCTTATATCCTTTTCAAAGAGTAATTTAGGTAGACACCACCAATCCATCAGAGCTGGCATGTAGGATGAAATATGTTTGCTATCCTGGATGCAGGGGAATGTGGGCTGAACACTTTGGCGCTAAGCCTACCTCTTGCCAGTCCGAGGTCTCAGATCCCACAACCCAGCTGGCCTAGAACTCCAGGCCTCCGTTGGTCTTGGGGAATCCTCCTTCATCTGGTTAGGGTGACTTTAGGTATTCCCTTATGTTAATTCTCCCATTCCTCAGCTAAAACGTCTTCGGTAACCTTTGTTTTTCCCTAGTGTCACTTCAGGGACCTCAAGTCAGACTCTCATGACCTCTAATCTAGAAATGTCAAGAATGTCCTCGTTCTTACAATTTTTATATTCTTGCATTTTTACGCAGAAGTGTAAAAAATAGGAAATCCACATTTTTTTTTTTTTTACCATGGCATATATAGCCATTTACAGCCTGGCCTCAACCTCTTTTCCGCTTCTCACCATTCCCCTGCACTAACAAGTTCTTCTTGCAAAGTTCTTACAACACAGCATTTTCTGATATTCTGGGCTTCCCCAAACCCCCAGCCCGTATCTCTGCCTGGTGAATTCCTACTGTTCTTTCAAGACCCCTCTCAAATGCTCTCTGCTCTGTGAAACCCTCTCTGTCCCACCCGGGTTTGTGATTCCATTGCCCTCTCTCTGTTGAGCTCACTGTGCACGCTCTCCTGGTTATCTTTGATTCTGGGTAGTAGTGGCCTGTTTATTTGTGGGACAATGTCTGATGCTCCTCTGTATCCTAGCACCCAACCCAAGACAAGACACAGAGCAGGGATCTTGTTGACATGTACTGCATGTAACTTGCAGTGGGTGGAGACCCTCAGCCTTCTCTTCCTGTCCCCCAAGGCAGCATTTGCTCTATCATGCTATCTTGCCAAGCAAAAGCAGCCTTCGTCTTTTAAATGATGACTTTTCTTTTCCTCACAGAAAGGGCACCTCATTGAAATTCACGAGGAATGGGCAGTTCCTAACATAAGTCTCCCGGCTGGCCAGAGATCGGGCTGCCAACATCTGGCACTGCTGGAAGCAGAAGGAGTTTTGAAGATAAATTGCCAGTACACCTTTCACCATTCCCTTGGACCTCCACAGGAGGACAACCCTTCCTTTTCTCCCCTGGCCTCTCCTAGGACCCTCTGGCTTCTCTTTTCTTGGTTTGTAAGGCTGGAGCCCCCCAGCGATAGTGGAAATGAGGGCGCATGAGAGGCCTGACCAAGGTGGGCTGGGGAAGAGCTGGTTATGTGGGAGGGGGCTGGAGAGACGTCAACTTAGACAGAGCTTGTTCAGTGTAGGGGACTCTCGTCTGTATCATTTGTTAAAAATAGATGATGGGCTCCTTCCTGAGCCCAAGGTAGTCCATGGGGCCATGGAAAGATGGTGTCCTTGGCGATAAATATAATAATGTTATATTTATATAATAAAAATAATATTACTAAGAAGAATATATCACCATATAGCCCTGACTCTGTGCTAGGCACTGCCCCAAATGCTTTTCATATATTAACTTCTTTAGATTTTTAATGCAACACTTTGTGAAAGGTTTTATTATTATGCCCATTTTACAGATGAGAAAATGGAGGCCACAGGGAGATTACTTCATGCTAACTATTCTATGGATAAATGAGGAAGCTGAGGCTGACCTAGACACCCCTGGAGGAGGTAGTGGATGAGACCGTATTACAAGTATAAGAAGAAAAGGGGTGATGAAAATCCTAAGGAATTTTTGGCTGTAGCCTTGAAAGAGTTATTTTACTTCTCTAAGCCTATCCTTTCTTATCTTAGTAGGAGGATAATAACATCTTCTTAAAAGCTTCAACCTAAGGATTGGATGAACTCATGACAAAAATGCCTATTACATTATAGATAATCGATAAACGGTAGCTGTCATTATTAACTACCTAATTGCTCCCTCCTTTGTGCTCTTTTGGGTTCACGCACTTCCCTTCCAGAGCCTTATCAGACTATTGTCTTATCATATATCTGTCTTGCTGCTATTCTCTATGCATCCCAAAGGCAACAATGAGCTCTTATCCAGCTTTGGGCTCTCTAGCTGGAAGATGGGAGGTTTCATATGAGGAAACTAAGGCTTTAAAAGGAAGTTATTTGCCCAAGTGAATAAGTAGTAAGTGGAAGAGCCGAGGTCCCTCTCCAAGATGTTGGCAGAGTATTTTCTAACCCACGACCAATGAGATGGATGGTGGATGATCCCATTCCAGGGTCTGTGATTGCCTGGGTGGGAGGCTGCAGGACCATGGGACAATGGGAATGTGAGTCAATGAGCCCTCTTAGGCCTGAGCTATCAGGGCCAGGGAAGAGGGGACCTACAAGAGGTGGATGGGATAGGGCTTGCTGAGCAATCAGGTGTGAGGGTGAGTGAGAGGGAGGAGTTGAGTTTGACTCTAGGAGACTTTAGGAATTTAGGAGGGATATAAGAGTTTGTGGATAGGAGGGGAAAGATCATAAATTAGACTTTGGAAATGCTCAGTTTGTAGGACAGGCACCTAAAGGTCTCTAGTAGGCACTTGTCTCTAAGGGGATGTAAGCAGCGCACTAACATCTGCCACAAACTATGAGCCTATGATGTGATTGTGTAATCAGTTGGTAAGAGTGATCATGTTCTGAGTTGGTCTGTAGGACTTAAATCTTGGCTCTACTGCAACTTGCTAGGTGTGTGACTTTGGGCATGTTACTTAACCTCTGAGTCTCATTTTCTGTAAAAGAGGTGATTAAAAATTACCTTCTAGCATGTTGTCGTGAAGGTCAAATGAGATAGAACAGGTCAATGATGGAATATAGGAAGAGCTCAATAAATAATGACTATCATTATCCTGCTGCCAGAATGTTGAATCCCCCCTTGTCTTGGCACATTCTTCCCTATTTCAGCCTTTCCCATCCCACTATATAAATGCAGCTATCTGTCATAGGTGTTTCAAATCTCTTTGACTTTCATAGATTCTTGTTTCTTAAGTATCCCCTCTACCCCTATTGGGGAAAGAGGAACAGAGAGTTATGTGTTATTGTGTTTCTCCAGTGAGGTGTCACCTGAGCTTTTAACTGTACCTGAACAATGCCTTGACCCATAGGTGTGACTAATGGGAATGTTCAAAAGGTGATAGGTCAGGGGAGCAATTTTGTGGGCAGAGATATCTTTCTGGTGCTGGTCAGATTAATACATTCAGAAGCCGTCTACTATGGTTTCATGTGTGGACATCTGTAATGAGTATGAAGCTCAGACTGAAAGAAGACCTGGAATGTCTCACTTGGGATTAAGGTGAGGCAGGTAACTTCGTGCTCTTTTGGTCGGAAGGTCCTTTGGTTAGGTCCGTAGCCTTGGCATTATTCCTCCTCTCCCTCTCTTCTTCCCCCAGGTTCCAGGAAGGCAGAGATATAGTGGACAACTGCCTGGTCATTAGTACATGTTCAGTAAATGTGGAGGGGAGAAAGGAAAAAACCATTACCTGAGGATTAGGAAGCCCACGTTCAAGTCCTGCCCCTACCTTTACCAGGTGTGTGGTCTTAGACAAACAACTTCCCTCCTCTGCGCCTCATTTGCCTATAATGTGGAGCGCTATATCAGTGCCTATAATGATAATACCTGACTGCTTTAGCACACAAAACGTTTAGACCAATGTGTTCACTTGGTTGATGCAGAAATTGAAGCCCAGACTACAGCAGGGGCTTGCCCAAGGCCATGAAGCCAGGATTTGGCGGCAAAATCAGTTCATATGGTAGTGCTTAGTCAAATGTTGCAAGAGGGTAAGGGGCAGTGTGGTATTGGGAAGGGAATGTGATGGTCACATCTGCTTATTGACTTAGGTTCTCAGACCCATGGAAGGTAAGGAGAATCTCCCTCTGCTGAATCATTTACTGCTTCCTGTATTTTCAAAGCCAGTCAAGATTCCTGGAGGACCTTGTAAGTCTCAGAGACTTTGACAGTGTGTATGTGTCTCAGAGGTCACAAGCCCTGGTCACACATAAAATGCAGGCTGTCTTTGAAGCTTTTCTCAGTAACTCTCTGCAAAGTTTCAGGTCTTAACTCAGTTGCAAAAGGAATGAACTGCGCATCTCACCAGCACAGAGCACATTTGGGCCAAATTCCTCACTCGGTTTTATGGGGCCAATACATCTGCAGAATCACTTACCCATCACTCTGCAGACAAAATGCATTATTTTGGAAAACTTTCTTTTCCCTTTTTCCTCCCTAAACTTTTATTCCCTGGTGGAAATGGTTTATCAATGTCTTTGAGAAACCACTCCGATCTTCTTGGCAACCCCCGATACCATAAAAGAGTGGCAGTGCAAATGCAAATGAATTGGAAGGCATTAAAACACCCTCTTGCTTCCGCAGCTGAAGTGGAGAAGGGCTGGATGATGGATAGCGCCTGGCTTTCTGCTGAGCGATTTTGCTCTTTTTACAGCTGCCAATGGCTGATGTATTTCATCTTTTGTTTCCTTTACTGCCGCTTAAGCAACCACCCTCAGGCTGAGGGTATGTCCCTGGGCACCCACTTCATCCCGCCCCGCAAACCCCCCACCACCCCGGGAGGACTCCAGCCAGCTGTTTTGCACTCACTGCCTGATTCAGGGAAGGCACAGTATGGCCCAGCTGGATGGGGCCCCCAGGGAGCGCCCCTCCTACAATTGCTGTGCTTAGTAGCAGAGACTACTGAAGAGGTGGAAATCCTCTCATCTCTCCTGAGGGGAAATGCCCTCTTCCATTCCATTTGTGGTTATAGAGCCCTACGGCCCGCCAGGCACCGTGCCAGGCACTGTGCCAGGCACAGAGAGGACACTGTTACGGCCCGCCAGGCACTGTGCCGGGCACTGTGCCAGGCACTGTGCCAGGCACAGAGAGGACACTGAGAAGTAAAGGACACAGCCCTGCCTTCAGCGTTCTTACCATTACACTGGGGAGGAAACTCACCCCCAAACAGTCATACACACGGACGTGCACACAGCAGAACCTTTCCGCAGGCACCCACGCTTATCTGCGCGTACAAGTACGCATGCTCACACTCACAGGACAAACGCACGTGGAAACAGTTACCCACACAAATGCAAGCACACACATCCGACACACAACCAAAGCCCACTAACTCTCAGACTTGTGTGCACTGACACACATCCACACACAAACACAATACATGTTCCTGCATGCCCCCATGAGGAAGCTAAACAATGAAACAATAAAACCAAACCGTGTATGAACCGAAGCCAGAACGAGAGGGTAGATGAGAAAGAATTCAGGGATGTCTCAGTGGAAATGTAGGACGTATGCCTTCTAGACTCAGTTTAATCTCTTACTAGCTGTGTGACCTTGCTCAAGACTCTTAACATCTCTGAGCCTCAGTTTCCTTATTTGAAAATGAGGCTTTTCTGGGTACATTGACTCTACATTTCTGGAAGTCAATGTGGGCTGAAGTAATAACAGTAATAGTAGTAGTAATAGTAATAATTAATCTGTATTGAGCACCTACTATGTGCTATGCCCTGTGTTAAGCACTTGATACACATTATCTCTTTTCATCCCCACAGCAATCCTAAGAGATGACTATAATTATTAGCTGAGAGAGGTGAAGTTATAAGCTTAGGGTCACACAGCAAATAGAGATGGAGTCTGTATTTGGACCCAGAGAGGTTGGATCCAGGGCCTGCACTTTTGGCTACATTGACCATGTGCTGAGTTGGGCTTGTGCTGGGCCCTGGGAACCAGGAGATGATGGTCATATACTCCCTGTCCTCGAGAAGCCCACAGTCTGGTGGGGATGTGGCCCTGTACTGGGCAAATAGAACTTGATGCTGGGGATCTTGGCTCCTGGAGACCCACCTCTTTGTGCTTGTGATGGCTCTTGCTTTTGAGTCTTGTGGGTTGGGGCAGGTCGGCCTGGCACTGGGGGTGTGCCATTGAATGGTGTTTCTCTGGGTTGGGTGGGGACTGTGTGTCCACACTCTTCCCGAGTGTGTTGCATGTGCCTTTGTGTCTTGGGTTGGGACACACTGTGATGCTCTCTGTTTTGGTCGGGGCCTCGCTGGGGCCTCCATGGCTCACTATGATGGCTTTGGGCAAACTAGGCAAAGAACTTTTAGCCAGAGGATTACAGCCTTGCGCTGGGGGTTGGAGGGTGGTGGTGTGGGGCAGGCTTGGCAATGGAGTATGGGCCAGGCTTTGGTTCCCTACTCACTCCTTTATGTGGTGACCTTGGGAGGGCCACGGGAGGATGGCATGGAGTGGGGAGATCAAAGTCCTCATAGGGCTCTTCCCTGTAGTGGGAGAAAGAGGGTGGTGGAAGCTTCTGTTAGTCTCCCCCACCTTGGGGTGGAATGGAGACTTGAAGGAAGAGGATGGGGGATTAGACGGCCAAATCACAATATAACTATAATAACAAGAATAGCCGTTCAAGATTGCACAGCCAGGAGCAAGTGGCAAGGGTAAGATGTGCACGTAGGTCTGATTCTAAAGGTTAGACACCCAACCGGGACACTGTACTACGTCCTCAAATCTGCCTCGAGCATGTACTACGTGCTTGTGGGATGGGGTGGAGCTGTAGACAGAGGAAATCAGGGGAACCCAAGACACTTGCTGCTGCAGAATGTGTGCGCTGATTGGGAAACATGTAGCAAACACACACGTGCACACGCATCAGAGTGAAGGAGAGACTTACCTGATGGTGCTTTGTAGACAGAAACGGCTTCCACTGGAAAGGTCGGCGTGACTTTCAGCTTTGCCTCCCTCCCTATACGGCCTCCCTTCAGTCCGGCTCAGGGCTATGCACTCCACCAAGGCAGGAGCCTGTTCCCGGGGCCTCAGACACTGGGAGTAACATTTATAAAATGTTACTTTCAGTAACATTTATAAAGTGAATAAGTCCTTCCCAGCTGCAGACCTCCCACTCTGGGGTCGTGCAGTCGTGCAGCATCCCTTCAAGTCACCCCTTAGTCTTTCTCCCTGTCCCTACAGCATTCTAATTCTTTTTAAGAAGGATGGTCTAGGTCACCTCCGCAGGTCCTTCCCTAATCCTTTCCCCCTTTCTTTCCATAGAAATCTCTTGCTCTCTGAAAGCCCAGGTTCTTCTTGACTGTGTTATGGGCCATAAGGGGGCCCAACCATGTGTCATAAGAACCCAGGGGAGAGGACTTGCCTCTCTTCCTTGAGCCATGTGGGTAGATTTATTCTGCTCATCCTGGTGCTGGGGTGGGGGCCCTCAGGGAAGGAAGGCATGGCTGTGATCAGGTTACTGCCCTGGTCTTGGGTGGAGCAGCCAGGTGCTCCTTGGCCAGACTGCGGGGGCTGGGATCTGGTCCTAGGGACAAGCTGAGTCCTGCTTTGTGCTTGTGTGTTCGGGACAAAGCCTGCCCAGACAAGCGGATTGTCGGGAGCATCCCCTGATTGCCCTTTAAGTGGCCATCGCTACCCCCATATCTCCAGGGCTCTATCCACCCTCGTTCTCCTTGACCTTCTCTGATGCCGGGCAGAGCTGGTGGTGCCCCTCCTTAGGCTCCATCCCCCCTCCCTCAGCTTCCCAGCTGATGATAACATGGGCTGACCCTCGTTATGCTGCCCCTGCATGTCCTTCACCTGCTGTGCCCACAGCCTTCTTGCCTTGTAGTCTCTTTCTTGCTGCTTCTCCGCAGCTTGCTGACCACTGCCCAGTCTTCAACACCGATTCCTCCCATTACTACCAGGCTGCCTGCTTTTTAAAAAATTTATGGAGATGAGATTCATATAACACAGAACAAACCACTTAAAGCAAACAATTCAGTGGCATTTAGGAAACTCACAACGTGGTGCAACCACCACCTTTGTCCAGTACTAAAACATTTCCATCGCCCCAAAGAAAGCCCTGTGCTCATTAAGGAGTTTGGTCCCCTTTCCTCCCTCCTCCCCGCCCCTGGAGACCCACAGTCTGTGTTCTGTCTCTGCAGATTTACCCCTTCAGGATATTTCATATAAATGGAGCCATGTGACTTTTTGCGTCTGGCTTATTTCACTTAGCATAATGTTTCAAGATGCATCCATGTCGTAGCATGTATCAGCACTTCATTCCTTTTCATGGATAAATATATTCCACTGGATGTATATATATGTATCCATATCACAATTTGTTTATCCATGTATCCATTGATGGACATTTGGGTTGTTTCCACCTTATAGCTATTGTGAAGAGCGCTGCTATTTTTCTACAAATATTTGTTTGAGTATCTGTTTTCAACCCTTTTGGGTGTATACAAAGGAGGGGGATTGCTGAGTCATGTGGTAAGTCTATGTTAAACTTTTTAAGGAGCCGCCACGCTGTTTTCCATTTTCCATTCCCACCAGCAATGTGCGCGTGCCTTCTTTTTGTATAGATCTGACTTGTCAATCGCATCCAAAACCCATCTGAAGTTCCTCATTACTGACTGTGGTGGTTTTTAAAAGATGGTATGAAGAACTGGAAATTTAACTTGTAAAACTGTCAAAAGAGAAAAGGGCCAGCTCAGGGTAATGAAGGCACAAGAGGCTACCTATCTCTCGGCTGCCCAGCATTTTTTCACTCTGCACAGCTTCCTTGGAACCTCTGAACACCTCTGGCATGGCCCAGGCTCCCTTATTCTATGGGAGGGGAAACTGCAGCCAGGAAGGGGGAGAGGCTTGCTGAGGTCAAATAATGAATTAGTGGCAGAGCCAGGATCGAAACCAAAATCTTTTGGCTCCCTATAAAACGCTCATTCTTTAAGGAAAAAATTACAAGTGATATTTGCTTGTAATAATAAATGCAAACACTAAAGGAATATATAGTAAAAAGTGAAAGTTTCTTCAACTCTATCTCTGACCCTATCCTTCAGAGGCAATGTCAAAAGTTTGAGTGAGGCCTTCCAGACGTTTTTCTGTGTGTGTGCTTACACAAACATACATTCTCACACACATACACACACCTATGTACACATATACATTTATGTGAATTTTTCGGTTATTTATTTATTTTTGCAAAAATGTAATTGTACTAGACATACTGTTCTGCAATTTGCTTTTTTTTTTTTTTTTTGTAGTTCTTGAAGTCTGAAAGAACCAAACACTTGCCCTGGAGAGCTTACAGTTGGAGTGACATGCCATGAAGAAATGGAAGTCTTTCAATCACATTTATGTGCCTGAAGAAGGGAACATGGGCTTAGGGACCCTGCAGGCTGGGGTTGGGTTTATACAGGTGTGAGTGGTATTATAGGTGGGAACCAGCCGAACAAATCCTTCCCCAAAGGTGACAAATGAGCTGAGCTGGACCAAAGGGCTTATATCAGGGAGGTGGGAAGGTAGGTTGGTCTGAGAGAAGAGATGAAGCTGTAAAGGACCTTGAATGCCAAGGAGAGGCAAAGACAAGTTATCCACCAGGTGGGAAAATGGAAGTGGTACTTCTAGAAGAAAGATCAGTCTCCATTGTGCATGCGTGTGCATGTGTTTTTGTGTGCTTGTGCATGCACCTGCTTTAGAGATGGCAGGGTACTGCCTGGGAGTTTAGGTGGCACTATCAGGAAAGAGCTGGTAGGAGACTGTGACCCCAGCGATGTGATGGATAGGATGGATGGTCTGGGTAGACTTTGAGAAGAGGCGGAGAGATGACCAAGGGTTAACTTCTGGACCAGTGTCCAGTTGGTGGCAGGGAAGAAGGAGAATCAGAGAGAAGTAAGGACTTGACCTTGTATAAGTGAATGCAGGAGTAGAGCCACTGGGCCACTGAAGGTCAGGATGGGCTATGGTCTTAGGGATATGGGTGGAGGGGAGGTAGGCATTCTAGATTTGTATGCCCCAGGTAGAGGTGAAATCAAGATTTGTTAGCTGCCCCTGGGACACTGAATTGAGTCTCCAGGATTCTCAAAGGGGCAGGGCCAATACTGGCTGACTTGGAGGCTGACCTTCAGTCCCGGGCTTCCGTTTCCACCTCGTCTTAAGGAGGATTCTGAGAGCCGGGATTGAACCAAGTAGAGAGATGGGACTGAAGAGGTTGTAGAAGAGCTGGAGGCTCTTGCTGCAGGGTCCATGTCAGCGTTCTCTTTGTTGTGGAAAATGGACAGAAGGGGTAAGGAGAAAGGAGAGAACAAAAAAGCCCAAAGCCTCAAATGTAATGAATTGTAATGAATTACTGGGAAAGAGGTGGGGAGGGGAGGAGACAGGAGAGCTGAGAGAGCTACGAGTGTAGGGGTAAGAATTTAAAGGTTTGGAGGATGTGAGGCTCTGGGGAAAGGAAGAGAAAAGAGAAAAGGAGTTTTAAAGAGTCTGCAGGGTTTGAACTGGATCCCTTTTACAATGCTTTGAGAGATTCAAGTAAAGATTGGAATTTCTTTTTAATTGCTTTTGGCTGCCAGACTATATTTCTTTGAATGTAGAACCAAGGCAAGACAGGGCCACATGGGGCAGAAGAATTCATTCTGATTGTATAAGAAATGCTTTCTCCTCCCTTTCTTTATATTTTGTTTCTGAAAACCGATGTATACCTTGTTAGTAAATTAGTGATGGAATTCAGGATTAATGGTGTCAGAGACGGCAGGAAACATAATAGTTAGTGTCTTGGTGGTAGGAACAGAAACCCACTCAGACATTCAGGGAACTTTGCTGTAAGGATGTTGAGTTTCTCCTGGAGGGATGGAGCGCTCTTGTGCTTGGTCCTGGCAAATGGGCCCCCAGTGCATCCCGCTATGGGAACCTGCTTGGTGCTGAAGCTTGTCTAGGACGGGCTTTGTTCCTGCCACTCCCTGCCCCTTCTCAGTGAGTGGACAATGAGCCAGGGGCACCAGGGGTCCTGCTGATGCTCCTTCCTCTAGCTCTTTGTAGCCTGGTCCTGGCACCATGCCAGCTGCTGGGCTCAGAGAGTCACGGTGGCGTTGGCAGTGGTGATTACTCCATGGGCAAACCTGAGCATGTGCTTAGGGTGGACATGGAGCGGGCAGCACTAACGGTAAAACCTGTGGCTCCAGTGAATGTATCCGGAATTTTGCAATCTGAAAACCTGAAAAGCAGATTTTAGTTTTAAAAAGCATGATAATAATAACCTTTCATAGGCTTTCACTCTGTGACAGGTTTAGTTCTAAGTACAGCAGGTCCTCAAACATCATTATAATGTTGATGAGATGCTGTAGGAACTTAACTCTTGTTTATATAAATGGTAAAATTGATAAAATTTTATGGTAAAATTGGTTTAGTTATAGCATTGTTCGCGTAAAGTTGCAGAACCTACCAACAATGTTAAGTGAGGACTTGGTGTATACTATCCCCTTGATCCTCACAACCATTTTAAGAACTGGTCGTCACCGCCATTCAAAAGTGAAGAAATCGTAGCACAGAGAATTCAAGTCACTCGTTCAAAGTCAGGATTTAAACCCAGGCTGGCTGGCTCCAGAGTCCATGACCCTAACCACTACACATACTGCCTTTGCAATTTTTGTAAATTTTGTGTCATTTCCGAAAAATCAAAATTTATTTTAAATTTTATAGTGGAAGGGAGGGCTGATACTAAAATCTTTTTGTTTTCTAAGGCATCTAGAGATTTGGTCTCACCTTGACCTTATTTGTTTTCAGCTGATCTGTTCATTTTGGTTAGAGGGGCTCCATCCATTTAGAGCTTTCTTGTGGGTCCCGGAACAAGGTTCTGGCCAAGACTCCACCCGCTTCTGCCTGAGGCCCAGGATTGGCCTTTTGGTTGGTTATTTCCCTAATGGGGCTGACAGCTCATTCGTCATTGGGACAGGCACAGGCAACAGGTGGGGTAGTAGCGTACACATGGGTTCGGAGCCCTTCCTCCTAGCCCTCCCCTACTGGAGAGACAGCAGGCCCTGGCACTGAGGTACACAAGCCCTTTACACCCTGCTCCTCCTGCTCCTGGCTGGCTGCGCTCCCTCCCCACAGCCCTAGACTGATGGCAGATGGCTCAGCCTCTCCATCACAGAGCCCACTCCTAGGAGGCCCCAACACATCAAAAGCAGATTTGACTCCAGGCTTTGGAGAGGTGTCTGCAGGAGGGGCACTAGCAGGAGCCTCAGTGTGTTTATTAAACACCTCCAGAGCCAGCTGCTTGCAAGGCCTCGAGTAGGGAAGTGCTAATGTGCAAGGCTAGGGGGACAGGACTGGGTCCTGACCGCCCCAATTCAGTCGGACATTTCCGGAAAGCCATTTCTGGCCTTAACTTCTTATCTGAGCAATGGGGACACTTATCCTTAATGAAGTGGAAAGGGTAAGAATTGTAATAATAATAATGGTGATAAAGATAGTAATAGCTAACACTTATTGAATGCCGACCACATGCTAAACTCTGAGTGCTAAGAGCTGTACATGTATTATCCACTCAAAAACCATTTGAATGTCTACATAATGTCAGGCACCATTTGAGGTATTGGAGCGAATGCTACCACCAAACAACATAGTGCTGACTATATATATGCCAGCACCATTCTAAGCGCTTTATGTATAATATATCATTTAATTCTCATAACAACCTGAAGGTAAGTACTATTATTGCCCCCATTTTACAGGTGTCAAAAATGGAGACACAGAGCGGTTAAGTAATTTACTCAAGGTCATACAGCTAGTAGATAGTGGAGTCGGGATTTGAACTCAGCAAGTTTAGCTTTAGAGTTTGTACTCTTAAACTTCGCACGTCCTACCTGCGAATTAGGCTGCCCTCGAGGATCTGATAGCCGGTGTGGGAGGAGGTGTGCGAGGAGGTGTGCATTCAGCAATTTTGGATATGTAAAGTGTATTTGCAGATTGTTGTAAATGCTGTGAAGGAAATAAATTAATATGCTAGGAAAGAGATTAACCTGGAGAGTGATTATTTGAGATAATGAGGTCGGAACATCTAGTTTTCATGAGAACCTTAAGGTGGGTCAGTTTCCTATTCCGTTTTCCAGATTAGTATGGCAGGGCTTGGAAAGATTAAACTGGGAACTGGAGAGGGGCTGAACAGGGACCAGAATTCAGGGAACTGGCGTCTAATACCTGTGGTCTCTGCTTTGAGGCTCTCTTAGTTTGTGATTTGGCCAGGGAGGGTTTTTTGTTTTTTTTTTCCCTGATTATAGGATTTGGGGTAGGTGGAGTCTTCGGGTCTCTCCTGGAGGATCTGATTTTGCTCTTTGTTCTGAGGCACTGAGAGGAAATTGTGCCCCTCTCTGAATTCCTGACCGTCAGCTTTCGGGGCGCGGTGTGCGTGGCATGTGTGCCTGCGTTGCCCGCACTCCCCCGTGTGGGACTGTGTCTGTCTCCCCTCCCTACAGCCTCTTTCTCACACAGACCATTTTCACTCTTTATTAGGTCACTTCATAATTGATTGAAATGTCCCAGGTACAGTTCTCTTAAATCCAGAGTGATTATGACAATTATGATGATTATCGAGTAAAAAAAAATAATAGAAAGAGAGAGAGAGAGAGAGAGAGAGAGAGATTGAGGGGGGCTGGGGGCTAGGATTCGCTGAGTATGCTGTCATTAAGCGACATTGTGTGAGATTGTTCGCCTTCAAAAGGCCGCTGTGAAAAGGAGAGTGTCTTTTAAAAAAAAGGCCCATTATGCAGGCAGTGCGGGGTACACGGTGCTGGCAGGAGGATCTTGGGGTGTAATTAGGGCAGTGACAGGCAGAATTACACAGTGTCTCGGCAGTGTTGCCACCTCTCCTGGGGGAGAAGTGGAGGAGGGGACAGGTAATGGCTGGGAAGTTCTGGACCCTTGCTGGGAGCTGCTGGGTCTTTCGGTGAGCCAGGGTGACCTGGGACTGGACAGAAGGGACGGGAAGGGTAGGACCGCCAGAGCTAACTATCTCTATAGTGGGGAGGGGGCTTCTTATTTTTGGAAGTCTTTTATGATGGGTTGATGCCCCTTCCAGGCTTTTCGTGCATTCCCACCCCAATAGAGAGTTGGCAAAGGAAAGCCAATTGTGTGAAACAGAAGATGCAGATAAATACTTTCCAGCCTCCTCCACTCAGAAGGTCCCTGGCTGTTCTACAAGGAGGTAGAGCAGCAGCCTCCTGCTGGCCTGCTCAGTCTCTGCGAGTGGGCAGGTGCTTATCAGCAGGGCTTGCTCCAGTCACAGTCCAAACCCCTGGGGTGGGATTAAGCAGTGTCTGCAGGGCACGTGGAAATGCCTGATGTCCCAAACCCTTCCAACCTACAACACATCAGCGGTCCTTGAGTCACCCAGTCTCTTTTCTTTTTCACTTCGACAAGGACTCTCCTCTAGAGCATCCTCAGACCTGTGGTCCGTCAGCCTCTGCTTGCACAGCCCAGGCCAGGGAACTTACTCCTTCTTAGAGAGGCTCTGGGGCCTGACTATCTGGGTTTAAATCGTATTTATTACCAATGTGACCTTGGGCAAGTTCTGCCATCTCTTTGTTCCAGTTTTCCCACCTGTGACAATCGTTCTTACGCTGCAGGATTAAATAAGATGTTGATGTAAAGGATTTAGCCTTCATAAATGTTCTTCAGGGACAGCCCAGGATGACTTTCTTGAAGATAGTTCTGTTCTTGCAGAGAGCTAAAATCTGGCAGTTTCTCTGCTGATCCTAGCTCTGCATCCTAGGGCCACGCAGTTGCTTATTCATTTATTCAGTAAACGCATTTGAGTGCTCAGGGTGCCAGGCACTGTGCTGGGTGGGAGATGTGTGCAGTGAGTTAAAGATAGAATTCCTGGCCCCCAGAGCTAATGCTTCTTCAGAGTCTGGTCAACTCCTCTACACAGACACTATACATGCCCTGTAGGGAGAGGCTAAACCTGGCTGCAACCCCCACGTACCACCTGATTTGAGAACAAATAGGGCTGTGTGGGGTGTTTGGGGCAGGAAGTGCAGTCAGGGCCCTAGGCCTGGGCTTTGTCCTCCTTCTGAGAGCAGCCGGGAAAGGGGTCCTTGGCATCCCACACACCCCAGGAACCCGGGCAGCCAGAGGTGGGCTGCTGGCCAAGGAAGAGGCCAAATGTCCAAGCTCCTGGTTCAATTCCCTTGAGGCTGGGAACAACATTCGGGCTCCAAGCACAGCGTAGCCCGTGAGCAAGGGGCCACGGCTGCCCACCAGAAGGGACTTTTATGTCATTATTCTTGTTTTTAACCCTCACGAGCAAAGTCAGAACCTCTGTTTCCTGGAACTCCTTGCGCTGTTGTTTAGATAAGTTTAAATGAGCTGTGATTAAGCTAATTTTGAGGTAATTAACTCGGGCAAGGAATTCTTCACTTCTTAAAATTCTAAGTGACTGTTCATTATAAGAGGGAGCACTCGCGACGGAGCCACGCGGCTTTCAGGAGCCCTGCTTAATTAAAACATAAGGAACTCAGCCACAGAGCAAGAGTTTACCATCATTAATGAAAAATGAATATTCTTTATCTAATTACACAGCATAATTAATTGCAGTCTCCAACCACAGAGGTGGAGGGGGCAGGGGAAGCCACAGGAAGGCAGAGGCTCCTGTTTTCACAGATCCTGGTCAGGGTTCAAGCCTGACTCTGGGATCCTCTTCAGGTCTCCTCAAAGCCCAGCACCTGGGGAGACCCCAGCCTGGGGACACCCCAACCCAGGGTGCAGAAGGGCCAGGCAGAAAGCAGGCTCCTCACAGCGGTGGGAGTCAGTGCCTGCCTGGTCCCAGTGGCTCTCTTTGGTGACAGTTAGAGCCCACGTTAGCCATCCCGAGTCCTAGCATTCATTAGATTCAATACATTTATCAAGTACCTACTATGTGCTAGATTGTGAATAAAACAGACGGACCTCAGCCCTGCCCTTAGGAAGCACATAGGTTTGAATCCTGGCTCTGCTGCTTACTAGTTGTGATAACGTTGGGCAAGTGCCTCAGCTTTCTTGTCTGTGAAATGGGATTAACGATAGCACTTATCTCATAGGGTCGTTATGAGGATTCGATGAGTTAATATTCATAAAGCATGTAGAACGGCACCTGGCACATATAAGTGCTTTCTAATAAGTGTTTGTTACATAAATTAAAAAAAACAAGTGAGGATGGGTGCCATGAGGGAAACGAACAGGGTGTAACAAGACACTAACACGGTGGGGACTGCTTTTAGACTTGGTGTCCAGATGGGAGGGTGGGAACGGGACGTGGCTACTTGGGTCTCCTTCTCCTCCTTCCCCCAGCCCCCAGCTCCACTGTGCCACCAGGTTCTGATGCGTGTTCCGGTGTCTCTACCTTCCTGTTAACTTCTTCCTGGGGGCTTCCTAGGTCACTAGCCCATCCTTTGGTTTGCCCTCTGAGTGCTGCTGGAACATTTTGACCAGATAGGGAGTTCTGGCAAGACACCAGCTACCTACAGGTGAGGTGATCACGGAGTACACATGGGAAGGTGTCTTGTAGATGGTTTCATCCAACTCGCTTTACAGATGAGGAGACTGAGGCCCAGGAGAGGCTGTGCAGTGGCTGACTGGTGGGGCTGGAAACCTGGCTTCCTGACTGGCAGCCTGAGGTTCTTGCTCCCACCTCAAGGGCAGTTAGCATCTTACCTTCTCTGAGTCTGCTGTGAACCGTCAGCCCATCTGAGTCCAGACTGGGGGGTCCCAGGATCCCTTTGTCTGATGCCCTGAGGAATTTGGATCGTCCTTCCATTCAGCTTCTAGTAAGTTTACGAGAAGCTCCCTTCCTCCCCGACTCCCTATCTCTTTTCACCTCTTCCTTTCTTCTTCTTACTTGCATAGAGGAATTTCTTGGGGTTACAAAGACGCATGAGGCCCCATATGGGTAGGGGCACCCAATTTAGTCCTGTTCTCTGTATCCTTTGAGACTGCCAACCCCCACACCTGACTCACCTTTGATTAATCCAGGCTTTGGGTGGAGTACTGCTTTTGCCCATCACAATCAGCTGTAGGCATTCTTTCCAAGTCACCCATATCACAGACCAGCAAAGCAATAGGATTTACTTGGGGAGGCCAGTCACCAGGGAGGCCACCTGTCACCAGGCAGGACACCTTCTAACTCTGCACACTGGTTGCTCCTCCCTGTCCCAGCTACCCTAAAGTGACACTGATAGACGTCTCAGGCTGATGGCCACACCCTTTGGAGGAGACCATTCCTAGGCCTAACGCTTGGTTTGGCCCACTTGTCCCCCAACCTCGGTGGGAAAGTGTCTGGCATGGAAGCTGTGATGGCAAAAGGAGGGACAGGAGCTTCCGGCTGAGCTAAGCTGATCACATTCTAGATACAGTTTTTATTTAATCTCTAAAGTGTTTTGACATTGTCTTTGGAGCAGAGGGAGAAGTGGCCCTGGGGAGAAGCCAAGTGACAAGAGAGAGAAAAAAAGAGAAAGTATGTGTCAGGGGGGATTTAGAGAGATAAACAGATGATAGCTCTGGAGAAGAGGCTGATGGGAAAATATTGTTGGCTGTCCCAGGAACACACTGCTCCAACAGGAATTTGAAATGACCCCAGCATTTTGGAAAGTTCTTTGTTCCTTCCTTTCTGGGGAGCCAGAGCCTTCCCAGGGATGATCCTTTGGGACCAGGTCTCAGATGGGGCAGGAGGGAACAGGAGGAGTGATTACACCAGTGGCTGTTGTGCAGACATGATATCAGGAAGGGACATTTCCATGGCTCCCGTGTTTTCCCTGCAAAAGCAGCCTCCCCAGGGACTGGGCACCTTCCTGGCACAAACCTCGTGCAAAGCCATGGCCACTTTCATGTCCCAGTTACGGCAGGAAATGCATGAATTTATTCCTGCAAAGCTAACCTGCGACAAAAGGCATTGTGTTGTCTGGAAGAAGAAGCCTCTTAGGCAGGAGAGGTGGGAGTCCCTGGTTGCTGGTCCCCAGACACTCCATCCTCTTCTGAACTGGCTGCAGCCAGAGATGGGGGCTGAAGCAGCCTCTCTGGTTTCCTGACAGCTCTAGCTTCTACTTAATTTGATGATTCTTGAGATAGCGAGAAGCTCTTAGCACTCTTCTTACAACGGCGGGTTGGAGTGAGACCGAATCGACTCCTAGCATCGTTTCATCACCTGTCTGAAAGGATTGATTTAACTTTCTGGTCAGGAAGATGAGATTCAATCAATGTTCATCCAAAAAGAGCAAATTCTTCCTAAAAAATTGCTTTGCATGTTATTAAATCATAGCAACATTGCCCATCTCCCAGGGAGCCCCAGGCTGCATCTTGGGAAGAGTCACACGACATATTGGAAAGCTGTGATTTATCTTGGAATTTTATTTGGAGCTATTTTGTGGTTCTGTTGGCAGATGGAACAAGTGGCATTTGAATTTCTCGAGGGCAGAAGGAGCAGGTGCTGGTGGCAGGACTCGGGGAGATGTTGGTCAGGCAACAGGTGGCTTTAATGAAACAGGTCCAGTCACTCTGGACTCAGCATGGAATCCTCCCCTTGGGAAACATAGCTTGGCCTTGGAGTTGGTCAGAATGGGGTCTGACTCATGGCTCTGCTGGTTCCTGGCAGTGTGGCCTAAGACAGGTCACTTTGCCCCCTGGTCCTTAGTTTCCTTAATCGTCAAATAGGGAGAATACCACCACTTGGTAAGGCTGCTGCGAGGAATAAATGGGACAACATATGTGAAGTCGCTGGCTCATATAATAGGTGCTAAGCGAATTCGAGTTCCCTTTTTGGAAGGCTGAGGATACACCTTCTTCATTTTTGTATGTTGAATGCCTGATAAAGAGAAGACATTTTCTAATCTGTTGAATAAATGGAATTTTTATATCAAAGAAATTTGTGTAGCTCTGACATTTTAATTCCTTTCATTAGAGACATGAATTGTGAGTTTAAGTAATTTACATTGTGACACACATACCTTTCTTAGACCAGGGGCCAGGAAACTGCATCCCAAAAGCCAAATCTACCTGTGTTTTTAAGTAACGTTGTATTGGAACACAGCCACGCCCATGCTTTTACACATCCTCTGTGATTGTTTTCATGATACAGTAGCAGAGCGAGTACTTGTAGCAAGGACTGTATGGCCCTCCAAGCCTGAAATATTTACTATCTTGTCCTTTACAAAAAAAAATTTGCTGACCTTTGGCTTAGGCTAGTGGTTCTCAAACTTTAGTTTGCAGCAACAGAATCATCTAAAGAGCTTGTTAAAACAGTTTGCTGGGCCCCACCCCTAGAGATCCTCGTTTAATAGATTTGTGTTAGGGCCTAAGAATGTGCATTTCTAACGAGTTCCCAGGGAATGCTGATGCTGCTGGTCCAGGGAACACACTTTGAGTACCACTGGCTTAGGCTGTTTCTTATGCCTGGAATGCCTTTTCTCCCATCTGCTTTTCAAATTCCAACTCTCCTTCAAAGGTCAGCTCATATGCAACCTCAATGACACTTTCATTTATTCATTTAATTGTGGGTTGAGCACCTAATATGTGCCAGTCACTGTGTAAGGCCTCAGGGATACGATTTGGTGAACAAAACAGACTCATTGTCTTTCCTTGTGGAGCTTACTCTCTGGTGGGGATGTGGACAACGAACAATTAAAGAGTCAAACATAACTACAACTTGTGAGGGGTATGATGAAAGGCATCATGAAAAATGATATCAGCGGACTCTGGTTGGAAGTTACGAAAGGTCTCTTTAAGGAAGTGGCATTTAGGGGAGAGATTAGAAGGGTAACAGAAAGCCATTCTGCCAAGAGTGAGGAAGAGACTTAGGCAGAGAGAAGAACTTTGCAAAGGCCCTGGGACAGGAGAGCTTGTTACTGTGAGGTAGTAAAAAAAGGTCAGTGTGGTTAGAACAAAGAAAGGGAATGATACGATACAGGTGAATCTGGAGATGTAGGTAGACAATAGATTGTAGTTTGCATTACTGGCCCCATTCTTGATCCCTCACTTTATCCACACACTTGCCACGGCTCACGGTGGGTGGAGAATTCTTCCTGCCCCTTGCTTTTGGGCTTGGCCATGTGATTTGCTTTGGCCAGTGATATTTGCCCAGAAGTTCCAAGCCTGGGCCTTGAGAAGGTTTGTATATTTCACTTGCTCTCTTGCATCTTGCCATTGTCATGACAGAAACATGTTCAGGCTGACTTTCTGGTTCAGAGACACATGGAACAGTCAGCCTAAGTCATCTGAGCCAGCTGACCTGCAGATGTGTGATAATATGTTACAGTTGTTTCAAGCCCACTCTGCTTTGGGGTGGTTTGTTACGTAGTAAGAGCTGACTAGTACAACCATGTCAAGAAATTTATGTTTTATTTTAAGTACAACTGGATGTCATTGAAGTTTTTAACTAGAAGAGTTACATGATCTGATTTATGATTTTAAACGATCTCCCTGGTTGCTATGAGGAGGGTGAGGTGTATGGAGAAAGCAGGAGACCATACTCAACCATATGTATAGACTCGGAGCACAGCGCCATGCTTGACACAGAGCGGGTGCTCAGAAACTGTTGTCCAGCTTTCCCCAGAGTGGGATGAGTCTCACCCTTCACTATGCTCCCCACATGCTCTCTTCGGGCCCTTCTTACCTGTGACTTGGCAGTAACTGTGCTTAGTATACTCCTACTACTAGATTGTGGGATTCTTTGCGGGCAGGGACCTGTCCTGACCCTTCTCTATGTCTCCTGGACTCCTGGACTCTATGTAGGCTCAGCTCAGAGCAGAAGTCAATAACTGCCCTAAAATGAATTAATATAGAAGCTCTTTCCACGGCTGCTACAAGTTGGATTTTCGCTTCAGTGGTCTCTAATGGATCCACACATTTAACTGACTTCTACCAGGTCATGGGATGGCTTTCCTTAAAACCTCATCAGCAAACAGGAATTGCTTGAGTGGTTCCCCTTGGGTCCCAAGATGTGTGGAAGTTGGCATTGTGGAAGGAGTGCTCTGAGCTTATAGGCAAGGAGTGACTCTCTTAAGGTAAGAAAGAAACCGACTGGATCTATTTACAAACCTTTACTAAGAACTCACATGACTGCACCCACCGGTTCTGGGTGGATGTTTGCTAATGTACATTACTTCCAAATTTCTAGGAAAAAAAATAAGTAGTCCATATATACACACTCTGAATAAGAAAATCTATTTTCTTTGATTAATTCTGACCACCCTGCCACTCACGGCATTTACTTAAGAGGCTCAGAGTATTTAAGCAAAAGGTTTCATGACTTATGCCAGGATTATATCCCAGAGGAGCAGACCAAAAATGGGGATAGACTCTGGATCCTTCTGTCCCTGGAAATTTTACAAAAAGACAAAAGCTCTAATGTGTGAGCTGGTTTGGCTTAAAGGCAGAAACATTCGCCAGGTAATCTCTGTTTACCTGCCTGTTTCAGAAAGTGAGTTTAAATCAATTCATTGGTCAACTCTGTGTATCAGAATTTACTGAGCACCTAATACGCACCTCTCCCCAGGCTAACAGCAGTGGGGAAAAAGATGTTTGAAAGCTGTTCCTGCCTCAACGGTATTAACTTGTGAATGAGATAAGATTATTCTTTAGAGCAATTATTTGATTAAAGTCAGCTTCTCTGACTAGATTGAGCAGGGACTGGTTTCTGTTTTTTCTACAGCGTGGTATTACCAATACCTAATACAGTGTTTGACAGCACAGAGTAGCTTCTCCTGAAAATTCATTACGATTGGGGTATTATTTACATATAGTGAAATGTACATTTGGGTACCTTCTGATGAGTTGCGACAAATGTGTCCTTCCATGGAACCAACACCCTAATTGGGATCTACAGCAGCCCTTTCCCTTAGAAATACGATGCGAGCCACCAGGGTAATTGAACATTTTCTAGTAGCCTTATTACAAAAGTAAAAAGAAACAGGTGAAATTAATTTCAATAATATATTTACTTAACCCAATATATCCAAAATATTATCATTTCACTATGTAATCAATATAAAAAATCATTAATGAGAAATTGTGCTCATCCCAAGTCTTTGAAAACTAGGGTATATTTTATACTTACACACATTTCAATTCAGACAACCATATTTCAAGCACTCAACTGCCACGCGTCATGTGGCTAGTGGCTACTGGGTTGGACAGTGCAGACCAGGACATTTTCACCACCCCAGAAAATTCCCGTGTTCTGTCTGCCCTTTCTAGTCAGTGCCCTTGTCCCCAAAAGGCAGCCACTGTTCTGATTTCTATCACCATAGACTGGTTTTGCCGGTTCTAGGACTCTGTATAAAGGGACTCAAATGGCATGTGCCCTTGTGTTTGGTTTCTTTTACACAACATACTATTTTTGAGATCCATGTTGTTGTATTACAAGTGATTTTTCCTTTTTATTGCTGAGTGGTATTCCATTGTATGCATTTGCCATGTGTATTTATCCATCCTCAATAAATATTTGGTTTTGAATGAAAGTAGGTGTCACAGGGCAAGGTACACAAGGAAACCCTCAACAGAACAAAAAGGATTCAGGGGGGCAGGATGGCAACAGTCCGGAAGGAAGGTCTTAGGATAGTGTCCTGGAAAGGGGGCATTTGAGTTGGATTTAGTAGGATATTTACAAGTTGTGATGGGTAAGAAGGGAGGCAAGGAGGCCATCCAGGTGGAGGCAATGCCTGGAGGCGGGCAGTAGGGGCCGATTTGGGGAATGAAAGCCTGTGGGAAGGAAGGTGGTCTGGGACTAGATTTGGAGGATCGTGAAAGCCACTATGAAGGAGCCTTATAGGAACATGCGCAGTGGCTACTTTGGGAGCAAGAGCACAACCAGAGGCCAGAGAGATCTTCCTGAAAGAGGAGATACTGGTACAGACCTTGAAGGGCGACCTTTTCTACTTCCCTCTCTGCTCTGCACCCCTGAGCATCCCCCCACCTTCCTGCACCCACTTGTTTCCTTGTCTTTGTCTGGGCTTTTCCCTCTATCTGGACTATCCTCAACCCTTTCTGCTTCAAGTACCTCCCAGCGAGAAAGTCTTCTGTCACTTCCCTGGCCCTCATCCCTACGACATCACTTCCTGCCAGTCAATCCCCATGTTAATGTTTCTCCATCATGGCCTCGTATTAACCAGCAGCTGCATTTACATGGCCCGTACATCAGCCCGAGCCTGTCTTCTGTGAAAAGGTGTGCCATGCCAGGGGACCATTCATCACACCTGCGTAGTTGCTGAAGGCTTCCCTGGGTTCTGGGTGCATTAGGCCAGGGCTGTCGCAAACATCCCAGTTTCACCCTGTTTCTGTGGGAGGTGGGGAGAGGGGGCTCCAAGTATTCTCTGGCCTTGGGAAATGGCCTGGATGTTTCCTTGCTCGAGTGATGATGTCTCTGTAACATTACAGACTATGCAACTTGGGTGGGGAGAAGCTTGGGTCACATTATCAAATCTGATTAAAATTCATCTTCAATCAATCATGTTGATGTGTCAGTTGCTGAACTAGATATTTGTTCTCATTCATTTCTCACACCAACCCAGAGGGATCCAGAGTAGCTGTCTCCAACTCAGAGATTAAGAAAGGGAGCTTTAACTTGCTCAGGATTCCTTACATCTCAGAAGAGTGACAGAACCAGGGTCTGGAACCCAGGTCTCCTGACTCAAACTCTGGTGCTCGCTCCACAAAGCCAGGGGGCCACAGAGCGCCTTACTGGTATGGTACCTAGTTTTTCTCTGGCCTTCCTTCTTCTTATGTCCTCCTGCCGAGACCTCCCCAGAAGGTGGCTTATTTTTTTAAGCTGCTAGAAGACAAAAAAGAAAAAGAGAGATGGGGAAATAAATTTATTTCCAAGTTAGAAACATTGAAGAATTGATCCCTACGGCTAAGTAATTTCCCTCTTTTGTGCAAAATATAAATAAATCTGTGTGGCTTATGCTGAGCGAGGAGCCTGGGCCGCCGGCTGGAGCTCACAACATGAAATGCCCTTCAGAGTCTTGGCTTCCTCTCCTTGACCCCATCAATGAGCTGTTCTAAATAGCCCTTGTGTTCTCCCCAAAGTGGGGGATGTCGGCAGCTCCCGGGTCTTGCCCGCCACAGTTAGGCAGACTTGGGGACGTCTTGCAGAGTCTTTCCACAGCTCTGCTCAACCTTAGCAGGTGTGTTCTGGAACTACCGATTTTCACAACCATAAACAGGCCAGCTTAATTATTATTATTATTATTCATTTCTCTAGGCTAAAGGGGAGGAGTCGGAAAGGGGGGTGTCGGTGTCTCAGGTGTGTGATTATGTAACATGGATTGCTCTTCTTCCCTAAGGGTTTCATCTAATTTCTGGGAAGAGCTGGGCGGTGTGCCGTGTCCTAAATTAATCATGAGGTGGGCGAGGGGGAAGCTGTAGTCATCCTGCTCTCATTGTGGTTTAATTTTAGCATGTTTCCCTAGGGCAACCTTTCTTCCAGGCCTCTACCTAGTCTTAGGTAAGAACCTGGGAAGAAAGAGAGGGAGTGTTGGCTGCCAGACACTTCTCCCTCCCGGGCTGGCATGGAGACAGAACATTGGCCTCTGTACCATGCTATTGTCAAGTGGGGTCCTCTGGGCTTGGGATCTCAGGAAAGGATTTTATAAGGCGTAGGTGTTTTCCAGAAGACAGATGGTCTGGCCTGATTGGGTGGTTTTTCCATCTTTGAAGGGCGCAGAAGTACAGAAGTGAAGATTGATAGAGGTTAGGAAACTAGGACTCGAGGAAGAGGATGCAGCTGGCCTCGTGGTAGCTTCCCATGTCTTGATGTGGGACTAAATGAGCAGGAGCTTCCGGGGCGTATGTTGGGGGCAGGCAGGGGACAGGGAGTGCCTCTTAGACTTAGTTTATTCTCTGAGACAAAGTCTTTGCAACTTTTGTCTTCAGCTCCCCTAAGACTGACCACCTTGGGAGAAGGGAGGCAGCTCAGCTTATCACACAGATTCTGCCTGTGGCTTTGACCTTCTGTCTCCACTAGGAGTGAACACTGGGTTTAAACATGGAGTGTCTGCCCAGGGGGGACCTGCAGATCCCTTCCCTATGCGGCTAGTAGGAGTTCATGAGGATCCTGGGTCTTATGGATTCTTGGGGTCATAGACTTTAAGAGATTTGCCTGCGTAGTGACCCCCACCACTCTGTTTTCTGAGCCTCAGAGATGCCTTACAACCCAACCCCTATCACTCCCAGTTTTAGGCTTGCTCCTGCTCAAAATTAAGAGGGCTTGACACAGACGGAAATCGGCACTAGGAGCTGGTTGTGGAAACCATCTGCAGAGGGCCTATGCCATACTCGTTGGTCTCCCCGCATTAGAACCACCTTCCCACGTTGGAGAATTCTTCCATCTTCTGAGTCTTGGTGGGAACCAGACAGCCTCTGCAGATGATCTGAAAACACTTTCTCATCTTCCCTTGCTGTCAGGACAGAGGCTCAGGACCGGTCAGACACACCCATCTGCAGAATCTGTTCCAGTGAGGGGACAGCAACAGCAAGCATTATGTCCACTTTCTGGAGACATGGGCGGTGGAGGTTCCAGTAGTGGCATCTGGGAAATGTGAAAAAGGGGACTGTGGTGGTGGTGTGGAGTGGAGGGCAACGGGACTCTGCGCTGTGTCCAGGGATGAAGTGATAATAGTTTGTGGTTTGCTGCAGTGAAACACCTACAAAGGTCTCCCTAGGGAACAGATGTGTACCCACCATGTGGCAGCCCTGGAGACTTGGCTGTGCACACTATAGGAAGAGTGGAGTGGGTGGTTACTTTTTTTGACTTTAAGGGAAGTACAGCAGGAAGAGGATGAGCTTTGATCCCATTTTTCTGTAGGATAAGGGAAAAAAAAAAAAGAGGTACAAGTCATGTGAATCTGCTGCAGAAGCCTTTTCTGCCAGCTGCAGGTTCTCTGAGCTCCCTGAAGGCCAGGTTCCAAAGTGATTGTAGGTTACCAAATGGTGGCTTTGGTTAAGTTCTTCACTAGGCCGTGTTCTCATGGTCAAGGCTCAGGGAATTCCCCCGCCTCCCACCTCTTTGAAGCTCTTCCAATTCATTCTCCCTACTGGACACAGATGAGCTGTCCCTCCACGGGGTGTGTGTGTGTGTGTGTGTGTGTGTGTGTGTGTGTGTGTGTGTGTTTGTGTGTGTGTGTGTGGTGTCTGGGACTCAGCCCAATGTGAGTCCTTGGCCAACATGCAAGAACAGATTAAGGCTGCTTGTTCTTCAAACTCTATATGACCCATGAGACCCTGCAAGTTTGGTCACCGTTTACTTCTAAAGCCTCAAGTCTGGCTACAACTTGCTTTCTCTCTTTCAGCCGTGCTGGCCTTTCCTGCAGTTCCTAAGAAGCAGTTAGTTTCTTCACACATATTTTCCTGTTTTCTGGAATACTCTTCCCATCCTTTCACTGGCTAAGTCCAGGCCTTTCTCCATTCTTAAGACCACCCTCTCACAAAATTCAGTTTGTCTTTCTGAACCTGATTGTGGTTTAACCAGCATAGAGCAGAACAGGTCTATCACCTCCTTACGTATGGATGTTATACCTCTATTAATGCAACCTCTGAGCACTAAATTATTTTTGGTAGCTGGTTCATGGCATTGACTTACCCATCCTTATAGTTCTCTAATGTCCTTGGAACTTTCATCTCTTTCAAGGGCTATACATTCAAGTTTGCTTATGTGCAGCTGGTCCCTAGAAACAGGGTCTGGCTTCAAGACTGGTCCCCATGCTGCTAGCTCTTCTCTCAGGCCCCTTCGGCCTTTCAAACACAAAGCTGCCATTCTGTGCTAGTTCACTCTAGCTCTCCTTGTGAATATAATTGAAATTTCACAGTCATCAGTTTTTAAAATGATTTTTGAGCTTTAGAAGGAGGTGGGAGTCACAAAATGTCTTCACACTATTCTTCTCAAAGCTTCTTGCAGAAGTAAATCTGATTTCTTCCTACCTTGCTACCAAGCATTTGCTAAACCCCTACTGTGTGTCAGGCCCTGGGCTCAGTGCCTGGAGGAGGAGGGGGGTGAGAGGCAAAGGAGGGTTGTGAAGGGCCCCGCCCTTGCTGCAGTCCAGTGGGGGTGGGGCGGAGGAGGGCTCAGACTAGCATGCCTGCCTGCTTCTAGAAACAAAAGCAGTCTGATAAATGCCAGAGGGAGCAAAGTGCAGTGGGAGCACAGAGGCGGGAAGGGGTGGGGGAGGAATGCGGGATGCTCCACTGGCTTGATTTTTTCCATTCTGGAAACCACTGCTCTGAGTTTCTAGGCTGTAAATGTGGAGATGTTTTCAAGGGACTGGGAAGGTTTCAGAGTCATCTTGCCTGGAGACAGGTGAATGGCTATGATGACCTTTTTGTGATTTTGGTCAGGCCATCTTATTTAGATACTGTCCTGCCGACTTCTCGTGAGGATGCCCACGCCAGTGCTGGTGCCGGTTCCCCGCCTGCAATGGCCCTCCGTCCCTGCTGCCTGTACACATCCTCCTAAATGCTGCCATCCTGGGAAGTCTTTCTAGATGATTCCAGCTGTGGTGAGAATGCCCTCTCCTGAAGCTCTAAATGCTGTGCAGGCAGCTGACACTTTGGCCCTGCCTTGGGCAACTCCAGAATCCTTTTGTTCTGGGCTTTGTCCCTCTGAATATCCTGCCTGGTCAGGCACAATTCTTTTCTGGCACCAGTGATGCTGATTGAGAGCATTAGAATGCAAATGCAGAAAAATACTAGCTTTGCAGTGGAGAAACCAAGTGATCAATTTTTAACATCACTCGTAACAAGTCATGTCGATATCATGTGCCCCCAATATCATACAAGGAGATGGGCACTGTGCTTCTGTGATAAGCTTCCCTGAATCCGTAATCTCAAACTGTTCATGAGAAAATACCAGACAAACCCAAACTGAGAAACATAAAATACCTGACTGCTGCTCTCCCAAAGTGCCAGGGTCACAGATTAAAAGAGAGTAAGGAGACATAATGATTAAATGCAGTGCAGGTTGCTGGTTTAGGCCTTGAAACAGAAAACTGGCAAAAGTAGAAAAACTGGGGAATTCTGAATAATATCTATAGTTCAGTTAATCATATTGTACCAATATTAATTTTTAATGTTGATAAATATACCACGGTTATATGAGACATTGATATTAGAGGAGGTGGGGTAAAGGGCATTTGGGGACTGTGCATTATCTTTGCAACTCTTTTACAAATCTAAAATTATTTTTAAAAATCCTGCCCCCCACCCCCCGCAAAAAAGCAGGTGTCCAGGAAACAAGCACGTGGGCTCAAGCACATCTAGCTCCTCTGCTTCCTGGCTGTGTTTGGCTTTGGCTTCGAACATGAAACACAACTCTCTGAGCCTCAGTTTCTCTATATGGAAAACAAGGCTGATCACAGTGCCTTCATCATAGGGTGGTTGTAAGGATTAAGTGGGTTAATGATGAGATACACACCTAGAAAGTTCCTGGCACACAAGAAGCAATCCATAAGGTTTAGCTATTATTATTGTTATTGATGACAGAGGAAGTGCGACTTTTAAAAGCTGGGAATAATGGAAAGTATGCTGGGTGACTTCCGTACGATTTGAATAATTCAATTAAAGAAATATCTACGATCTCTTCTGCATGCCAGTCTTCTTACTGGAGGTTGGAGAGAGAAATCAGACCTAGTCCTTGCCCTGGAGGAGCTCAGACATGAGGGAGGGGAGACAGACCTGGTTGCAGATAATGATCATGTAGGGCAGTGGTCCCCAACCTGTTTTGGCACCAGGGAGCCGTGCTCCTATGAGAATCTAATGCCTGATGACCTGAGGTGAAGCTGAGGCAGTGATGTTAGCGCTGGGGAGAGGCTACAAATACAGCGAGCTCTGCTCGCTCGCCTGCTGCTCACCTCCTTCTGTGTGGTCCAGTTCTTAACAGACCATGGACTGGTACCAGTCTGCGGCCCAGGGTTTGGAGACCCCTGATGTAGGGGACATGCAGTCAAATAGGAGCATGTTTACGTTGCTGTGAAGTCAGAGGCTGGAGCTCTGTTGGAATCTAGGACCAAGTGGGTAATCAGGAAAGACTTTATGAATGTGCTAACACTTGAATTGGGTTTTGATATATGAATAGGAATTTTTTAGATGTACGGGATGTGGGCATATAGTGTAGTAAGTGCATTATAGGCACCTATAAGCATTGTGCATGATGCTTTACTGAAGTTATTTGAAATCCTTTCCATAGCCCTGCAAGGTAGATGGTTTTATTATCAATTTATAGTTGAGGCAACAGAGGCCCAGAGAAGGAATGGTGTTTCTCAAGGTTATGGGCTACTAGTTGGCAGAATTCTGATTCAAACCCAGCCTGTTTGACTCCAAAGCTGCCTGCCGTGATGTATTGACAGAGGCACTGCAGGTTGAAAGTGCCAAAGTGTGGCATCATGAGGACAAGAGCTAGGGTGGACCGATGTCATTTGTGAGGTGTAGAAGAGGGAGATCGGTTGGCAAGAAAGGCTGGGAAGAGCATGGAAAACTCCACTGCTACTCCCACGGGCTTGGCCTCTCTCCTATAAGTCAGGGGAGCTATGGAAAGGCTTACCCAGGTGCAAGGTGTTATGATCCGTGTCTTCGGCAGCTCCCTCTGGAGGAGGCAGAGTAGAGGCAAGAAGCCGGGGGAAGAAGGGATGAGAGCAGAATGAGAGGAGCAGATGATGAAACGGTAACGTCTTGAAAGACCTACTCAAGTGAAATGAAGGAAAGTGAGAAAAACGCAGCTTTACAAAAGCAGCTGTGAAAAAACACTGGGGTCTTAGTGTTCCATGAGCTTTGTGTGAATCAACCAAATGGTATGGCTGCCCCAGGCAAATGGCCTGGGGCTGCATCAGCAGAGGAGCAGGGAAGTGCTGGTCCCCACCCTTTTCTCACAGCTGCTTAGAGCACTTGAACTCAGAGGTCTGGTTGAGTTCTAGGTGCCTCACTCCAAAAGGAACAGAGGCACCCCGGATCTGTTTAATATGGGGACAGCATTCCAGATCGCACCCACGAGGGGCAGTTGAAGGATTAAGGATGCTTAAACCAGAAGAAAAACAATTCAGCAGATAATAGAGCGATGTGCCCACGAGCCCCACAGGACCAGTAAGGAGACATTACAGGAAGTTGATTCGGGATTTCCCCAAACTCTGTTCCTTTCTGCTTCTTTCTCTGAAAGGCAGGATTTCTTTGCTTCTCTGGTCCACAGGGTGGGTGGAAAAGGCCCCCTCCCACAGTTTCTAAGCTCTGGGTACCCAGTTAGACTTAGTCTCTTCCTTTCTCTTTTTCTCGACCTTCCTCTTTCTCTTGACCTCCTTCTTTCTATCAACGTGCATCACCGATTTCCCACAATCCTCAGGGAAGGGCCTCTGATTGGTCCAGCTTAGATGCGATGCCCACTTCTTGTCCAATCAACGGTGGTCATAGGGATGGAGCCATAGGGGTCATGTGGAACGCTACACTTGGTGTGGGGGCCCACGGCTATAACCACGTGGAGGAAGGAGAGGGAGGGTACTAGAAATGGGGATTGGGCAGAGAATCCAACAGGTGCAGCACAGCTAACCTATTTGAACCTCTCTGTCCCTGCTCTTCCTGAGTTAATAAAGTCTACCCCAACCTGCAGTGATTCTGGAGGAGAAGGTCTGGAAGTAAAAGCGGTGTCTATTCCTGGACTCCTCCTCTCATTCCAGACCAACATGAGGTCCTAGTTTCCTATTGTTTGGCTACTTCTTGGAGTGGAAACATTTCTGATACTGGAACACTGAGACTGCTGTCCTAGGTTGGGGCTGGGCTCCATGTCTGGGGAGAGGTCTCAGCTGCTGGCTGTATGGCTCCGGCATCCCTGGACTCTCTAGGGTGTGGGCTTGTGATGCTAATTGACTATAAAGAGTAGGCTTGGAATTGGAATTTTCTGGGCCTCCAGGTCCCTGGTCGCAGCATCTGATGCTCATTAAAACTACAGGTAGATGAATTGGCTCTGTGGATGCTGACTGTGCAACCTCAGGGAGCAACGGCAGCAGCTGGGATTCTAGCCTGGCGAGGTGCTGACAATACACTGGACAGAGCCTCTGACATGAAGCATTGGTGTGGACTTACTCAGTGGTTCCAAATCTCAATCTCTCTCTCTGTCTTGGACCAGTTCTGTGTAGGAAGTTCCAAACCCTGCACTATCCAGCCTGCACCAGCTCGTAGGTGGGAAGGCAGCCACGATATCATTAGTCCTTTATTGTGAGAGCTGCCCTGCTTTTTTTTTGAAAGGTCTCCCTTTCCTGTTGCAGTTGTGTTGGGTTGCTCAGGGTAGCAGGCCCTCAGACCTGTGCCTCTTCTTCAACTCTCCTTCCCGGGGAAGCCCTTCACTCACCATTTGAAGGTGGCAGCTGTCCATTGCCACTGCTGCTGATGCCCTCGGTGAGAAGGTCACTTCCTGGGCACTCTGCCTGGTGCAGAGGGCCTGGTTCTGCTCTACCATTGCTTCATGTTCCCCTGAACTCTGCCGCAGGAAGCCAGAGCTGAGGCGGAGAGAAGATTCACTTTCCTCCCTGTCAAACTTGGCCACCAAAGCAGCCCAGCCTGGACACACAGTCCACACAGTCAGTCCTTTGTGAAAATAGCTCTTTCATCTTCCGGGCATAACCTTTGTCTACTGGGTTCAACCTCAGCCCATCGGGTCGAGCAGGGCAACGGAGGGCATCCCTCTATTGCCCTCATTTCAAACTTCTTTCTAATGCAGGGAAATATCAGAAGAGCCTATGCATAATATTTTATAGCGGGGAGGGAGAAAGTAAGTCACCCGAGTTACCTCGCTTGCTGGAAGCATCCAATATCCTGTTCCAGCACTGCCAGGTCACTGCCTGTTTCCCCATTTGATTTCTGTTTGAGTGTTTATGTCAATCAAAATTAACCAACGTTTACTGAGTACTTATTTTGTAGTCAGCATGGGAGAAATTACTTTTTTCTTTAAAAAAAAGTTTTCTGCTGTTTTTTTTTTTCTTTTTTTTTTTTTTTTTTTTTTTTTTTTTTTTTCTTTTTTTCTCTCAGATTTCTCAGCCTTCTGGAAGGGATGCCTTGAATTATTCAACCTGCAGTACAGATCTCTGGAGAACATTGCCTCGCGGCTACTTTAATCACTAGAAAGGTTCAGAGTCAGTTATAATCAAGCTGGAGTCAACGTGGAAATGCTCATCTCTGGCTTGAAAACAAGATCAAAAGGAAGACCGAGGAGGAGATAGAATCTGAGAGGAGAAATGGATGTTGGTTTCCAGAGGCGCTTACTTACTTCTCCTATCTCCAAAAGGGTCGCAGACCAGAAGCCCCAGACCCCCGCAGGGCACATTGCTGCATGTTTCTTTGACTTTTCCCAATGTTACTGAGAAGTCGGTTACATCTCTCTGCCGCTTCAGGGGCAAAATGACCACAGATGGGACCTCTGTCTCATGGAGGTTTTGGGGGAAAGCTGTTACGTTTTAAGAATGTGTGAATACAGGGAGGTGGAGATGCAGATGGGCGGAAGGGCTGTGTTTATCCTGAGCAAACCTGGGGTTAGGCGAGGTCAGGCAAGGGATGGGGGATGGAGGGACCTGGAGGGCTCATTAGAGGGCATCTGTGGACACAGCCAGGGTGGAAAAGTGTCCTTAGGGAGGTGAGAGTGAGTCTACCAGTTTTGTCTGGTAGGGGTAATTTTGGAAGGGGTAATTTTGTTCTCTTCTGGATTGGCGTCTCAGTCTTGGGAAAGTGATGAAGGTGGAGGTCTGCAAGGAGGTGTTTTCAGCGTCTAGCTTGTGTCATCTGTGTTAGGCTGTGTGGCACAAATGGAATGGGGGACAATTGTGCCCTGATGAGCATGGGGCTTCAGAGAATGCAGAGTGGTCTTTGTGTGTTGAAGGTTGGCTGTCATTGATGGCTTGCCCGTGACAGGGCTACCACTTGTGGCAGTAATAGAGCATTGAGGCAACTGAGGTGGGGTTCCCCTCTCTCCGACCACCCACTATAGTCCTCCTCGAGGATGGGTCCGAGTGAAGGGCAAGAAACCGTGCTCCCTCTCCACCCCCAAAGGACGAAGGATGCTTACTGCTTAAGTTAGGGACCCCAGGTCACATCTAGGGTTCTTGGGTGTGCTCTTTCTCCTCTTTTCCATCCTCTGGAAGAGGTAGGATGGGGCACTGGCTAGGGTTTCTCTGAAATGGGGGAAGGTCGGATTCTCTGCTTCTGTTTCTCCCCTCTTACCCAGCTGGGCAGTCCTAGTAAAGTCTCGTGGAGGGTGTAGGTTGCTTAGTCTGGGGCCAGGCTTTGGGGCTGTTGCTCTGTCTTAGTGTCTGTCTCTCTGTGTTTTTTCCCTCTGGTCCCTGGTGGCAGCAATAAGAAGGGGTTGGAGCTGGTCTTGCCTCAGAGCAGTGAGGTCTGAGATTAGGTTGGGGATGGGGGGTGGCTCGGCCTGGTTTAGGAAAGAGAATTTTCCTGGGTCCAGCCCAGTGTGCTGAGTTGGGACTGGAGACCAGCTTGTGAGAAAATTCTAGCCCTCTGTCATTCCTTGGTGGGGCTTCTTCCCTACGGACCTCTTAGGAGAAGGGATGTGGCTGGCCCAAGGCAGGATTTGGAAATTCTGAGACTGGCCCTGATGCTATCCTAGCAATTCAATCTCCGCAGCACTGAAGTCACATGGCCCTAGCCCAGTGGTGGTGGAGGGTGCTGGAAACCTTGGGAAGCAGGATCCTTGGTCCCCCTATCGGTGCCCTCTATGATGGATACTGGCTGCCACCACAGGGATGTGGTTTGTTCCTTTGGCTCGGTGGGTAACAAAGGCCTTGGTGACAGATATCACTGATGTGACCAGTTCACAAAAGGAGGGAAATGGTAGACATTAATGGGGCAACGGAGAGAATGTGTTTGTGGCACAAGGGAGTCACCCATGGGGTGCCCAGGCTGCCTGGGGTCAAGCCTCAGCTCTGTCACTGACTAGCTGTGTAACCTCATCCTCTCAATGCCTCAGTTTCTTCACCCATAAAATGGACTGAAGGTTGTGGTAAGGGTTAACTAAGCTAATACATGCTAAGCACTTGCTACAGTGCCTGGCACGCAAGAGACACTCAGCCAACAGCTTCTCATGCTTAGTTGTGTCTGTGTGTCCTCTCAGAGACTAGAAGTTAGAACCACAGAAATGTCCCTTGTTGCTGTGACTGTAAACTCCTTTGTACCCCATAGACTTGAGAATCTAGGAAAATACTGATTGTTTTTTTTTTTTTAAATTTTTTTAGGCAAGGCAACCCTTGGTTGACCTCAGATTGTAAGGACCTTGTCAGTTTACAATCCCTTATATTTTTATTTTTTTATGCCTACAGCATCTGATCTTCCTAGGTGGTCTCCAATACTGATTGTTTTTTTCTCTGGCTGAGAAGTGAAGCCATGCAAATGGATAAGACTTGCCTTCAGCATTCCCCCATTTCAGTATATCAGCAAAAAGTGATTATATCTTGTTATAAACAGGTACTATGTGAATAAAAAAATGAACACTACAGAAGAGTATAGGGTTTCTCCACCCTGGGTGGCTGTTGGCAACTTGGTGGGTGTCCTTCTCTGCCTATGCAAACATATACATCATATATACACACACATACGCCCTTCCTTCCTCCCTCCCTCCCTAATCTGTCTTTCTCTCTGTCTCTCTCCCCCATCTCTCTTCTTTTAGAGGGAGGAATCATACTATATACATATTATTGACATTGCTTAGTAACCTGCTTTTCCCCTGCCTCATTTTTGTGTCAGGTACATCTTCCTCTGTCACTGCAAATATTTCTATCAAAATCCTTCACTCTTATCATATATTGCATTTCCCAGAAGATTTAGGGAATGAAAAGAGACAAAAGATATTCTAATAGCCCTAAGGGAGAATCTAAGGAAGGAGGCACTTTAACAAAAAGACTTAAAACAATTATTTTCTTTGATGAAGACATTAATTTATCTTTTTAAAAAACTTGAAAAAACCATATATACTTTATAATCTTACCACCCAGATATAATTGTTAACATTTTGGTAGAGTTCTTTCTAGCCTTTTTCTCTATGTCCACAGTGTGTGTGTGTGTGTGTGTGTGTGTGTATTTAAATAAAATAAGAATCACACTAGAACATTTTCAATTTATATTTTTTATTTAATATTATTTTATAGATATTTTTTCTCAACACTATATATTATATGGGCCTAAATACATGGTAGCCAAGAACATAAGGCTCAATTTTCCCAAATGGAAGATTCAATAAAAAGTTTTGGGGCCAACTGGAATATACACATATTTAGAGAAATCATTGACTATTAACTCATAACATTTAATTTATTAATTTAGGTATACACAGATCTTTAAAAGCTCATATAAAATTTAAATTTAGAAAGGTTAGTTTTTTCCACTTTCAAATTTTGTATGAACTATGCTTGTATTTTGGACATCTGTGCTTTCATTACTCTTGGAGCTACCTTGTGAATTACTAGCCATAGCGTCCTCAGCACATCATTGCAGTTTTTTTGGTAGAAATTGTTTGTGATTGAGATGCAACACTTTTATAATCTGTGTATGATGTTGTCTCTGGAAATTGTATTCCAAGCCACAAGTACCTATTTGCATAACAGTGGGACAGTCATTTTATTTGTCCTATAAGTGTGTATTAGTGATCTCTACAACATAACCACTTACTGTACTGCTTTTAAAAGTAATCGTTAAAGGCTTGTTTACAATGACAGCCAACACTTGCAGTTGTGAGGTTGTAACCCCCAGAATAATTACTAATCTCTGTTAAATTTCTTTGTTTCCTTTTCGCCAACTCCTGCAGGTGACCTCTTTAAACTTCCCAAACTAGCATTGATTGAGGTCAGAGAGGGCTAATGTGATTTCCCCAAACAGTACTTTATTGTTTAAAATAACTAAGAGAGAGTGCACTTAATAGCAGACTCTTTATAAGAACTTGAATTTAAAGAGATTTTCTTTTTTCTAAAGGATAACTGGGGAAAAATCCTCATGTTATGTGTAGACATGTGATTTTTATTTTTTGAAGACAAGATGAATGGAAGCATGGTTTTACATCTTTTGGTTGTGCCCTAATTTATTTAATCATTCTTCTATTGTTGGACAGTTCAATTATTTCCACTTTTTATGCTATTATAAATCACAAGCCACATTCTTGTACTTATATCTCTGGGCACAGTACAGATTACTTCCTTGGGACAAATTCCCACAGGGTCAAATGGTGTGGGTATTTTTAAGGATCTTGATACATTGTGTCAAATTGCCCTTCAAAAAGTTCATATTAATTTATAATCCCATCAGCAAATGGAGGTGGGTACTTTATAATAAACACATTATATTTCTGAAATTGATGGGAAAAGTACTTCTCCATAAACTTATTGAGCTTTTCATACAGTCATAATTTATTGGAGCTATAGGAGTCCTTAGAACTGACCAGCTGGCTAGTCCAGCTGATTTCCCAATGGGCCTGAATCTCTCTTGTGATGGGAAATTACCTACCCCCAGAGGAGCCTCTGCCAGGATTGGGTGGTTTTTGGTGCTAGCCCTCCTTTAGTCAGCCAAAATCTGCTTCCTTATCATTTTCACAATTCCGTGGATGTTTTTGTGCTCCTCCGTTATGCTCCTGGCCTATCTCGATGTTAGGCACGGCTACTCATTGGAATTGGGGAAAGGGAAATTGAGTGTAATGAGCACCACCTGTGGTGCCAGGCATCATACCAGGTACAACTCCATGAAGCTAGGGTTGTTGTTCCATATTTTAAAGACAGAGACATTGAGATTCCGAGAGCTTGAGCAACTTGTCCGAATTCACACAGTTGGTTAAGTTGAGGGGCTGGGATCAAACCCAGGTCTGACTTTTTAAGGCGCCGTGCTGCCTTCCTTCGCCTTTGTGTTTAGAGCTACTTAAAACAAGTCTGTCCTATAGGGAAGAGGCTCCCCCTCCTCCTCACCATGTCTGGAGAACATACCTCCTAGAGTTTTCAGGATAGCCCTGCTTTCAAATCTTCTGCGCTACTATCCCCATAAGTGCACTGGTTGGGGCGGTTGGCACTGAGTCGACCCAGTTAACTTGGGAGTCCTCTTTCCTCTGTGGACCACGACTAAAGTTGGCCACAGAGGAAGCGAAGATAGAAGGGACACAGCAGCCAGGTCTCTTGGGAGGTCATCATAGTCAGAAGGAGTGACAGATGCAGAGGTGCCCAGCAGGTTTCAACTTGTCCTGACTCTCTTCCCTCTGCGTCCAGCTCTTTGGCTGCCTACCATGGTGACGAATGGCGGGCTCAAGCTCACCACGAGACACTTGGCTGCAGACCATGGAGTTGGAGCCGCACAGAGGCACTTGCCCTGCATGGACCTCTCCACCACCTCCCCCTTCACTGTCCCATATTGGATGCGCTTGGCTTCTTCAAGTTGCCGATTAGTGGCTCTTCCCAAAGGTGGATGACATGGAGATAGAAACTGCAAAACCCTGGACAGTTGCTGGCCATCTCGTTTGGTTGGACAAAGGAGTTTCAGTGAGATCTCACATGCCTGTGGTTTCTCTGAGGGGGGAGGGAGTGGCCAGGGAGAACTACTACCTTGAGTCTAATTTTAGCCAAGACAATTGGAACTAGTGAAATAGAAAAAGCCCAAACCTCAGAAAAACATGAAGAGGTCGTAGCAGCTCCTGGAAGGAGGTAGGTCAGCCTTTCTGGGCTTAGGAGGCACTGGTGGGAAAGTTCAGAGCCAAATCACAGGTGAATCCAAGGCTTGACCATGCAGAGGGAAGACGAGAGGGCAGTGGACAAGAATGGGATTCTGATCACGTGGTGGGGGATGACCCCATGGTGTCAAGAATGCCTGCAGGGAGTGGCCCCAGGCACCTGCCATGTGGCACGTCTTTAGGTGTCGCCGATCACCTGTTGGCACTGCTCAGTGGACCATGCGTGCGGTAGCCTTCACCATTTGAACCTCTCTGGGCCTCTCTAGATCACTTTCCCCACTAACGAAGACGGAGTGGTGAATAGACAATGAGATTCAGGGATAATCCTATTGATCAACAGCTTCTTAATTTGCTCCCGCTTGTCACTAATCTCTAATAATGCAATCTCCCATGTCCAAGTAGATGTTTTGCTCAGGATACTTCGAGACTGACTCTTGTATAGAAAATACATGATTCTAGCCCTGGCTACTTTGTCAAGCTTTCAGCTACTCAGGTTTGGGTCAACTGGCATTGGAAATGGTGAGATTCAGGCTCTCATAGGCATTTTCTAGATAAAGCACACGTAGCAGGAACAGAGCTGAGGGTTATCCTCTCTTCTTCCAGGGTGACTTTCTATAGAGTGTGACACCCACTGTTTTGGAAATGAGGAAAATGCCGGAGTCCAGCCTGTTCCCTAAGCACATGAACTCTGCAGGAGCCTAGCCTTCCCCTCCATATTCTCAGTGGATCCTGCCAGCTGTCAGCAGCTGTGTCCAGCTCTTCCTTGATTCCCATCACCTGCCCCAGACACCTTTATAGAGGGAGGAGGAGCAGGTATTTATATCAAATTGTCATGTTTACATGTATCTCTTCTCCAGCCCTATGGAACACAGCCTCCCTTCTATGCTGATCTCCTAATTTTCTTGGGGGTCCTACCAAGCCTGGGGGGAAAGGTAACCAGGTTGCCCATCTGAGTAGATTCTTCATCAGCAGCTCAAAGGACATTTCTTCACTTTCTCCACATTGACTGTGGAATTTTGGGGGCAGGGGTATTGTTTCCCAGGTATCTGATCCTACTCTGTTTAGACTGTGGCTTAGCTTTTGGGGCTGGGCTATCTCTAGTCCCAGAAGCCTTGAGTGCTGTGGATATGGCCTCAATTTGTTGGACATGACCCCTCTGCCACAGCCTGAGCCAGGCCCTCACCGCTGACTCTGCAGCTGGTATGTCTTCTCCAGGCTGTTATGCCACATCCTTCCCTCCCTCCTTCCCAATTCACTTCATTAGCAGCAATAATTCGGGGGGTCCCTCTAGCTATCTGTGCAGCCCGATCATCCACAGCAGTTTTTCATTATAAAAAGCCTCTGTTCTCTCTTGCTCCAGCCTAGACTATTCTGCTAGTCTTTGTTCTAAACACAAGAAGGATGCAGAAGGGTTTCTTTTGCCTTTTGATGCATTTTCAGAAATTTGACTTCTAAGTTTCTGCTACTGTCTGCAGGAAGAGAAAAAAAATGCATTCGCATGCTGGAAAGTAGCTGCAACAGGTAAGGAGGAAGTGGCCTTAGCCCATGGGTGAGCTCTGGCCCAGGGTTCGAGAGAATATTTCTGTATCCATCGATTCTCAACCTTAGGCACCTCCTTGAATAGCTGAGTGCCTGGTAGAAATGTTCTTTCTCAGGATTATTGCCAGTCTCTTTTATGAATACCCTCAGCTTTCATTGCTCTGTGGATACCATCGTGGCCCTATTGCTTCTCTCTCCAGTGTCTCTTTCTGGACGTTTTCTGGAATCTTCCCACCATCCCAGGGAGAGGAATTCATATCCATTAATGTGCCTCCCTGTCTCAGTGCTCCCCAGGGTCCCTCTGGGACTCTTACTCTGTACCTTCATCAGCACCAGTACCCCATCACCCTAGTAGGTACTTCTTTCAGCCATCTGAGATCACGTGACTCTTTAAGCTGTCTTAGCTTTCCGTCACCCCTCCCCCATCTACATAACGTTTAGCTCTAGTGCCCATGCCTAAATACTCTTTTTAATCTTGTACTTCATATTTCTTCATATATGACATGGCCAGTTCCTAGGACAACTGGCCAGCCAACGGATGGCCACCCTTGGGTCAGGTGTTCCCTTCTCAACAGTTAAGTGTGGCCAGGGAGTGATGGGTCATGTGGTACAGAATGTGGCTGGTCCCACTCAGTAGAGGCCATGGGGGGCCAATAATGATGGATATACCTTCAGTAAAGGAACAAAAGCCAGTCCTGCTCTCCAAACCCTGCCCGACGCACCCAGAACACACGACTGGGTCCCATTCCCTTCCTATTCATAGGGAAAGGACCTTGACATTTCTGTGCCCCAAGATAGGAGGCCAGTAGAGCTGAGCAACCAGCTACCCACTCAGAAGGATCAGGTCCTCCCCTCCCGCTCAGGGCTCAGAAGGGCAAATGAAGGAGTGATTTGGGAAACTGAGTGATGTCACCCCTATGGACAGGGCCTTCCTGATAGGCTCATGGCTGTGGTCTTTCAGTGCCTATTCAAAACACCCGAAATGGTTCAATGCCTGGTTTAGTCCTGAAAACTGAAGCTGCCTACTGGGTGGCCTGGGCAGAAAAGGGCTGACTTCGGAATGGAATTTAAGAAGTGGCACCTGTCTGATTTGGGTTGGGCTGAAGAGCGGATGACCCACCTGGGTCTCTTCTTGCTGGCTTCTCGAGGAGTAGAGATGTAGGATACAAGGCAGAAATGAATCCCCACCACACTCCTTACTTTCTATCAACCATCTCCTCCAGTAGAGGGGCCAAGGCAGATCCCAGCTCTTAGGGCAGCTGAATGGGAACTCTGAGTGGGCTGGTGGAATAGGACATCCCAGCCTTCCCTTGTCCCACACCTCGTTCCACTGCAGAACTCACATGGCTGTTGGAACAGTCTTTATATTTCTGAGATATTCTCAGAATGTGACTCGTGTGGGCAGTGTAGAAAGCCTTGTTCTGAGAGACAGGGACATGGGTTCTAGCACCAGGTCTTCCAATTCACTGTGTGACCTTGGGTAGTCCTCACTCTTGCCAAGTCCCTTCTCCTCTCCGGGCCTCAATTTTCTTATCTGTATAATGGGAGGATGGGATGAGATAATCTGTAAGAACCCGGCTAGCTCTCGACTGACCATCATCATCACAAAGTCATGAATGTCTATTGAATATTTCCGTGTGCTCTGTGCTTTACCTGCATTATCTCATTGAATCCTTATAATTGTTTTTTAATCTTTTTCAGAGGAGGAAACGAAGGCTCAGAGATGTTAGTAACAGGTTCAGGATCACACAGCTAGGAAATGGTGAGGCCTGTCTGATCCCAGAGACTTGGTGGGTCCTTCCAGAAGAAGGAGACTGCAGACTGGGGGCTTCTCATTCTTGGAAGCATTCTAAGCTTTCCAGGCTGCTCTCCAGGCCCCAGCGCTGTCCTCGCCACTTAGTGGAATGGAGTCAGCATGTTTAGTAAAACTTGGTAGGTTTCGAATCATCTCACCGTGTCTAAGTAATGGATAGTCCACAGCTCTGACAGACATCATGCTGTCCCTGGGTTACATTTATGTCCTTTAAATGCCAAAGCTGGATTAGGTCCTATTTCTTTCATGGGGAGGCCCAGCATCCCAGAAACTGCAGTCAGATCAGAATTTTTCCAGGCAGTACTTTCTTCATAACACCTCCAACATATGAAATGGCTCTTTCACCACATGCAGACGCCGGGGATTTTTTTCTTAAATTAAGAATTTGATACATTCCTTCAGTTCCCCTCCAGGGGTTACAGAGAGCAGGGAAAGTGATGCCTTGTGCTAATGTGCAGGTGTGGTTATGCATTTTGAAGGAGATCTTGACAATCTCCAGGAAAAAAAAATGTCCCCAAATGACCTGCAGTTCTTGGTGAGAAATGCTAGATTGTGTTAAGTGCTGAAGGGCCTCATGTCCTCTGGATATCCAGAGCTTGTCTTTTTGAGGGTCAAATGACAAAGTGGAAGGGTGTGTGTGTGTGTGTGTGTGTGTGCGCGCGCGCACGTTAAGTGCTGAAGGGCCTCATGTCCTCTGGATATCAAGAGCTTGTCTTTTTGAGGGTCAAATGACAAAGTAGAAGGGTGTGTGTGTGTGTGTGTGTGCGTGCGTGTGTGTGTGCGTGTGTTGGGGGACACAGGGGCACTGGGACTGATCTATTTTGAGCGAGTGCTCTACAGGGGAAGGAGCACTGCACAGGGTGCCTGGAGGTCTCTTTGGCTGGGCGACCTTGGAGCCTCTCTCACAGGGCTGTTATGAGCGTTCACTAACATGGCTCACATGACAAGGGGCCTGGCACACATGACAAGTGACCTGCAGGCTTTTCTGGGCTGGGGACACGGCACCCTGTCTGGTGACGGCAACCATTCATGGAAGGTGGAGGGAGCAGGTCTTGGGGAGGGAAGGCGGTGGGAAGCCTAACAAATGGGAGTTTTGTTCTGGCTTGGGTAAGTTACAAGCCTTTCTGTGCCTTGATGTCCTCATCTGAAAAACAATAGTAACAGTATCTACATCATAGAGTGGTGGGAAGATGAAATGAGTACTAATCAAAGTGTACAGTGCATGGTAAAATATTATTTTTTTTTCATACACAAATTTTTCTTGAGGCTATATGTGTGTATATGTATATATATAAATTAATAGACTTTATTTTTAGAGAAGTTTTATGTTTACAGGAAAATTGATCAGAAAGTACAGAGTTTCCACACACCCCTCCCCAAGTTTTTCCTATTATTTACATCTTGTATGAGTGAGTGTGGTACATTTGTTACAGTTGATGAGCCCATATTGATACATCATTATTAGCTAAAGTCCTTAGTTTACATTAGGATTCACTCTTTGTGTTGTACATTCTGTGGGTGTTGACAGATGTCACCATTACAGTATCACTGCTCTAAAAATCCTCTGTGCTCCACTTATTAGTCCCACCTTCCTGAACACCTGGCAACCAATGTCCTCATAGATTTACCCTTTCCAGAATTTCATATAGCTGGAATCATATAGTATGTAGCCTTTTCAGATTGGAGTCTTTCGCTTAGTAATATGCATTTAAGATTCCTCCATGTCTTTTCATGGCTTGTTAGCTCATTTCTCTTTATCACTGAATAATATTCCATTGTCTTGATTGTACCACAGTTTATTTATTTATTCACCTACTGAAGGACATCTTGGTTGCTCCAAGTTTTGACATTATTAATTTTATAAGGTCTGGGAGGTATCATGGTGGTCTTTCGCTTAGTAACATGCATTTAAGATTCCTCCATGTCTTTTCATGGCTTGTTAGCTCATTTCTCTTTATCACTGAATAATATTCCATTGTCTTGATTGTACCACAGTTTATTTATTTATTCACCTACTGAAGGACATCTTGGTTGCTCCAAGTTTTGACATTATTAATTTTATAAGGTCTGGGAGGTGTCATGGTTTGAGGGCGAGGACTTTAGAATCAGACCAAATGGCTCTAGATTCTGCCACTAGTTGGTGATCTTGGAAAGTTATTTACTCTCTTTCACCTTCCTCCTCTGAGAAATGGGGATATGAAAGGCTGTCACACAGGCATCTGCCCTGTGACAGCTCACATGGAATAGAAATTTTTCTCTCAGGTCCCTACCTGGGGGCTCTGAGTCAGCAGAGGGCGCTGCCACACTGGGTGAATTCAGGGACCCAAATCCACATTTCAACACCGGGCTTCCACAGTCGCTCTGGTGGTCCTGATCTCTGCCAGAGGGCTGGAGATAGAGAGTGTGGGGAGTTCACTCCCTCCCTTAACCTGGCCTGGAAGTGGCATGCATCACCCTTGCTAACATGCTATTGGGCAGAACTTGGTCACATGTCCTTATCTCACTGCAAGGGTACCTGGGAAATGTAGTCTAGCCATGAGTCTGGCTTCAATTTTAGAGGAAAGGGAAAAATAGAATTTGATGCACAGCTGGCAGTCTCTGCCATGTGATAGAACCTACTTCATAGGTTTATGGTGAGGATTAAATGAGAGGATTTGCATAAAGCCCTTAGCTTAGTGCTTGGTGCATACTTAGTGCTCAATATGTGTTAGTTTGTTTCATGATTATTCACTAGAAATTAGAAGGTCATAGCATTTTTGAGCTGGGGGCCTTTCGAAGTGATCTAGTTCAGTGGGTTTCACACTGTGTTCAGCTGACCTCTTTGGATCTCTCAAGGACCCCTGGGGTTAGGTGGAGAGTTTCAACGAGAGACAGTCCTACCTTACCTAGTTCACACACTGGGTTCTAGATAAGATTCAGCTGAAGAGAAGGATCTGCAGCTTAAAAAAAAAAAACTTAAAAACCACTGACCTAGGGCAATTCCCTGAAGTCACACAGTGTGTTTTTCCACCTCCCCGAGAGCCCAAACTTGTCTCAGCCTTGTCACTCGGTTGGGGTGGTTTGGGGCTGGGCTCCAGCTTCATCAGGACCACAGAGGAGACATCAGCAGGGGTGGCAATGAGGACAGAAGAGACAGGGAGCCCAACAGTCTCCAGAGGCTATGGACTAAAGTGCTTGGAGCTCATCCCCAATCAACCAACTTTCCCCTGCCTCTAATGGGTTGAGGGCTTCTTAGCCTGATTCTCCTGGCCCAGGGTCTGGGCAGGCAGGGACTGCTTCCGGGATCAGTAGGATGCACAAGTCCTGGGTTGGACACACATTTCCTACCTGTTCTTGGGTAGGACTTTGCTTCCCAGTCCAAGACTTCACATCTGTGCCTGATATATTCCATCCTGGCATGCTGGCCCTGTGCCCAGGGCACTAGCCTATCCAGATGGTTTGAATCCAGCTCTATTGTCCTGAGTATTTGCTGTCTCCTGGCCTCATAGCATCTGTGAAAGTGATGAACTTGCCTTCCTGTCATGTGTGCTACCAGGAGGCTGTGGAGTGGAGTGTTGTTACCAGTACGAGCTTGGGGTCACCCAGGTTCAAATTCTGCTCATTTGCCTATGGGCATGTGACCTTCAGCGTCTCTTGCTCTCTCAAGCCTTCAGTTTCTCATCTGGGAAATAGTACTTTCTTAAAGGGTAGTGTGAGGATTAAGCAAGATAATGTGCATAAAGCCTTTAGAGTCCTCAATAAATGGCAGCTATTGTCAGTTATTTGTGATCCAAGAGAAAAAGTTTAAAATACAAAACAATATATTATAGTAGTATACAGACTTGCTGGAGAAAACCATGAGAGTTATAAAGAAAAATCTCTTCCCTGTCTTGTCTTCTTTTCTCCACTTATCCTCATATCTCACTCCAGATTTACACTTTTTAAAATCATCTTTGATGAACTCCAAGCTCCAAGGTTATGCTCAAGAAAGCTTGTCGCGCTTTGCCTTATACACACCCTCACTGACTGGCCCGAGCCTAACTTTCCTCTTTCTCCTCCTGCCAGTCCTGCCCTCTCCTCTCCCCATTTCCTGCCTCAAGTTCCAGCCACACCGAACTGCTAGTCCAGGTGTCTCATCCTCACCGGTTTTCTTTCTCTTGCTTGAAGTGCCTATCCTCCTTTGCTCTTCATCAAACTCCTACTCACACTGTAAAACCCAATCCACATGACTCCTCCTCTTTGTGAAACCATCCTCGATTCTTCCCCTCCCTTATGAGCCACACCATCCTGCTGGGAATGGTCTGATACAGGTTTCTCAACCCCAACTTGGCCCAGGGCTGCACCAGGGCAGGGGGTTGGATCTCAGCCTCTCCCCTTCCCCAGGGCCTAGAGTGGAGCCTGTCCCAGAGCAGGTGATCAGGGAGAGTCTTTGAAGGACTAATTTTCTTGTAGTTTACATTTACATACTAACCAAAACCCTTTTCATGGGCCCAGCCCTGTGGTTTCTACTTCCCATTTGTTGAAGGGACCACTGAGTGAGGGCCAGCCCCAGTCCTGTGGTTCTCATGGAGCCAGTTTTTTATTTTAAAACAATCAATAATTTGCTCCTCCTTCTACTTTCCCTCCCTCTCCAATCTTGCCACTCTCCCAAGTAACCCCTGTAAGTGTTTGGAGCGTTCTTTTCATAGTTTTCTTTATGATTTATGCACACACACACACACACATAGTGGCAGACAACTTCTGACATGGCTCCCAATGGCCCCTCTTCCTATACTCATGCGTTATATATTCTCCTCCCCTTGAGTGTGAGCTTGACCTAATGACTTGCTTCTAATGACTAGAATATGGCACAATTAATAGGATGTCACTTCCGTGACAAAAGACTGTAACTTCTGCCTTTGTGACATTCTCTCTGGCTCTTGTCAAGTGCTTGCTCAAATAGAGAGGGCCACCTGGCAAACAACTGAACCTCTGACCAACCACCAGTGAGAAACTGAGAACCTCCATCCAAAAGCCCTAGAGAACTGAATTTTGCCAACACTATGTAAGTGAGCTTGGAACACGATTCTTCCACAGTCAAGCCTTCGGATGACTGCAGCCCCAGTGGACACCTTGATTGCAGCCTGTGGGAGACCCTGAGCCTGAGGACCTGTCTACATAGTGCCTGGATTCCTGACCCACAGAAACTGTGAGATAATACATGTGTACTGTTTCAAGCTGCTAAACTTTGGGGCAATTGGCTACGAAGCAATAGGTAGTTAACACATCTTATATAGTCCTTTTATTTCTATAGGATAAATTCATAATGGTGATATTAAAGAGTCACCAGGCACGCACATTCTAACCGTTAGCAGATGGAGCTATAGTTCCTTTCAAAAGATTGTAGCAATGCCCTTCCTACCAGCCCATGCCTTCACACCATCATCAGGACTGAATGTTATCAATTTTTTACAATTTTTGCTACTCCAGTGGGTGAAGATGACATCTCATTTTATTTCTGTTACAGTTTGCATTTCCTTTATTACTAGGAAGGTTGAACATTTTTTCTTATATTCATTGCCTATCTGTATTTTATTAGACGAACGGTTTTAAAACCCCTCCTGTGGGCCAGGTACTGTTGTATTATGAAGACCTTGATAAGACATGAATCTTGCCCTCAAAGAGCCCACAGCTTAGGGGTGAAGATGAACATATAAAAATAGATGAACTAGTATGATAAATACTGAAATAAACATCCGTATCCGATGTTCTGGAAACACAGAAGTAAATGAGACCATAATTCTGGAGGTTCCTTGAAAAGGCAGTTGGAGAAGTAGACATTTAAACAGGGTGTCAAAGGAAGTATAGAAGCTTGTCAAATAGAGAAGAGTGTACAGTGTGGGCACAAAGACTCAGAGGTGTGAAGAAGGCAGTGCTCATTCAGCAAAGCTGGACTAGAGGAGGCAGAGTGATAGAAAGGAGGAGAAACAGGCCAGAGTTGAGATGGAGCAGGTCAGTTATAGCTGATTCGGATAGGATTTGGATGCTATGGTCAGGCCTTTGGACACCATCATGCAGGCAGGAGAGATCCCCTGAAGACTTTTCAGCAGAAGAGTGACAAGACAGATGGAAATGACTCGGGTTTATTTGTGCACCTGCCATATCTCATGACTAGAGGACATGAGGGGCTGTGTCAATTTCATCGTTGTGTCCCCCTAGCACACAGCAAGCGTCCACACAAATTCATGGACTGAATAAAAAATGGGTCCTGACTCATGGATGGGACTGGCCAATGTGGGCTGAAAACATTGGTGTGGCTATGAGTTGGGAGCTATCGGTGGGGACATGTGAGATTCAGGAAGCAAGCAGGGAGGTCCTGGTACCAAAAGATGATCCAGGACCACAAAGACCCCCTAGATGTCTGGGACCCATGTGGGTTCCCC
>NW_006443568.1:1533863-1558601 GCF_000325575.1 Pteropus alecto
CAGGAATGCTCTTGCTGCTTCCCACATGCATGGGCTTCTCTCCCTGCAGCTCCTTAGAGACGTCCTGAGACCTCGGCCCCGACAGACAGATGGCTTCCTTCCTTCCTCTATTTTGCCTTTGTGTCTTCTGCTTTCCAACTAGCCATGATGGAGGTGGGAACCATGCTCTTCATTGTATTTTTAATAAGGCTAGATGGTCTCGAGGAGGAAAGAGGATGAGCTGAAAGGAGCCCTTCATATTTCTCTTTCTTGTGCAACAATCCTCCCCTGACAAATGTGGTTCTTTCCCCTGCGCGCGAACCCCAATCGATTTTCCCTCCGTCAGAATCCCTCAGGCGTTGCCAACCTCCTAATGGTAACCGATGAGGACACACCAGGTTCCTGTTGTGAGCGGGACTGCCAGTGGCCTTGGCATGTCTTGGACCTACCTGCTGCAGGATTAGAACAATTCTGCCAACAAGAATAAAAGCTATTATCTATTGAGTGCCTACTGTGTGCCAGGCACTGTACCAAGTGCTTTGTGTTTGTGATCTGGTTCAGTCTTCTCACTAGTTCTGTGACATCTGTATTATTATTATCCCTACTTTACAGGTAGCAAAACAGAGGCACAGGGGAGTTAAATAACCAGGTCAATGCAATGCTGACACTAGGGAGAGGGGCCAGGACCCGCAGCCTCTGTATGGAAGCCTAGTGCCCTGCAGAGTCACATCTAGGCTTTAACCAATTCACACTCCCCATCGTGGGTTCCTATCATGTGCTTTAAAGGAATGTATCTTCAGATTGTTTCAAGCTGGCCATTGTCTCTGCTTGAGTCTCCTTGTGGGTACCGGGGTAAGGGTCTGGGTTCCTGCCCTGGTGTTTTGTTTAGAGTAAGATAAACAAAAGGGGTTGGTCTGAGCCAATGGCTTGATGAGTTGTCCAACCCCTTGGCCAAAGGCCGGATGGAGCTGTAACCAGGAGGTGGAGCAGAGCGTAGACACGTCAAGGAACCAGGTTCCTGGAGGACTGGGCTGGAGGCAGGAGGTTAGGGCTAGGGTGAGTGCAGAAGCACAACCAGGGTGTCTTTCTTCTGCAGTGGGCACCTCATGTGGGTTGGGAGGAGAAGTTCAGAGGTCTTCGGGGGGCCATTATCATTGTCTTCATCTGTTTCTCATTTAGCTTTGCTTCCTCCTCTTCTCTCTGCCTTCTTCCTTGTCCTCTTTCAATATAGAAATAGCATTATTGTTTTTTTGGAACATAAAAATTCATGCTCTTTGCAAAAAAAAAGTCAGATAGTATAAACGTTTAAAGACAAATGTTAAAAGAATCCATAATCACCACCATCCAGAAATAGACCCACAACATTTGGTGTGTAGCCATTCAGACTTTTTCCGCGTTTGCTGGAATGGAGTCAGATTATATAAACCGGATTCTATTTGAACCTCACTTTACAATAGACCACGGTCATCGCTCAGCATTATCTGTAGATCTACCTTGCCATTCTATGTGCTGTATGGGCTTTCCATTTTAGATGGATCTTCACTTAGTTAGATCTTATCATTTGTACTTTTCTCCTAAGACACCGATATGTATGTCTCAAGCAACTAGTTATGGTAACTTCTCATGTTCTTTTACTACACCTCTTTCATCTCGTTCCTCTCTTACCTGCCCCTGGACTGAGGACTCTAGGGTTCAAGGTGGACCAAGGAGAGGAGAAGCTCAATGTCTTCACAGACCAGGGTGGGTGGTTTCAGAGAGAGAGAGAGTGAGCGAGCGAGAGTGAGCGAGAAAGAGCGAGAGAGAGAGAGAGAGAAAGAGAGAGAGAGAGAGAGAGCGAGAGAAAGAGAGAGAGATAGGGCGAGAGCGAGAGCGAGAGCGAGATGGCATTCTGGGCACCGCACTGGCAGGATGCCTGGTTGTGGGCGAAGGGGACATTGAGAGGTATTGCTTATGCGAGCGGCCGTGCTCTGGGTGATGGACAGAGCTTTCTAGGGTAACTTGACATTCTAGACAAAAACAAATTTCTGGCCCACGAGAGAATGAGATGTCAAACTTCCATTCATCCATCAAATATGTATCTACATTCATTCCATATGTCAGGCTCTGTGCCAGGCACTGGAGATATGGCATGGAATAAATCATGGTCTGTACAAAGTTCCATGGAAAGATTCATGGGAATGGAGAGAAGAGAAGGATTGCCACCTCTCTGGGCCTTCTGGGAGGAAGGCATTTGAAACAGGTGAGGGTGGAAAGTGGAGAGAAGGGGAGGGCTGGGAAGTCCAGATGAAAAGAATGGAATATACTGGCAGTTAGGAGAAGGAGGAGGGTGGTGGGTGGGAATTAACTGATTACGGATGATTAGGACTAGATTTTGAGGATTTTTAATGTTAAATGTCATGCTAAGGGATTTATCCTGTAGGCCTTGGGAGTGGTTGAAGGTTTTGGAGCATGTGAACCATCTGATCCAACAAAGATCTCTCTGGCCACTCATGGAAGAAACTGGGGCCAGGGGACTGGGCATAAGACTCTGCATGGCCTGTGGGAAAGATGGAGAGAGTTTGAGCTAAGGCACACGTGTTGGGGGTGGAAATGATGGGGGCCTGTGTAAGAGGAGATCATGAGACAGAGGGCACTGCGTTTGGTGCAGAGCAGACGTGGGGGGCAGGAAGCGGGGAGGGAAGGGGCAAATGTGAGGGCAGATCTCTGATTGTCCGGGGTGGGAAGCTTCATGAGCAGGCAGGTGGGCGTGTCAGGGTGAGATCAGGACACAGACATGGCAGTGGGAATTTTACTGCCCTTTCTACTGTGCTGCTTAAGGCAGGAAGAGTCAGCAAAAGACCGGTCTTGCTCTGTGTTTTACTTTCTGATTCTCATAGACTCAGAGGCTTACTGTCAAAGGGGCCTTGGAGGTTATCCCACCCAACTCCTCATTTTATGGCTGAGGAAATGTGATGGGCCCAAGGTCATGCAGCAAGTCTCTGGAAAAGCTGGCCACATCCCAGGTGCTGTGATTCCTAGGACAGGCTGGTCCCACCACACCAGGAGTCATGACCAGGTGCAGTAGCAGCTGTGGGCTGTGGAGCTAGACATACCTGGCTCTGCTATTAACCGGTGACCTTGGGCAGGTCCATCATTTTCCCCATCTTGAATGATTAACAGCCCTTGTCCTGCAGAGTAATCACAAGGATTGAACGAGACACTGGAGAGACGTGCCTTGTCTTGTGCCTCAACAAATGTTGCTTCTCACCTTCCTCCTCTCTTCCAAGCTTGGCCTCGTTATTTCCAATCTCCCACCTCAGGGCTAATCTTTTCACTCTTAACCAAGATCTTACAAATTGTCTGGCCAGGATTCAAACGAATGTAAACTTACTACCTTTAGCAAGTTTCTTAACTTCTCCGAGACTCAGAGTTCTTATCTGTAAAATGGGGAAAACCCTAAATTTCTGGGAGTTAAAGAAGACGACATGGGTAAAGCATCTAGCACAGCCTGGGGCACATGTGATCATCTGAATGATCATCTGAATCCCAGGAGGCATCAGAGAAGCTGGGGATGCCCTTGGCAGGGCCACGCCTGCATCGGAAACACCAGCCAGCGTGAGCCTGGCGTTTCACGGGCCCCTCGAGGGTGCCCCCGAGCGGTTTGAAAAAGCTGATTTAGGAGGAACCAGCTCCTCTTTGCTCTGTCTCTTTTTAACTTATTTTGCTTTGATTTTTCCATTTGCTACGAAGCATGTTAGATACCTGCCTCTGTGATCTCTACATTAAATACAACTGACTGTTCAGTGTGAGGAGGAGGCTGTGTTCATTCATGTTATTTCTTTTTTTTTCCTGTTAATGAAAACAGGGTTTTTAATATGTAGTAAGTTACTAAGTAGTCTATTTTTTTTTTTTTTTGGTCTCAATCAAATTGGAAGGGACTGAGAATGGTGAGCGACCTTGAACTGCAGAATGGTGAGTGACCTTGAACAAGGTGGGTACGCCCTCTGGATTCCTGGATCAGCATGTTTGAATTTAATAGGCATGATCAACATATACCATTTTGTCTACTCTAAAGAGCAATCTAGCTTCTCCCATGGAGAATAAAAGCCAAACTCCTTACATAAAAGCTTGCTCCATCCTCAGGGTCTTTGCAAGTGCTGTTTCCTCTACCAGGAATGTTCTTCACTCAGCAAATTCTATAGTTTGCTTCGTTGTTAAGTAAATATTGTTTCTAATATTATAAATATCATTTTTAAGGTTCTAAGGTGTTTTTATTTATTAGAATTGTGTGCAGTTGTAATCCTTCCATCAATACATGTAATATATACAGTAACATTCAAATATCTGATACTAAAATATCTTACTGATAAATTCTAATACTGAAAACAGTAGAAAACAAAACCACTGAGTTTATCTTGGAAAAATCTAAATCCAGGCCATTATTTCACAATTTAGAAAGCTGAGTAATCCAAATTCAACTTTAAGATGATTTTTTCTCTCTCTCTCTTTTTTTTTAAGGCGAGGCAACTCTTGGTTGACCTCACAGATTGCAAGGACCTTGTTAGCTTATGATCCTTTATTTTTTATTTTTTACGCCTATAGCATCTGGTCTTCCTAGGTGGTCTCCCATCCAAGTACTAACCAGCCCCGACCCTGCTTAGCTTCTGAAATCAGATGGGATCGGGCTCCTAAAACACTGATATGTATGTCTCAAGCAACTAGTTATGGTAACTTCAGAGTGGCATGGCTATAGCTGATTTTCTCATTTTTGAAATTTGCTGTGTTGACGTGTGATTTGTGACTTCCTCTAATCTCAAGCTGTTCCTGCATATGACGTACCTCTGAGATGGGACCTTGCAATTGTCTTTGCACTGTGTCCCCATCCGTACTCTGGACCTAGCCTACCAAACCCAGCTTTTTACCTTCAACTTGAGTGTACTTGCAGAAAAATACCCCTAGAACCTTTCCCAAAATTTCGTAATCCACCATAGCTGGGTGTCCCCTTCTGCCATACTCAAATCCTTCTCACCTTCCGTGCAGGCTTCCAGGATCACATAGGTGGCTGCCACACCAGGGGTCCCCCAGCCAGGGACACCACCGTGCTTAGACGCTTATCGTGGCCAAATGTTATTTACAAATGATAAGTACATTTTTGTCTCCTTATCAAAGAGGCCTTCCTGTACCACCTTATCCACAACACCTCCCCTGTCACTGTCCTCTTCTCTGGTTTATTTTCCCTGGCAATTCCCACTACCTGTCATTTCATTATGGATTATTTACCGTGTGTCTTTTAGGCACACAGGGACTGTGTCTGGATTTGTTCACCATAGTCTCCCCCTTCCCCCAGCCCATGCCTGGCCCAGAGTAGATGCTCAATGAATAGCTGTCGAAGGAATGGCAGCCATGGGACTCAGGGGTTGAGCATCTGGGGCATGATGGGAAAGGCACCTGAGAAGGGCCCTGGAAATTTCTCATAAAAGCTTTTGCCACCCAAGCCTTGGGACCTGAAAAGACAAGGAAATGGCAGATGACTCCCACTTTGCCACCAGTTGTGAACAAATTACAGGACAACTGTTTAAGTCTGACATGGCAGGAGTCAGGAAAAGGGGCGAACTGTGTGCCCTGACAGCACTGGGCATTGAGGAAGAGGCCAGGATCACCTGTATCTCCAAATGTCTGCCCCTTGTCTTTTGGGTCTTAACAGAAAAAAAAAACTAGGGGCACAATCCCAGACTCCTTGCTCGCAATCTCTGAGGCTGGGGGTCCAGGGTTGACAGTGGCTTATCTGGGTGACATCAGAATTGCAGCCGCCTGGGTCTAATCTCCCCAGATTGAAGCATCTGTTTGCCTATCAGTTTTGAAGGCACCGCTCATGGTGGAGGACTTTATAGAATCACAAACATCTTCCCCAACCCTGGGCCCACCACTCCCTCTCTCTAGGGCCTTTTGTCCCCAGTGTCTCAAGGCACCTGGAAGCGCCTTGATGTGGAATGGGCACCGGGCTTGTAGTTAAACTATCTGAACAGTGTTTAGGCCCTGACACCTGCGCATTAGGTGAGTTGGGGCAAGTGACTCAGCATCCCTGGGTCTCCATTCTGCCATCTGTAAAACCGTCTTGATTTTTAGAGGGCTATTGTGGGATTTCGAGTGATAAAGTCAGTCAGAGCATCTCAAACGTTTCCACCAAAGCAAAACTAATGGCAAGAGAGAGTAAACAGCCACCCTGGAGGTTTGAGGGTGTAGCTTAAAGCAGCCCGCCACAAGCTTGCAATTTCTTTGAAGTCTTACTGTAGCTTAAAAATTTATGTGCATTTTGCATTCTCCTCTATACTATATCCATGTTGTTCCTTTTAACACAAAGACAGTGTTTTAAGTTATTTACCATTCATTGGGTAATTTTAATGCCAGCAAGATGGGCGGTGTTTATCACATGGCTCTGCAAGCTCCCTGGCCTATGGCTGGGAGCCGCTAAGGATGTGTGTATTCCAGTTTAAGAAGCATTTGTGTAAGAAAAAGTACTCTGGAAAGAGCAAAGCATGTTACATAAAGGTCAGAGAGTATTAATGTGGCTGTTGGCAGCAATGGGAAGAAGAACAGTGAGCAAGATGGATGAAGGAAGGAGACGAAAGAGAAGAGCAGGCAGAGATGGAGGAATAAAAATGGGGGTGGCGGTCGGGCTGGGAAAGCAAAGCCCAGATGAGCCAGGTTCCAGTCCTTGTTCCTAGACCTTCCCACCACCCTCTCCCTTCCTTGATTTAGGGGACCTCAGCAAGGGGGAACATCTCAAACCTCTGTGATCAGTAAGTTACAGAGGATTCCTGCAGAAACTGGAGTGGATTGGGGCCCAGTCCTTGGGGACTGGTCAGGAGGCACAGGGTTAGACTCTGCCCTGGCATTTCTGGAGTTCAATCTCTTCTCCTGCTGACAACCAGAGCTCTAGATACCACTGAGGAGGCTGCTGTCTACTTACTGTCACAGTGAGCCATATGCTCATTGACTCTTCTGGCTTAGGGTGGTTTCTTGCAACTTCCATCCTCCCCAGAGTGCCCTCTTCAGCACTGTGGGTCGGCTCTCCATATTCCTTTCATGGCCCTGGGGCATAGTGTTTGAGATCCCTCCAGTAAGCACTCCAGATCCTCCTCGCGGGCCCTTCATGTAAGTGTTTTCAGGAGAGCCATGGCAATGTCCCAGAATTCCTCAGCTGGGTATGCAGATTAGGCTCCACTGTGACCCAGGCTATGGGTGCAAACCTCCTTTAGCCTCTTTTCTGCTCCTTTTAGTATCTTTTTAAAATTGCTAAGTTCCCATGCAGAAATACGCACACTTCACAATATTACAAAATGTCTGAAAGCAAATATTTCCAAAGAATTGTGGGAACACAAGCAAACACCTTCCTTTCTTCCGCTGTTATTCTGGGCGAAAGCAGATAATGAGTTACCCTTTTCACAATCACTGTTCAGTGGATTTTTGGCTACATTATTCGGAGCAAATATAAACAGGGTAAGTTAAAGGCATGGATTATTGCAAAATAAAATTGGGATACATGAAGCTTAAAACTCTTAATTTTAAACTACTCCTCACAATAGGCCAGAACTTGATCCTCTGTAATTCTTTGCAAACAGCGCTTGCATTTTATTATCGACCGTGTTTTATAGTGGCGTAGGATGAGATTTGGCTCATGTTTTTGCATAAATATAATAAAAGGAGGCTTCCCAGTGAACATAGATTTGGGAAATAGTGTTTACTTTTTTCTCTCAATTCAAAAGAGTGTGAACTGGAAATTTTTTGTTTCAGTAATTTTTCTTTTAAACACAAAGGCTGTGTATTGTTTCTTTCCACAAAGAACACAAGCCAATCTGGGGACAATTATGGTTTTGTATTTCTCTCTGGGGAGCATAGGTCCATACTGAGAACTCGCCAGTCAGCAAACAAGGCTCCATGTTGCCCAGATGGGCTGTGGACTTGGCATGGAGATGGCACCGGGGGCGGGGGAGCGGGGGGGAAGGAGGGGGCTTCAGGCTCAGAACAGGAAGTCAGCCCTCCCTGGGGCAGACAGGGCCCAGGAGCATCCGAAGAGGGTGAAGGTGTCGTGGAACAGAGGCTGATGAGGAAGGGATAGGATAGAGTTATGAGCGGGGCAGGCTTATCTAGTCCTTCCAGAGACCCACTGAGATTACAGGGAGGGGAGATGCTTATTTTAGGTGGGCCCTGGAATCTCAAAGGGGTCACTTTTGGTCTAGAGCAGGCAGGAGACTGTAAAGAAATGGCCAAAATGGGATCAGCCAGGCCTAAGCCAGATCTGAATCCTTTCTCTGTCACTCACAAGCTCTTTGACTGTGGGTACGTGACATCAACTCTTTGAGCCTCAGTCTCCTCATCTGCAGAATGGGATAATAATAGGATTTATTTCAAGATTGTTGTGAAGATTTACTGGAGACAAAATATAGAGAAAGCCATTTGCTGATGCTTAGCTTATACTACCTGCTATTGTGGTTAATTCAAGCTGAGCTGCAACGCCCACACTCAGAGGATTTGACTGTTCTGCACTTGAGCCTCAGTCGGCCTTGCATTAGAATTAGTTATTGATGTCTGTGCTGATTATAGTTAAGAGCTCCCAGAGCGTTGGGGCAGACTTAGCCCGACCAGGAGAGCAAAAATACTCAGTAATCTTGATTTGAATTACACTAAATTTAATTTCTCTTTTTAACTGGTCATTTCTGCCCTACTTTGTGCCTTCCCTTTGTCAAGGTTATTTCTGCCTAGGAGTGGGGCTGGGAGTGAGGTCTTCTTTAAAATTTCTGTTTTGCTCTGGCAGTGTTTTGTTTTGTTTTGTTTTGTTTGTTTTGTTTTAGAATGCTCTTCCTGCAATATGCACCTATTACCACTAGGTGGCAGTAGCACCCCAGGTCAGTTTTTGGAGCCCAGACACAGCAAAGAGGATTTCCATCCTTGGGAGACATTTAAAAATGGATTTCTATTTATTAAACCAGTTTAATGAGATTAACCTACTCACCATCCCCCAACTTTAAGTATGGCAAGCATCACAGGCGCTAATGAGACAAAATACAAAGTGTTTGGTACACTCAATTTTCTTTTCTTAACTAATCCCTAAAGAGTGTAAAATCCTTTAGAGAAGCCTTTCTCTTCTCCTAACACCCAGGTTTGCTCCACTTGGTCTCACTATTCCCCTTAGATTCCTTCTGCTCTGGCTTATATTCTCTCTTTCAGGCCAGTGTCCGCTCTGAGCTGTCCTCAAAGCCTCCTTGCTCTTCCCATCCATGGTCATCCGCAGGTGGACACAACTCTAATAGTCTCTGGTTTCAACTTGGTGCTGAGTGCCACCTTCTCAGGCGGTCCCCATTCTGAGGCCCTGACTCTGCACCCAGAATCTCGGCTGGAAGAGGGCACCTCTGGCTTCCGAACACCCCCGTCTCCAATCCCCAGCTCAGGGGGAATCCAGCCTCCCAGGCACCTCCTAGGTGTTGGGACAAACTTGGCGTGAACTATGAGGACCTAAGGGCCCGTGATCAGGGTCCCCACCCATATTCCTAGGAGGCCTGGGGAAGCTGGTTATGCAGTTAAACCCTACTCTGCTCCTCTACAGGTATACACATCAATGCTCACATGCGCACGTGCACACACACACAAACACACACACACACCACATATATAATATAATTATTTACTTTAAATTGATTACTGGGCCAAATTCGGCTCTTGGGCTCTGAGTCTGAGACTGAGAGACCACGGGCACAGCGTGATAAGTGCGGTGAGGAAACTGTCCAGGGGACTGTGGACCTGGACAGGTGTCTCTGACCCTGGAAGAGAGAGCCTGGATTCTGCCTGGAGAAGTCATTCGTCCATTCAGCAAGGATTTCTGCCTTCTGCAATGCGCAGAGCTCTGTGCTGAATGCTGGCGATTCGTTAGGCAAACGAGAGAAGCGCAGCCCCACTTCGTGGAGCATGTAGCCTAGCAGGGGAGACAGACATCCTGCTGCGTTACGCTGCTTATGGTTTGGTAAACTGTGTTGTGTTATCTGAGGAAAAGTTATACAATGCAACGAGAGTCTGGGATGGGTCAGGGAGGAAGTGGTGTTCAGTCTGAGATCTGAGAGATAAATAGGAATTTGTCTTGTCCATCTACCTGGCCAGCTACTTATTCCTCCAAAAGTGAACTAAATGCCCAATGAAGAGGGCCTAGCTCAGGTAGGGTCATGATCTGGAGAAGGGGCCATTTCTCAGGGGGGAGTCCCATATGATTAGTGTTGGATCCTTTTCCTGCTGTGGAATGAGCTGGACAGAGCAGGAATCCACCGGGGGTGAGATGAGGGAGGAGAAGGGTTTCTCCTTCTCTGACCTGGGTCACATGCCGTGGGAGCGGTGGGGGCCCAGGCTGGCAGAGGGTAGGCCCTGGAAATAAACTGAGAGGAGCAAACAACTCATTCAGAGAGCATTGAGAGGATCCCAGGCCAGTGTTTTGGGAAGGAGGACTGGAAGAGAGAATGGAGCACGGGCTCCTGGCTCCAGGGGTGAAGAATGTCCAGGTTCCATCTTTGAAGCCTCAGATTGAGTAGCGCTCATAGTGGAGCATGAAGTTCCTTTCCACTATTCACACTCCCTCCGGTTTGGCTCTTCTGAGCCCTGGGTCTAGGCCGAGTAGGGGCGCTGGCATTGCCAGTGTCCGCTCTGAGCTGTCCTCAAAGCCTCCTTGCTCTTCCCATCCATGGTCATCCGCAGGTGGACACAACTCTAATAGTCTCTGGTTTCAACTTGGTGCTGAGTGCCACCTTCTCAGGCGGTCCCCATTCTGAGGCCCTGACTCTGCACCCAGAATCTCGGCTGGAAGAGGGCACCTCTGGCTTCCGAACACCCCCGTCTCCAATCCCCAGCTCAGGGGGAATCCAGCCTCCCAGGCACCTCCTAGGCGTTGGGACAAACTTGGCGTGAACTATGAGGACCTAAGGGCCCGTGATCAGGATCCCCACCCATATTCCTAGGAGGCCTGGGGAAGCTGGTTATGCAGTTAAACCCTACTCTGCTCCTCTACAGGTATACACATCAACGCTCACATGCGCACGTGCACACACACACACAAACACACACACAATTATGCAGTTAAACCCTACACTGCTCCTCTACAGTTATACACATCAATGCTCACATGCGCAAGTGCACACACACACACAAACACACACACACACACAAACACACACACACACATACCACATATGTGCTCTCCATCATGTGCACGAGAATTCAAGCATATGCACACACGGGTCTTTACCCAGACACACCTACCCACACCCAGACCCTTATGCAGGCCCCTCACACAGGCACACAGCACACAGCTACTGTTGCACGGCACTGCACGCTTGTGCAGGTTCCAGATATCCCGATACACACATCTGAATACACATCCCCGGCACTTATCTTTTCTTACACGTTGCAGATATTTCACTCCCTCCTGCCTTCACTGATGGACGTGCATTTGCACTCACACACACGCATTTGCACTCACACGCGGGCACACACCAAGGACATGAGTCCTCTCAGGCACACCCCGCACCCTCCCTGAGCACAGACACATGAAGATGCTTCCCAAACGCCCATGCGACACCCCCACTCACCCTAGACTCGCACACTGCGGCAGATCCCCCCTCCTAAATGGGACTCTGGGCCCCGTGTCCCCGTAAGTGCGAAGACATCCTGACATGCACTGCCACACGCCCCTCGCTAAGGCGCCCTCGAAGAGCAGCTTATAAAAACATTCTCTCCGTGATGGAACGCTTCCTTCGGGCCTCTTCGGCTTGTAACAGATTAAAGGCGAACAGGCATTTGTCACGGGGAAGTGTACCCAGTTGTGCTGGAAAATGGACTTTTCGATGAGTGTGAGAGCTTGAACCTGTCACAGAGGGGAGAGCCTGTGTTATTGCAGCCTGCCGGGCTGCGGTGGCTGTCGCCAGTGTTATCGGCTGTGGCAGGCATCACCTCCGACTGAAAGGATCCCATTACGGTAAGTAATGGCTTAATCACAGCCAGTTTGTAATGGAGATGACCTCGCCGAGTCCCACTGGCCTCCCCGATGGATTGCGCCTCTCCACACCGCCTCTCCACACCGTGACTAACAGCACTCCGTTCTGCTCTCCTGCGGAAGGGCCACTGGGTCCAGCTGGGACGAGCAGCAGGCAGCGCCGGGGGAGGCAAGGGCAGGGAGAGGAGGAAAGATGCTGGAGACCTGTGGCCAACGGTCCGGAGCGGGTGGGGAAACTGGGACCCAGACGGGACGCCCCGCAGGGCCCTTGTCTTGGCTTCGTTTTACTCCCCGCCTTTTCACAGAGTCTCGCATTTAAAGCAGGATATTGACGACAGTAAGCACTTCCATTTGATAGATGTCAGGGTCTGTTTTGGCACTTTCCATGCTTCCTCTTGCTCCAGCCCTGGGAAGTACAGTTGCTTATTGTTCCTACTTTACAGATGAGGAAACTGAGGCTGAGAAAAAACATGTGACTAGCCCAGGGTCATGGAGTAAGGAAATGACAAGACTATGACTCTATCTTGGGGCAGTGTGCCTCTGAAGCCAACGTTCTTGGACATGGTGCCCAGAGAGATTCCCATCAGGCTTTGGGTGGCCTCACGCCTTCGGGGGTCCTAGAGCATTCTCCTTCTTAAGCAGGGTGGGAGCTGAGTCTTCCTCATCCGTATGTTCACGTGCCAGGGAAACTTTTGATTTCTGCCTGGAGGCTGTATGTGCCAGGTGTTTGACCATCCATCCATAGCCAGCCATTGTGGGGGCCTGAAGATCACTTTAGCCTCAGTCCAAGGTCAGGAGTTCCCCAATGAGCGCAGGAAGGCTGGCCATGCTACTGTCTGGACTCTATGTCCTTGAGGTTGACTGGGGGGAATCCTGGGGCTCAGGATCTCAAGGCATCACCCCTGTTCTTCCTCCAGGTCCTGTTCATGCTACTCGGCCAATTGTCTAGCAGGGCCCAGGACAGAACATCTGGAGATTCAAGTGAGAGAGTCAAAGGACTCTTCTTGCCCTGCCTTTGCTCATGTCTTCAGGATTATGCTTAGTGTCTGGGGAAGAGCTTGAAGCTTAGAAAGATTTGAGGTTGAGTCCTGGTTCCACCACTTGCTGACAGCATGACCCTGGACAAGTCCCACACCTCCCTGAGCCTCGGTTTCCCCAGCTGTACAATGCCTAGATCTGCCTCATAGAAGGCTTATGTGATATCACGTATGTGGAGTATCAGAAAATGAGCCTGCTACCTGGTAGGGCCTGGCGAAGATGTGAAATACCTTCAGCAAAGCTTCTTGGAGAAAGGTCAGGCAGTGGCAGAGTCGGGTCCCAAGAGCGTGGTCTTGATAATTCATAACAGGATGTGATGATAATGATGGCAGTTAACATTCGTCGAGATCTTACCGTGCGTCAGGTACTAGAGCCTCCCATGGATTTCTCATTTAATTCTCCCCAAAATCTAGGCCAGAAGTAATAATTAGTGTTCCCATTTTACAGATGGGTCAAATGAGGTTAGTGCTCTTGTTGGTGTCACATAGCTAGAAAATGGAGCTCCTGGGTACAAACCAAGGCCATCTAAGTGGGGGTGCCTAAACCCCTGAACTCTATTGCATTTGTAACATTTGGAAAGCCCCAAAAGCCTGTTCTCTCTGCCTTTGGAACACAATGCAAACACTTCTTCATTGCTGTTGAGTGCCAGAGTCCTCAACACTCCAGTTCAGGGCAGGGTTGGGGGACTGTGGTCAGTCAGAGGGACAAGGAGTGAACTTGAGCCATGTTCAGGAAGGCTCTGAGGGGGAGACATGGGTGGGAGGCCCTGACTCTGAGGAGCTTGCAGAGGAGATTGCAAGAGAGCCAGTCTGGGAGAGGCCAGAAAGGGGTCTGTTAAGGGTGCACTTTTTTTGCAGGCTGGCTTCTGGAACGATGCTTATCTGCAAGGATGCTGAGACAGAAGCAGCCACCTAGTTTCATTTATTTAGCAACATTGATTAGAGGAATATTTATTAAGTGCCTACTATGTATCAGGCACTGGGCCAAGCAGCCATTGAGTTTCGTTTGTCGTTGAGCACCAGAGCATTTTTAAGTGCCCACTATGTACCAGTTAGGTGCTGGGATTCAGCGGTGAGCAAGACTGATGTGATTCCTTCCTTCCTGGAGGAGAGCCAAGGAGGTGCAGAGGCAGCCCAGCTCAGTGCCCTCAGAAGTGGTTACTGAGGTGCCAGGGACCTTTGCATCCCCTTCTGTCATCCTCATCACAACTCCATGAAGAGATAATAGAGTGATGCTCATTTCTTTCAAATGAGGAAGACACATCTCAGAGACGTTAAGTGACTTGTCCAAGGTTGCACAGCTGGTAAGTGATGGAGCTATGCCCTGAGCCCAGATCTGCCAAAAGTCTGTGATTTTAACAACCACCCATGTGGCCCCACTCTCTTGCCTACCCGCACCTTCCCTGCAGGTGTGGGCCACCTGCGGAAGTGGAGTTGGGGGCGGGGGTCACCCTGCCCTCTCCACCTGGAGGGCTGCTTTCTCCTCTCCCGCCTCCCCCTCACCAGCTTCCCCCAGCCCCCTCGTCTGGGCCTTACCTTCTCTGCAGTTGAGGAGAGCTTATTCTCATGCTAATTGCAAAACTAATTGTTCTTATTGCAAAATCCATTATATAGTATATTTATATTGCAGATAATGAGCTGTTTGGATTAAATAGCTCACTAAAAGTCAATAAAAAGAAATTTGCTTCACTGTTCCTCCCCTCATTTTTCACCAGCACCGTTAACACAGCCGTCCTTCTCCCTGAAGGCTAGAATTCATTAAAATGCCTGGAGCAGCGAGGGGGTGTGGCTGTGTGGTTTTTTCCCCTTTCCCTTTGAAAAGGCTTCGGGAGGAAAGGGCTAGAAGACAAGAAGCAGGTTTTCCTCTGGTTTTAGGAATGTGGGGGTCACTAACCAAGGATACAGCATACCTTAATTTCTAGCAGAATCGAAGAGCATGGCTCTCTGGGGGTCTATGTGTTGGGGGTGTGGGTGGAGACCGAAGATTGAGCTGATGGCACTGCCACCCCTCTGTGGGGTAGGGGAATTAGCCAAAGGCCCCAGTACTGGGCTCTGCAGAGTGAAGGGAGTCTATGCAGCCTGGCCTGGGGACAGAAACCAGGGAGCGAGAAGACAGCCCAGGTCACGCTTTGGGAGAGTGAATATTGGGTTTGAAGTCAAGGGTCTGGATTTCCAGCTTCTGGCTCTTCCTTGTACCATGACATCTTTTGTAGCTTCCAGAATTTTCCTGGTCTACCTATTTCTCTGGCCTTGGTTCTAAACCTGATGGTGGCTTGTTTAGGCTGAATTTTACCAGGAGGAGGGCTAGTCTGTGAAGTTCAAGGGTTACTAGCTCAGGCCCTTCTACAATCACTGTGTTTCATTTCCTAAAGTGTGGGTTTCTCAGGAAGGGCTGGTGTTAAGACTTGAATCCAGGTCCAGGCCCTCACCATACTATGGCACTGCTCCGAGCAATCAAAGTGGGGGCTGAGAGGAAGGGCCTGTTTCTTGTTTCTTCCTAGGAGCCAACGTCGCATTTGGTCTGATAAAATGGAATGATCTGGGGTGAGATGGTCTGGATGGGGGCTGCCAGCTCCCACAGCAATTAGCCTCTTCTCATTCATTCATTCAATCGATAAGTATGTATTGAGTGCCCGTGATGGTCAAGACATTGTGTTAGGCCTTGGTGATGACTCTGAATAAAAACTCACAGTCTTTATTCGCACGGAGCTTATAGTCTAATGGGAGTGCAGAGACAGATCGGAGTCAAATAATCACATAGATGAGTGATTCGTTAAAACCAGGGCAAGTGCTTAGAAGGAAAGGAGAGCAGTTCTAAGAAAGGAATCCTTGGAGGGCCTCGCCTGGATGGTGGGGCCAGAGATACCTGGAGGACACGACACATGGGCTGAGCTCTGCAGGGTGAATGAGTTAGACAAAGAAGGGGAGAGGGAGGTGCCGACAAAGGCCTGCCCCAGGGAGGGGGCACCAGGCAGTAGTGGGTCAGTAAAAAGGCCAGTGAGATGAGGCTGGGCTGGTGGGTTGGGCCTTGCATGTCGAGAAGTTAAGGAGTTTTTTTTTTTTTTTTTTTATTGTAGGAACAACAGGAAGCCACCGGGGGGTTTATAGCAGTGGGTTGACAATGACCTGCGCTTTGAAAAGTTCACTCTGGCTGCCAGTGACAGAGGTAGCACTGAAAGCTTTGAGCTTCACAGAAAGGAGGTGGAGCTGGTGGAGAGAGAAGAACAGAATAGGAGCCCAAACCTTGGAAAGGATGGGGGAGAGGAAACTTGCCCAAAGGAAATCAAAGTTGTACTAGCAAGGGAGGAGAGATGCTGGCTATCTTCCCATTCAGTGCAGTGCTGAGAGGAACATAATTTTGGGGGCAGATTATAAACGCTCAGATGACTGTGGTGTGGGACCTGGCTCCATCACCACGGAGAGTTCCCCAAGCCATTCTTCAGAGTGTTGGGGGCCTTGGTGGCATTGCTAGGGGTGCTCAGCTCAGGGCTTGCAGGGTGGGTAAATTCTCCTGGTAGCATGGTAGACAAAGAGATGCCAGGTCATTCCTTCATGAGTGCCCAGGGCTTGTGGGAGGGAGAAGCTCTGGCATTGACCAGCCTGGAGCAGGGGCTACGGCGCCCAGCCCCCTTCCCCGAGCAAACAGGCTAATAACAAAAAGAAGGCAGCCTAAGAACATCCTGCTATGGGCAGCTGAAAGGATGTAATCTATGGCCACCTTTACTTAACGACTTCGAAGGCAGATGGAAAGACAGGGAGCCAACTGGATGTGGGAGCAACTTGGGTGTAACTGAAATCAAAGGCAATAGAATGTGGTGCCACCCCTGCCCCCATTCCGGGCCTCAGCATCTACAGAGACACTAGAATGGAAGGGCTTTCCCGGGAGGACACAGAGGCTCCAGGAAGCTGGGTCCGGCAGAAGAGGCACAAGAAGCCCCTTGCAGCCCAACCTAGCCCAGTCCAGCCCCTTGGGGGTTAGGGTCTGAGGAGCTCAGGGTCTCTGCATTATGATGCCCCTAATACCCCCTCCTAAGGGCCTCCCAGGAGGAAATAGCGACCTCTTTGAGCCTCAGTGGCACCCTCTGCGTGGGTCTGTGTGTGCCCTGGTTTCTCACCTACTCCTTCAGAAAGTTATGAAGTTGGCATGTGGTGTGTAAGTGGGGAGCTAACAGACACGGTCAGCAATGGTTGGTTCTTTCTGCTGCATCTCTGAGGTTGCTTAAGAGTTGAATATGGGCCCCCTTTGCTGGGCAGGTTTGAGATTGCCATGCTTAGGAACAGGGGCATGGACAAGCTGGCTTTCTTGTTGCAAGCTCTTCCTCATAAGTCTCAGTGGGTACCCTGGATGTGGGCAGAGGTCATTGCCTAATGACTTGCAGCCAGTAGTGTCTCGCTCCTACTTTGAGCTATTTCGCTGCCCTTGGATTTGGTTCTTCCGTGAGTGTCTAGATCTCCATTGATGGCCAGTTCCATGGGGGGGGGGGGGGGGGAGGGGCTTCTGCCCATCCTTTTGGGCACAGTTCAGAGCAAACAGTAATAAGTGTTTTCTTAGTAAACAAATGAGTGGATGAATAATGACTGACATTCTTAGAAGCCTGTGACTGGTGCAAGGAAGGAGTAGCTCCCACTAGGAGGAGGAAGAGGCCTGGTTGCCTAGGTCCTTGGGCTTTGGGAAGGGGTGAGGCATTTAAGGGGTTTTATTTTCAATAACCAGAAGTGAGAATGGGAGCTTGGAGAAAGGCAAGGGCTGTTTTCCTGGCATACAGGGTAAAAGCTTAGTGTTTATGCAAATGACCAGGTTGCAGAGTGTGGGGGTACCTATGGGTCAGGAGGGTCTCGGAGAGTAACCAGGGCACAGCTGAGAGTCTTCAAGTGCTACTGAGGTAGAGGGAGCCCCAGGATGATTCCATAGACTTCAAGGAACACAGTGCACTGATATGCCTGGTGAGTCTGGAGACAGGAGAAGTGTGTGCATGTGGTGTGTGTGTGTGTGTGTGTGTATGTGGGGTGTGTGTGTGCGTGCGTGTGTGTGTGTGTGATTATGGCTCTACAGTTTGAAGAAATGCCTGAAGACTCTGGGTCTGGGACTCCAGGAAGCATTTGGGTTTTTTTGGGGGGGAAGTGTTTGAGTAGAAGGTGTGGCCCTGTGAGGTGAAAAGGTGCCCTGGGACCCTGGGGTGCTGGGGAAGACAGACAGGGCCTCTGAGAGGGCAGGTGCAGGTCTATAAGATGTTGAGGGAGAGATGTTCCTTTAACCCTTATCTTTCCAGCACTGAACAGAGTGGCTGGTCAAGGAGAGATGCTGAGGCTGAGGGTTCTTCTCCCTTCAGTTGGGATAAAAAGAGAGTATATTCTTTTTCAATTTCTTCCTTAGCAGCTCTGCATAAGACAGGAAGCAACTCATGGAACACGCATGAAATCAAGTGCATCCAATGGCACAGTGAGTGGAGGTGACTAGGAGGCTTCACCCTGAGCCCCCAGCCTTCCCCTCTGCCTTTCACCTGTGATATGGAGGATTCGACACATGAAACGTGGGGCACAGCACTGGACTCACTGGAGTGGGTGGGGGCTTCCAGGGAGGAGAAGCTTACGGGCTGGGAGAGCTGGGCCTTGGGCCTGAGGGACGCTGTCTGGGTTCTGCCCTAGAGAGAAAGGAGTGAGGGCCCAGTGCCCTGGCGTCAGGCTCACAGCTCTGTAAGGGAGACAGATGGGAGCGTGGGAATGAGAGGAAACCAGCAAAGGCAATGAGAGAAGATTTGTGAGTATGAGTGTGCCAGGTAAATGTTTACTTCTCTGTGTGTCAGGGTAAGCATGCACTTCTCTGTGTGTAAGAGTATGTACTTCTCCCTGTGTGTAACAGCAAGTGTACACTTTTCTGTGTGTGTCGGAGTAAGTGTGCACATCTCTGTGCGTGTAAGAGTAAATGTGCTGTGCTGCGTGTGAGTTTATTCTAAGTGGTAGAGAAGCTGTCAATTAAGATCCGATACAGAGTATGTGTCTGAATTTGTGTGTCTGAGGGTTTCTGTGATGTGTAAACTTTCATAAAGTGTCTCTCTGAGTGTGTTTGTGTCATTGTGTAATGAGTGTTGTGTGTGTGCCCCTGTTGCATGGTCCAAGGGCGGTATGAGTTGTGCTTCTTCGGGGGAAGGAGTGTGTGTGCGTGAGTGTGCCGAGTGGCAGGAATGACAAATGATTAATCTATAGAAATCTATATTCTATTCTTCCATGCGTCCACTTCGCCCTTCTCACGCTCTCATGCATCACCTCCGGAAATTCATCACCCGACTCCCCGCCAAGGACAGGCTGTGAGCAGCGAGTGCTCGCCTTATTGATGGACTTGCCTGTGTTTTTTTATACATTTGGATATACAGAAGAGAGCCTCATCGTTCATTTTCTCATTCATTTGTTCCTTCATTCAATCACTGGTCCAGCAAATGGTTCGTGAGTGCCTACTGTGTGCCAGGAATAGTCCTGGGTGCTCAGGGTATAATGATGAATAAGATAGATATAATCCTTATTTCCTGTACGTTACTGGCCGGTGGGTATTCCAGATGGTACACAGGCAGTTTCAGGAGAATGCCATGCAGGAGGTAAGGGGGATCCAGAAGAATAGAGGAGGGGTGGGAAGTTAACTTGGGTGGGTGTCACAGAAGGTTCCAGAAGGAAGTTACACCTCAGGGGAGCCCTAAAGGATGATAGAACCAAATGAGAGGGAGAGGGTAGGTTGTACTAGGCAGAGGGAACAGCATATGCAAAGAGCCAGGAGCAAAAACTTGCCTCTTGGGGGAAACTAAGAGTGGTTTAGATGGCTAGGGCTGGGGTGTGAAAAAGAAAGTGGCAAGAGATGAGGGCCCAGAGGTGGGCAGGGGCTGTGGAGAGTTTCCAGCGTCCTGTTAAGGAGGCTGGATTTCACCCTGAAGGCAATGGGGAGCCATTGAGGGTTTAGGTGGGGGTAACATGATATTGCATTTTATAAAGCAATCCCTAGTTGGTGGTGAGGAGTCTAGACTGGAAGCAGGGAGGCTGCTCTAGCAGGTTCAGGAAGGGATGGTGGTGGCTCGAATTAGGGTCGTGGTGGAAGGTGTGGAAAGATGTGGGCTAAGTCCAGAGATATTTTGGAGATGGAACTAAGAGCTTGGTGATAGATTGGGGTGAGAGTGGCAAGCATGGTTTCTGGGCAAGTTATTCTACTTCTCTCAGCCTCATGTCCCCCATCTCTAAAATGGGGATGCTTCATAGGGTTGGCTTGAGGCCATTTGACTCAGTCTCCATTTCTGACCACCACTGGAGTCCTCTCTGTCAATGGTTTGTCTATTCTTCTTCTCCCACTGCTCGGACGAGCTACCTTCTCCAATCTGCTCTTTTCTCTCCAATCTGCTCTTTTCTAGAATGTTTTGGGCTCCCAGGTGGGTTTTCCTTAACCTACATCCCAGGCAAACCCTGGTGCCAGTCCTAAAATCCTGCCGCTTTTAGCCCCTACAGTCATTCAGACACATCTTTTGTCCACAGCTTGGCACATAGGTTCTCAGAGAGGAGAGAATCCGTCATCTACCCTTGCTGGTGTCCAAGAGGCCACAGACACATGCTAGACAGCCTGACTCTCTATAGGTTACCATATCCCACTCTACTCAGCAGGTGACTTCCTGTTCTTAGAGATTATCAGGGAGACAAGCTTCTTCAACCAAAACATGAGGTTCCAGGCTCTCCTCCTGGGGGAAAGAGCACTGGCCAGGCCCCAAGAAAGCCTGCTAATTTTTCATCCGGCTCTTGTGTGGAATGACAAAACATTCAGAGATGAGCATTTACTCTGATCCCCCTGGGACAGCCAAACAACTTCTGATCACGGAAACCTTGCTTCAGTTTATTGCTTCTGTACATTTGAATAATGTTCCATTTTGCAGAACAACAATCCTTCTTAGACACAGGCAGAGTTGACACTTATCACAGCTAAAGTATTTTGTTTTTTCCTTTTCCTCCCTCTCCCTTCCAAGTGTGCATTGTAATAATACGGTAAAGTCCGCAGTGCAAAAGCCTCTCCTCTGGGGTGTGGCAATGAGAAACGCTATCGCATGGGGGATCTAGCTGTGCAGAGAGCGGGAGGCAGGAGGGCTTCTTGGCCAGCCATTCTGCCTGGGTCTTTGATGCATTGCTGCATTTGCGCAGGAAATGAGACCGTGGGCAAAGGGGATCAGCGTCTCCTCAGGAAGAACCAAAAAGTGCCAAGGAGAAGGCCCTGAACACTTAGAATATTTTCAAATTACGTAGGTGATGGCGGGCACGACACGATGGGGGCGCGGGGTGGGGGAAGACGGCTTGTGTTTTTTTTTGGAGCGTTCAGTCACAATTTATCATTATTCAATTTTTTTTCCCTTGGGTTTTCTCTCACACACATTTTTTATTCCGATCTGACAGCTAAATGAGGAATCACACTGCCTACGTTATCTGTTTTGTTCGGGAATTAATCCGGTCGTCAAACACGGACTGCCAAGTGGTTAGCGTGAGCAGAGACTGGCTGTGCCATCTCCCAGACAGCCCCAGTGTCAGGGGGCCCCCTGCCAGCAGGTCTGAGGACCCTCCTGGCAAAGGTGGCCCTGAGAGGTTATGAAAGTCCCCGAGCACTGGCCACAAGGTCCTTGGCAATCGAGTGCCTGGAGTCATTAGAAGTCAATAACTGGAGGTCATGCTGTCCCTCCCTCTGCCTCTGGCAGCTTTGAAAAGAGAGGCACAGACCCCTGACTTCGGTGAAGGGGTTAATCCAGCTGACCGTTGTCCTCTTGGGAAGTCCTTGCAATGCGTAACTCTTTCCTACTGCAGCTGGTCTCCTTGCGTTAGCACCTCAGCAAGTTTCTGAAAACCAGGTCAGACTTCAGCCCAGAATGAAAGGAAGGCAGGAGGCCTTGGGGAGCGCATGTGGTCTTTCAACACGGCCCCACTTTCTGGCCTTTCTCCCTCCGTCTCCCCTTGTTCTTTCCTCCTCCTCTTATTTCACGTTCTCCCCTTCTTTCTCTCTCCTACTCTTTCTCCCTCTCTCTTTTTCTCCCTTCCTTCTTTCCTCCTCCTCAATTTTTGTTCTCTACTACAGCAAGGAACAAGATCCGATGGTGAAACAGATTGTCCTGGCCTCTGCAATCAAATGACTGCAAATGAGGTGAATTCTGGGAAGGAGAGGCACAGGGCGATCCCAGACTGAAAGATGAGCTACAGGAAGCCAGGTGACAGAGAGAGCGAGGCTCAGGGATGGGAGGACAACGCCAGGCAGAGTCACGCTGTCTCGGGACGCTGGGCTCCGATTTGGAGGTACACCTCCGCAGTTTTATTGTTCGACCGATGTCAGCCTTGCTCTTAAGACCGTCAGTGTGTGAGAGAGGGACCACGCCTGGTCTTGTTCATTCATGCAGCCCAGCTCTGAGCACAGAGCAGGTGGAGGTGTTCACAGGTATGTTGGCATGAGTCCATGAAGAGGTGGAGAAGAGGGATAGTGGCCATGAGCTGACGCTCTGACCCCACCCAAAGTCCCCAGGTTCTTCCGTAGCTGTCAATTTCCGGCCAGTAACTGGTGTTCCCAAAATATTCTTGTCTCTACCTGTCACCTTAAATAGCCCCCGGCTTGCGTAGAGGAGGAGAGGACTATTGCACAATAGAGGGAGGTAGCACTGCAGCCAAACCCCTGGAGCACAGACTCCACAGCCACACATCCTGGCCCAAAGCCAGGGCTGCTACTTCCTATTTCTGAGACCACTGGGCCTCAGTTTCTTCCTTGGTAAAAAGCAGGTTGTCAGAATATGCTCTGTTTCTTAGAGATTCAATGAGGATGGATGAGACGCCGTGTAGCTGGGGCCTGACACATGCCTGCCTGTTTATGACTGTTCCAGCCCTGTTTTAACAGGGGGGCTGAGAAACTGATCCCAGCCTCCTCTCTTCTGCTCCAGGCCCCAGAGTGTTCTTGTCCTTGTCCTTCTCTGGCCAGCTCGGTGACCTCCAGGTCCACGTGTCCTTTCCTTCCTTCCAGCTTGGCTAAGTGGGGATTCTGGTGAAGAAGCAGATGGCAGCTGGGGCTGAGTGTGACAGTGATTACGCTGCAAAAGGGTGATAATTTATTCTGCTCAGCCTTGATTCGGAGTTGTAAGGGGGAAATCTATTACTTCTGGAAGGCAAGGCTGAAGGTGACCTCTCCTCCCTGACCTCTAACAGGCAGCTTGCCCTTGTTCTCCTGGGTCTTAGCTGGGGGAGGGTGGGGAGAAAGTTTGGAAGGACCCCAGGGAGCCTCCCTGGGCAAGGACCAGCAGGAGGTTTTGGGGATGAGGGGTGGGCTGCAGGCTTGGGCTGAGAGAGAGGAAGCTGGGAGGCGGCGGGATGGCAGGGCCCAGGCAGAAGGGATGGCGGGCCCAGGAGTGATGCTCTCAGTTTCTCTGACTTGGCTGGGGTACCTCGCCTGGGCCTTTCCCTCATTAATCTACTCGTCGTCCATGTGAGTGTCGGATGTCTTCTAAGCAGTGGGGAGAAAGATGTAAAACTAATCCCCACTCTAATAAAAACAGCCTCCCGATTAAATATGTATGAACACATATTGATTTGGGGATTAAACAGAAAAGAAAATTGAGCCTGTAATTGAGCCGGGGAACATGTACAGGGTGAGGCTTGGGATGTACTTCTCCAAACACACCTGCTGGGCCGAGGCCTGGGCTGCCAGGGACAGGGTGTGGGGCTGTCCAGTGGCACCCTGGGTGCTTTCCAGCAGGAGGTACTAAAGCCTCCATCAACTTTTGGAAGGGCCTCTGCTCTTTTCCCAATTTTGGGAAATTCCAGGGGAGGATTGTGCTGTTCGGATAGATGTTTGCGCATGAGGCTTTTGTTTCAGGGCAGCTGGAGAGGCAGGCATCCATCTGGCCCTCAGGGAAGACAGTTTATTGTTCATCTGCTATATGCAGGTTCTGAGACAATGGAAGAAGCTGAGCTGGGATTCAGCCCACAGCCTCTGACTCCAAGTCGAAGGTCGTGTTTACTACAGGCCAGATTTGGGCAGTCAGATTATACTCGAGCTTGCAGAGCTGTAGAATAATGAATCTTCAAAGTTGGAAGGGCTTTTGACCTTGAGTCCAGCTCCTTGCCCCACACTGATGCAAAGTCATCTAACTTCTCCTTGGATGTTTCTAGGGATGGAGAGCTCACTATCTTTAAATGAGAGCTGAGGACTCTTGGAAGGAACCAAAGCACATTTTGCTATCATGTCCATCTCTGCTCATTGGGTCAGAAAGAGGAGGACAGGGGAGAATGGACTTGTAATTGTTGAGCCCCTGTACACCAGGCCTTATGCTTGGCAGTCTCACATAGACTACGACTGTTTAGCTTCCCAAGGACACTGTGACATCTATATGATGATTTCTACTCCACAGCCTAGAAAACAAATTCAGAGATTTTAAGTAATTTGCTAATCATCATCACCACTATTTAATGGAAACCATTTATTGAATATGTACTTTATGTCAGCCACTTTAGACACATGCCAATTCTCATAACAGCGCTGGAAAGTAGATATATTTTCTTGACTGTACAGAGAGGAGACTGAGACTCAGAGGCTGGAGATGTGGCCATTTCAGTGCACAGCCAGCCACAGCTTGCCTGACTCTGGCCATTTCTTGCTCTGTCCAGGGACGCGGGGTCTTCTGGCTTCTTACTGTTAATGCCTCAGGATTCTCCCAGCCCCAGCCCCGT
>NW_006443568.1:1558678-1563407 GCF_000325575.1 Pteropus alecto
TTTCATGGGGCTCCTTCATCTTTCCCCGGCCTACATCCCCAGCCCTCTGCTCTTCTCTGCGGCTCCCCAGCCCCTGCCCTGCTGGGATCTGCCTTTTCCTTACAGCTCTAGGCCCCCACCTCCTCAAGGTGCACCACACTTTATGGTTTCCAGAGCAATTTCACACTTGTTATCTCATTCAAGGTTCACAATGACCCGATATCCCATATGACGGGTGAAGAATTTGAGGCATAGACAAGTGAAGCAATTTGCTCCCAATCACCAAGCTAGTGAGTGATTACTAGGTATGTCTGTCAGATGATGTTGCCCCTGTCCCAGCAACAGGTAGGTGCCTTTTCGGGAACCATACAATACACGCTGAGGCTGTGTGATAGAGTGGAAGGAGTATGTGGACTTGGGTTCAAGCCCCTGAGCTTCCTTCCTCTAGCTGGCTCCGTGACCTTGGGCAAATATGTAACCTCTCTGAATTGTATTTTTTCAGGCTTACCTTGACCCCATCTCTGGTACTGGAGCCAGAACCTATATTTTTGAGAAGTACCCTAAGACTCAGAGTTTGCCCACATGGCTAACTGTTGGAGATGCACTTGCCAGGACAGCTGCCCCCTTGGGGTGACCTGGGAGAGAGGAGAGACAAAGGCATTAGATGTGGAGTAGAGAGACAGGAGTGTCTCAGTGCCCTGTGCCAGTACCCTGCTCATCAAGCCCCATGGGGACTACTGAAAGCCCACAGGCCCCTAGCTGCAGCTGCCTCCACCCTGTGGTTATTAAAGCAATGACTTAATTTTAATGAGTCTGAAGAGTTCTTCAGGAAGCTGCTGCCACTACTCTGTCCCTGATTAAAAGAATGAATCAGGCGGGATCTGGCTTCCACCTAGCGAGGCTGAGAACAGGAACATTGGGTAGCACTTTCTCCGGAGACTCCAGCATCTGCAGAGGGAACCCAGGCTTTGGGACCATGTACCTTCTCCCTGTAGAGGGGAGGGCTGGTGGCAGGAGTCCCAGGCTTTCACCATTGGAAACCTGGGCCTGCCTCCTCGCTCTGCTGCTGACCAGCTACAGGACCGGGGTCAGGAATTTAGTCTCTCAAAGCCACAGTTTCTTCTTCCGTGAGATGAACATAATAATAGTTGGCTCAGACTCTTGTGAGATAATGTGAAAAAGGACACAGTGGCCAGAGGCAGAGCCAGTGCCTGGCTCACGTGTGGGTAGGATGAGAACCCATGACGTGTTATCGTAGACGTCAGCGTTTTCTTGCTTGCCTTGAAAACTTGTTTCTGTGCATCTGTTATATGCGGGCGATGATTCAAACTCTGGGCTTCTGAGTGTGAGTCTAGGGATTTTCATGACCCCAACATTTGGGCTATGGAAAATTCAGCCCCCAGATCCTTCCAGTTCTGTAGAATATTGGGATTGTAAACTCAAGACACAGGGAACCCTCAAGGGGTCATTCTGTTCATAGTTTACTCCCCTGTCAATCACTCCCGCAGACAGAGAACACGAACGTGTGACTCTCCTATTTCATCGACAACCCCTTCTTAACTCTCATGATAGGTGGAGAAAGAAACACGTGGGCGGGCTTTCAAAACCAGCTCTCCCATTTCTTAGCCTGGCAGATGTGGGTCTGGGGAGGGGTTCTGCTTCCTCCTCAGGCCCTCTTCTGTAGTCCTGCAGAAGTCTCTCAACGAGAACCTTGGGCATTTTTTGATTTCTTGGGGCTGCTGACCCACCAGTTGGAAACCAAATTCCATCATATTCAGGATGGTCCTGTGTGCTGAACATGTGGGTTTGTCTCCTGCAGGCTGGAGCTCCCTGGGGTTCTTGAGCTGGTCTATCTGCCACAGGTGGCTTAGTTCCCAGGACACGCTGTTAGCTTCCTCTTGCCACCAACCACCATCACGAAATGCTTGTGGGGGTGCTTGAACAGGCTGTCATGAGCCCGTTCCCTCACCTCCCTGTGGATCGAGGTAAAAGGCCCAAGTGAGATTCTATCACTCTCATTCCCAGTGTTTTCCCACTATGCTTAGCCTGAAATCTAAACCTCTTGCTTTGACTTTCAAGGTCAAGAGGGCTGGGTTTTCCCATTTGCCTCCAGGCTTCACTCTTCTCCACTGTGTTCTAGGTCTTAGGACGGTGACCCACAAGAATGTTCTCTGGCTCTGCAGTGGCATTGGCCAGTGGGTGTTACCAGCAGGGGACTAGGGAGAGGGAGGGTAGCAACGTTGGGTTTTGGTTGACTCCACTGGTGGTTTCCCTTTGGGGCCACTGCAGCTTGGACGTGTCCCTCGACTAAAGGTCCTAGCTTCTTTCGAGGTAACCCTCCTCTCCATACAACTTCGCTTGTAGTAACTTCTGTCTCCCTCCACTCTTGCTTGGGGTTGTTATAGTCCCAGAGATCCCCATTGCTCTTGTGACTTCCCTGCCCACACCTGTATAAAGAGCCCCTTTATTAAACTGTCTCCACACAACCCAGCTTGCATGTGCCATTGTTGTCCTTCTGGGCCCCTGGCTGATACACCTCTGCCCACCTGCCTGATTATCCAAGATGCTCGTCCAGCAGGCGTGACACCTTTACAGTTGGGGATCCCTTCTGTGCACATGGTGCCTGTGCCAAGTTGTTAAAGATTTTGAATTTCACCCCTGACTTCATCTCTTTCCACCTCTACTCCTTCAGTACATTCCAGCTACATTGACCATTTTTCTGTTCCTTGAACAACCTAGGCTTGAACTTGCTTCCCCGCCCACCCTCTGCCTTCCAGAACCTTCTATCACATCTGCCTATATCAGTCAGGGGCCCAGCAGGAAGTACAGGGCATGCTCAGCTGAGAATCTGAAGAGATATGAGGATAAGGAAACCCAGCAACCAGGAAGCTGTCAGCATCCATGGGCCTGGGGGATCCTGAAGGAAAGGATGCTGTCAGAGTCTGGAGACAATTGGAACTGGAATAATAGAAGGATCAGCCCCTGCCAGAATGAGGCAACAAGGCATGGGGGCCGCAGAGAAGAAATACCTGGACCTTTCTCCTATGGTGCCCTCATTTCTTGGGTTTCCTGTCGTCTGAGCCCAGCTAGAAGCAGATGGTAGGGAACCTTGGATGCAATCCTCAGGGCTTGGCCCCTCAGAGCACAGAGCAGAGCAGGGTGGGAAGAATGGAATGGAGGTGGAGGAAGAAACAGAACAAACAGCACGCCTGTGTTGCCTTTGTCGTGCATATCACCACTTGAAATAGTCTCATTTCTCCGGTTGGCTGGTTGGTTACTGGCTTTCTTCTCTACTAGAATGCCAGCTCCACAAGGGCAGGGACCTTTCAGCTTGGCCACTGTGGTACCCCCCCGTGCTGAGCGAGGTGCCTGGCACAGGGCATGTCCTCAATCACTCTGTTGAATGAAAGAACTGGGAAAGAATGAAAATCTCCATGAGGCTCAGGGTTCAGCCCAGCTACTCAGCTGCTCAGGGCTCCCTGGGCCAATCTTGGTCCTCCCTGGTTGGGCATTGAGAGTGGGCACCTAGGACAGGGAGGAGGTATGTGTGAATTCTGCCAGATTAGCGTTTGACATCGGTCCCAGCAGGCTCCATGGCCACTGTAGCCATGCAGGTATTAGGCCTGGTGGGTGGGGTGGGAGCCCAAAACTCCACTTTGCCCATGTCGTGGATGCTGAGCTACCGGCCTCACTTTGGAAGGATAATGGAGAATGGACAGACAGCCTGCGTACGGGGAAATTCCAGCTTGATGGGAGGGCCCTGCCATAGATGAGGAGACTCTTCTTTGTTCTCATTCCAGCCACAAAACGAGATACTGAAAAAAGAAGAGAGAGAGAGCAAAAAGAGGGTTCGCTTCCTCTCTCTGGGTCCTATCACTCAGTGCATCTGGGTTCCACGCTATTCACTCGGCTCTTCCATTTGTTTGCTTAGCAGCTATTCAACGAACACCTATTGTTTGCTAAGCCCTGGAGATAACTGTGAACACAGCACGGACCTGCCCGATCTGCACGTTACCCACGTTTCCAGGGGCCCCAGCCTTTCTGACACAGCGCGTACTGTGGGCATTTTTCCACATTATAGAATCAGAGTAGCTCCATGTGAAAACCTAACTGGCAGTGTCCACATTATGCGGCGAACCCCACAGCTGACGCTTACGTTAGTCAGTGTACCCTCCCATGGCCCTTGTGCTCATCGCTCAGGTTGCCCTTCCAGACGCGTCCCTTACACTCCTGCTCCACCTTTGCTGGGTGCGGCTCCCGGGACCTGGACACACACATCTTTACATTATCGAGTCCATCAGAAGGAAGTGACTGAGTTCACTTCAACCTGGATCTCCCAAACTTACAGGAAAACAATGTCTGGGTGCTGGTGGCAGTGGAAAGGGCCAGAGTAAAGGGCAGTAGCTAGATCAGAAAAGACAGAAGGAAAACTCAAATACTATTGGATCAGGAAGGGACTTTGCAAAGTGGCTGCAGCTCTTTGCAAATGATGTATGAAATGAAGAGCATATGCTGCGAACGATTCATGCCCAGGAGCTTGGCTTGGCTGCCCAGTCTCTCCTGGTGGACATATTTGCTGTGGCCCCGTGGTTGAAGCCCCCAGCATTCTGGAAACCCTCTGAAGCGGGGCTTCAGGCCCCTCAGTAGATCATGGTAAGCCACAGTCCATCCCTCCTCTGAGCTTTTCCAAAGGGAAAGTGCTGCACTTAGTAGGCTGGAGGCTTCTGCCTACCCTGGTCCCCTGAAGCCT
>NW_006443568.1:1563434-1587623 GCF_000325575.1 Pteropus alecto
GCAGGAATGAGAGTCATAATGAGTCAGGAGATTATTAAACCCAACATTGGCATTTCCCAGATGGGGAAGGTGAGCATGGAGCAGAAGATGAGTTCACCCCAGGTCACATGGAAAGCGATGACAGAGTCAGGGCTGGACCCCAAGTCTCTTCACCTCCAGCCTGGGGGCTCTTAATGACACCTGAGGGTGAAGGACTTCATTTCTCCTGAGCGGCTCCCAAATCTTTATTTCTAATTGTGTGGTTTTGGGCAAGGCCCATAACTTTTCTGAACCTCTGTTTCCTCATGTGTAAAATGGAGACAGGTGTGCAAAGCTGATAGAGTTTGTACACAGTGAGCCTGGCCCGGGCTTGACGGACTGTAGGCGCACAACAAAGGGTAACTCCGATTTACCTTCACCCCTGATAAATTGCCAAAGCTCCAACCACATAGTTTCAGCAGCTGGTGCCTAAAACTCAAGATGGTAAAGGGGAAAAGTCATACGCTCGTTCGAGCCGGTATATCCCATGAATGAGGCTGCCACACTCCTACGCACCTGGGGTGGAGACCCCAGAGTCCTCTTCACTCTGTCTTGAGACCCCACTTTCCTGCTATACTCGAGCAGGCACCTTCCTTTGTCTCCCCCATCTGTCCCTTTCTCCCCAGTCCCTACCCTACCACCTCTGGCCTGTTAGTCTCTGAATTAATCAAGATTTTTAAAAAAGATTCCAAATGATAAAACTCCAATTCAAATGGGCTGAAGCATAAAGGCGATTTATTGGTTCACGGTAACTCCATGCTTCCAGCTGTTCAGGCCAAAATTCTTGGCATTGTCCCTGACGCCTCGCTTTCTCATACCCTACATTCAGTCCATTAGCAGACACTGTTAGCTCCATCTTCAGAATGCATCGGAATTCACACTGTTCTTCCCACCTCCATTGCCACTCTTCTAGTCTAAGCCACCGTCATCTCTCACTCGGGTCTCCATGATCCTGCCCTCAGTCCCCACAATTGGTCTCTGAACAGCACCCAGAGCTGTCCTTTGAGAGCTGAAGTCAGATCATGTCGCTCCTCTGCCTATAACCCTTCACTGGGCTCTGCACTCCCCTGACTTCCTCCTCCACTCCACTGCCCACTCCCTCCTGTCTCTGGGAATATGGCAAGCACACGCCAGCCTTAGGGCATCTGAAGTTGCTGCCCCTGCGGCATGGAACACTGTTCCTTTAAGTATCGGTGTTGCTCATTCCAGGCTCTGCTCAAACATCACCTTCTCCAAGAGGATTCCTGAATATCATATCTAAACTTAGTACATACACCCTGCTCTGTTTTTCTTCTCACGCTCATTACACTCGACATATTTTAGCTTATGACATAGATTCCTTTACTAGAGTGATGCCTTCGTGAGAGCAGGCATGCTGTCAGTGTCTGGCACATAGTAGGTGCTCAATAAAAAGTTTGGAATGAATGAATGAATGAAAAAATGTCAGGTACTGTGCTAGGTGCTGGGGAATACAATGATAAAAAAAAAAAAAAGCCAAGTGGTTCCAGAACTTTATAGCTTGCTACCTCATGGAGGTGATGCATGTTAAATAATAACACAAATAATGACTTAATTGCTATTGAGAAATGTGCTACAGGGAACCAGCAAGGCTGATATGACAGTAAATTAACCAAAGGTCTCAAAGCAGAGGAGAGGGTATAGGGAGAAAGTATATCTGGGAGAGTTTCCTTGAGGAGGTGATCTTTCAGGTAGGAATAGAAGGAGGAGGATTGTTCCGGTGAACAGTGAAGGGAGGAAAGCCTTCCAGGATAAAGCAAGAGAATGTTCAAGGTACTTTCAGTACTTTTATGACACAACAGGAAGCCAGGGTGATCAGAGCAGAGTAGAGAAGGAAGATGTTGGAAAGAGAGGTTGCTCAGGATGGGAGTGAGGCTGTGAGCTCTCTGAGGACAGGAGCCATCATTTCTGCTTCCTATCCTCCCGCTCAAGCTCAGTCCTGGCACATCACTGGCAATGGGGTGCAATGCAAAGGGCACTTGACGGGGAATCTGGCTGACCTGGAGCCTAACCCTTACTTGCCATGTGTCCTTGCGCAAGTCTCATTGCTTCTCTGAACCTATCTATCCCTCATCTGCTGACACAGGGACCAATGGTAGTACCGCTCCCTTCCAGGAACCTGCTCTATATCCTGTGGGGCCCATGCAGCTAGACAGGTGGCCAGCAGTGAGGGTTGGAGGCTGGTTCTTGAGGCTGTCGCTGCTGCCGCAACCCCAGGATCAGAGGCTCTTGGAGATATTTGGAACTTAGGAAATGTCCTTTCTTGGACATCTTCTAGGACAAGAGCTATGATCTTTTGACAGGGCTGGGGCTTCCCCATCATAGACAGAACAAAACACCCTTCAGTTCAAGTCACCTCGGATTCATTCTTATTCTCCATGACTTGGAAAATCAGGGAACCGTGTCACATTTGGTCCCTTCCCTTTTTCCCCAGAGAGATTTGCCCAAGTGTGCAGCCTGTCTCGGACACGGTTTGCGTCTCCTGCCGAAAGCATGATGCTTACAGTGAAATGAGATACTCACATCTTGCAAGGCTCTATCATAAAGGATGGTGATGACAGGCTCGAAGCAATAGGTCATGTTGATATTTTCACATTAGTTTTCTATTCTTATTACATTTTGATGGATGGAGAGAGTGAGGATTTTATCGTAATCTCATTCCTGTCTTAAACTGCTAATTCATGCCTGAGTTCCCTCTTCCATTTTGTTTCTACAGATTCAGCCAAGTGCTGATGGGATGAAGATTTAATATGCAGCTGCAAAAAGAGGCACGCTGATAGGAAAACGTTAGCTGGGGAGCAGCGTTTTTAGGAGAACAGTCTAATCAAGTCATTTCGTTATGAAAGTGCCTTGTTACCCTGGGAGGTTGGGCTCCCAGTATATAATAGTAATAATGATATAACAATAAAACAATTTCTTACATTCATATGGTGCTTTTCATTTTCCAAAATGATCTAGTCAAATTTTTTTTTTTTCTTCTTCATTCCTCCCAACAGCCCTATGTGGCCGGGAGGGTATTATTATTATTCCTATTTTATAGATGAAGAAACTGACCACAGTCTCACAGCTAGTGACTCAGCAGCGTCTCTCAGACCTTAATGCCGAGAGGAATGCCAGGAGGTCTGGGGCAGAGTCTGCATATCTCACAAGCTCCCAGGCGATGTACACTTCGAGTAGCAAAGGTTTGATGATATTTATATATGTGCACGTGCTGTTACGGTTTTTTCCCTGTATTCTGCGGCTTCCTTTCAACTGCCCTCCCCCTGACTACACACTTTGGCAGCTAAAACCTCCTACTCACTCCTTCCCCAGGATCCTAGAGTATTCACAGTCTTCCCCTTCCCTAGGTCTCCTGGCATATCTCATTTTGTCTCGCCCACCTCTTCCCCCTTTGTCTTTGGTTTTTGTTTTCCCCTGGGGAAACGAACCCTGTTGACAAACCCACACTGGTCCCTGACTCTCCTGCTGGCCCTCTGCTTAGCCCCACAGAGCTCTTAGCAGGGCCTCCTGCCCCACCCCTTGGCATTTGGGGCCACGCATATGTGCAGCCTGGGGTCGGATCCTATAGCTGCAGCAGACCAGGGAGCTGTGTGATGGGTGGAAAGAGGCCTTCAAATCAGGAAACAAGATAGAGACACAGATGTAGGAATCCTGGGGCCTGCAGGGTCTTCTGGGCGCACAGCCCTCTGCAGTTACAAAGTGCCTTGGCAGCCATGCACATCAGGTCCTCACAACTACCCCAGGAAGTCCCTCTTGGGACAGATGAAGTAACCGAGGCTCCAAAAACGTCGGTGCCCTTGTGCAAGGTCATAAGCCACTCCAAGCAGGGCCTGAAATCAAAGCCAGGTCTTCTAGCCCCAAGTCCAGCGCTATTGGTCGAGACCATCAGGGCTGTCTTGAAATACACCTGGGGCAGCTCTTTCTAGGGCATTTACACCTTATCCTGTATTTTGGATCAGTAGTGGACGTCACACTGCAAAAATCCTTTCTGGCTGCTTCCTGCCAGCCTTTGGCATGTAGTTCGATTTCCGTAAATGTCAGCTGGGTACGTGGTTGGCTGGCCACGAGGCATGTGGGGCATGAAACCCTTCGATTCCTCAGCTCTCTCTGCCCCTCTTAACCAGAGTTTTCGCTTCCTTTCCATAGCGTTCCTTTTCCTACTGCTTTCTCTGTTTTCTCTTTTTCTTTCTCCTTCTCTCTCTCTCTTCTCTTTCTCTCTCTTTGGAGAATAAAAATTACTGGACTTGGCATTATCTGCTGGTTTCCATGGTAATAAAATCTGTTTCGGATAATGGCCCTTCCCTGGCTGTGGTTAGTTTTGGTAATTTTAGCAACACTGTTGCACAGGCCACCTGCATTTCAATACGATGCAAGCTGGATTCGACTGCCGCTTTCAGGTTGAATAGAAATAAGGGAAAGTGCTTGCTCTAAAATTTCCAGGCTGGATAAATGCTCAAGCAGAAAAGGAAAAGTTATGTAAACCCTGCAGCCTTGAACGTGCAGACTCTTAAGACTTGAGTGTGATCATGTCACTCTCCTGCTCAAAATCCTTCTTATGCCAGGTCTTCGGCTCTTGAAGGGTGAGTCCAACCTGCTCTCCTGCAGTGCTGGGGCCTTCGGAAACCTGGAGGCCATCACTCGTTCTTCCTCATGTCTAGGGCCACTCGTTCTCTAAGGCTCTGGCCATGAAACGCTGTTTCTTGCCTTTGAATCTTTGCCTATATTGTTCCATCTGCCAACAATGCCTTTCCTATCTTGACTGCCTAGTGAGCTCCTTCCTATTCAGCCTTTAAGAGTCTGTCCAAGCACGCTGCATCCTTTCCTCGAGGTCTTCCTTTCTTAAGTCTCACTGTAACTTGCACATTTTTCTCTTTTGCAAACATATCCCACCGTATTGGCATTTTTGTTTACTCATCTTTCTCTTTCGTGTCCTAGTAGCTCTTCAAGAACATGGATGCCAGCTAGGTTCATCTGCTGTGTGGCTCCAGGGCTTGGCACATACCATGTACTCAGTGAATTAAAAAAAAAAAAAATACACACACACACACACACACACACACACACAGTAGTAGCTACCCGTAATGGTTCACTTCTTCTATGTGCCAGATCCTCAGCTAAACACTTTAAGTGCATCTTCTCATTGCTTCTCACTCAACCTATAAAGTAGGCATTATTCTCTCCATTTTATAGATTGGGAAACTGAGGTGGGAAGAGGTCAAGTTGCTGGTTCCAGATGACAAAGTTGGTTAATGGAATGAATATTAGTTCGATGAATGCATAGATAAATGAATTCAGGTAGAAAATCTGAGTGACTGACACTGAGCTCAGAGCTTCCTTCTGAATCTGTGGGAAGATTTTCTTGAAAATCTTTAGGGGGAGCTGTGAGGGCTTTGGTTGCAGGCGGAAGTGGTTCTTGTTTACATTGGCACAGTGGGGAGAAGGGGCTGGTGGGAGGGCCGGAAGGAGGGAGAATGCGGGGAGAGCACAGATGTGAGGGAGCTGCACACACAGATTTTGCTGATGCTGGGAGCTTCTGGGGAAGAGTGTCAGGAAGAGCTGGGGAAGGATGGTCGGAGCCTCGAGCAGCCCAGCCTGAAAATGGGTTTGCATCTTAGCCCTTGAATCAGCCTTGACTCCTCTGGAGGTGCTGGACAAGGTCTGATGAGTGCCAGGGCCCCATGAAAGATTTAAGACTGGCAGGTGAGGAAGGGAAAGAATCAGGGAGAGTTGGGAAGACGGCTCAGCTTCTGTCTGCTGACAGCCATGGTGCCCTGGACTAACTGTGCTCTGATTCACGTGTGCAAGCCCAGCCCGCGGTTCCCCCAGGACCAGCTCTGTGGTGTTTGTACTTGGAGTTTTAGAGAAGCATTTAGTTGGGCCTGAGCCCATGAGGTATGCAGTGGGGACGCTCAGAACCTGGGGTTTTCTTAAGCAAGTTGCTGCTCCCTCCATCTAACCCCTCCCAGTCCCGTGGGCTTGTGGCTGGAGTTTTCTGCAAAGCACAGAGCCCAGGGCCAGGCAGGGCCCTAAACTTGATCTAGGAGGTTCGGGGCACCAAGGATGGGGCCTGTGGGGACTTTCCACAGATCAAGGTCTGGGGCAGGCTGTGGCAGTGGAGGTGACTCCCACTCAGCTTCTGGCTTCTTAAAGACCAGTGTTGAGCCAGACCCCCTCCCTAACCTTTCTCATGGCCGTAACGGAGGACATTCAGCATTGTAAAATAGAGCAGCCTGATGTTTGCCTTCATTTGCCTTCATGTGAAATTGAGTAAACTGCCTTCAGAGGCTCTGGAAAGAGGGACGACAGGAGGTGGTTATTAATAATAATAGCCAACTCATATAGCACTTACAATATGACGGTGAAGTCCATCCTAACATTATTCGCATCTTACAGGTTAGAAAACTGAGACACAGAGAGGTTAAGTAATTTGCCCAAGGTCTCACAGACATAGGGTGGAGCTGGAATTTGATTCCAGATATACTCTCTTTTAACGACCAGGCAAGAAGAGATTGGTGGCAACATACCCGGGACATTGAAGAGCATCTCTTCCTTCCTGCATTCGATCAATAAACACTTGTGAGCACCTTCCATGGGCCAGCCTGAGTTCCACTGAGATGCTGGGAGGGTAGGATCACAGGGGAGGAGAGGCCAGGCCCAGGCTCCAAGGATGCCCACTAGGCTCTCGTGCCCCTTGAAAAAGTCGCAGGCTGGTGGGAGCCCAGTGATAATCCACAGCAGGGTTTTGGGATCAGAGACCAAGGCTTGACTCTCTGCTTGGCCACTTTCTACTTGCATGGTCTCGGGCAAGAGACCCGGACTCCCCCTAGCTCAGGTTTTGCTTCTGCCAAATGGGAAGCACATATTTCACACCAGCTGTCCTCCAGGATGACCTGTGCTCCCAAGAGATGATAAATGGCTTAGTGTTTTACAAATGTACAGATCTCCCCAAAGGAGAGGGGTTTTAGAAAAAATGTATTCTAGAAAGAACAGCTCACTTTTCCTCAATGTGGGGACCTTGTCCTGGGACCTCTCAGAGGCACACTTCCTGTTCCAGATGCTGCTCCTCTCCCTCCGTCAAGCCTTCTTGGCTGCACATCGGGCATTGCTTCTCTGCTTTGCACATAACAATGTCTATCACTATTTCAATTTAGTGATTCAATTTAGATTGACTTTTAATTCTGGCATTAAGAAGAACTGCATAAACTCTCTCCTATTTTGCAGAAAGTAAAACTGAGGTACCTGGAAGGCTTGCCCAGCTGGTAGGAGGTCTGGAAAGTCTGACTTGCAACACGGGACACACCTCAGGTCTTGCTCAAGATTTTGCCTCAGGCCAGGGTCTTCCCTAGAGAAGAGTTGATTCAAACTAGGACAGACTCCGAGTCACCCTAGGGATCCACAGGAGGTAGTTGCTACTCACCCCAGGCCCATCTCCTCTGAGCGGGGCTTTCCCTCTGTGGATCCACGATCCCTATGTGGCAAACGCTCTGAAATTGTCTGCCTGACCTCCTCTTACAATGACACCTCCATATCACATAGGTCAGAGCTAGAAGGGCATCTTAGTACAAGAAGGGAAACTGAGGCCCAAAGAGGGGAAGAGACACTGCCCAAGGTCACTCTCCTAGCATCCTCAGTGAGTCCACATCTCTTGCTGATTTCTAAGCCGATCCTTACGAAAGGACCACTGCATCCTAATTCCTCTTCCCATCAGGTAGAAACTGTCTTGTTTAAACTGTCTCTAGGATTAGTCAAACAATCAGAGATCACAGCCAACAGCCACCCTGTGCTCTCATTACGGGGTGCCTATAATTAATATTTATAAACTGAGAGGGTGCTTGTCTTTCTTCGCTGTAAAAGAATTCAGTATTTCCAGTTGGTGGCTGCAAACATACAGCCTCTTGTTACCCATCACAAAAAAGGAGCTCGAGGGAAGTGCTAGAGGAAGTGCTGGACTACTTCAGCAGATGCACTTGTAACTGCAGCTGGCAGAGAACAGAGCCTAGGGAGTGGGAGGCAGTGGACAGAACCTGGGCTGGGGATGCAGGGGGGAGAGGACAGGGAGACAGGTTGGGAGGGAGAGACAGTTATAGAGCGTTAGAGTCACAGAGACATAGAGATGCAGAGAAAGAAGAAAATGGAAAACGTGAGCAAGAGAGAAAAACTATACAACCCTAGGGAGAGAAGGGGATTCACTCAGAGACCCAGGTGGAAGTGGGCAGAGAAAGGCAGGAAAGAGGAAGGGAGAGACACAAACAGGTGACACAGAGAGGTTCAGAGGCAGAGAAAAGATCGAAAAAAAAAGCAAAAAATAATGAGGCAGAGAAAAGAAGAAAATGAGAGAACAAGAGAGAGAAAGGCTGCAGAAACCCACTGAGAGCGAGAAGATGACGACAAAACATGGCAGCGTGACGGGGAGAGAGGAGCACTCAGCACAGCAGCTGGCAGGGAGGCAGAGGTGGTCCGACTCCTGGGTCATCTGTAATTGAGTAGGTGGGACGTCTAATAGATTGCCCCTCCCCCCCCAACACCCCAGATCTGGCCTATGGTAGGTGTCCCTTGCCAGAGGGTATGCTGGGCATGGTGCTGAATGAATTCACAAAGGAGTAAGTTTCAGCCTCCAAATCTGGGCCTGTGCTTTCCCACCTGTGACCAGCAGGGGGCAGTGGAAGGAGTCAGGAAATCAGGTTCTTGACTCTGAAAATTGACCTGGGCAAGTCTATATTTATTTCCTTGTGCTTCAATTGTCTCATATGTTAGATGAGTTGTGCCTTAGTCTCCCCATATGATAGATGAGGGTTGGTTCCCCCCAGGCCTACAATTCCGTGACTTCAAATCCCAAATCTGTCTCGCACTCCGCTCAGATGGGCCCCTCAGATTCCAAATCCAGCCCAGCCATCCTCCCCCATGGGCGTGGGGCCAGCTGTCCTGACAAGGACAGTTCTTCCTGAGGCTGCCTGAGGCCCTCTGATTTGCACATCAGAACTTAGGGAGGGATTTTAGCCGTTCATGCCTCCAGGCCTTGGTGAAGCCACTAGAGAAGAAGCAGCAGCAGCAAAGAGGCAGCCTTGAAAGTGGAGCTCTCAGGAGCCGTGAACTTGGCCCCATGGAAGTGGATGCTGCATGGTTATTCATGAGGGCTAAGGTTGAGGCAGCGTGTGTGGGGAGAAGCCGTTCTCCAGAAACAGTGGAGAGGGCAGCACTGGGAAGCTGGGGGCTGCCACGGTTAAAGAAAAACCAGAGACCTTGGAGAAAGATGCTTAAACTAGCCCTGGCAGCCCCTTTACTTTACAGATAGAGAAAAATGCTCTGTAATAAACCACCCCCAAAACTCAGTGGCTTAAAACAACAGTTATTTACGGTCAGACACTTGTGGGTCAGCTGACCCGGGCCGAGCTCGGCGGAGGGTGTCTCTGGTTCACGTGTCTCTCTTCCTCTTGAGATCAGTTGTGCTAGCCTGGGCGTACCCTTTTCATGGCTGTAGTGGAGCCATAAGAGAGCAAGCAGAAATACCCGAGATGTCTTGAGGCCCAGGCTTGGAGCTAGCAGACCCTGACTTCTACCTTACTTGACTGGCTGAAACAAGTGGCATGGCCATACTCAGATGAAGAGGTCGGCAAATACGCCCCATCCACAGTGACAGAGTTCATGAGGGAAACCATGAATATAGGAAGAGGCAAGAAATAGAGACTAACTATTTTAATATAATCTATTAAAAGCACCTATTACGTGCCTGGCATTGTGTCTAGAGCCTGAGATTCACAGTCGATAGGACAGTTGAGGTGACTGTCCTTACAGAGCTTACGGTAAACACATGAACACATGAAGAAACAATAAAGTCGCAGATCATGAAATTACAATAAAAGAAATCACAGTGCGATGTGTTGGGGGGAGGGGAACTGAAGCATCCACTTTGATACGATGGTTTGGGACAGCCTCAATGAGGAGGTGGTGTTTGGGTAGAACCGAAGGGTAAGAATAAGAAGATGGAGGAAGAGCATCTCAGACTGAGGATACAGCAGGTGTGGGCTCCGAATTCAGTGTTCTCTCCAAGCTGCCCTGTGCCTCTTGGGGAAGAGAGCCCTGGGGATCCTTAGGGTGAACTTTTTTCTCTATCATCATGGCCACTGCTCTCATCACCTCTGTCTGGGTGACTAATTGTCCTCTAACTGGGCTCCTACCTCCTGCCTCTCTCCTTCCAATTGGTACATCCCCCATCACAGAGCCTGCTTCGTAAACCATGAATCTATGTCATGCCCTTGCTCAAGTCCTCTAAAGGCCTCTTGAGAGCCTACAGGTTGCAGCCCAAGCCCCTGAACCTCAGATTTTAGGCTCTGTACAAACCAGCTTAGCCTCCTCTCCAGCTTTACCTCCTGCTCCTTCCTCTTTGCTCTTGTCTCTCCAGCCAGATCACAATTATTTCTAAAACCTTCCCTGCACTCACTTACCTCTGTGACTTCTGCCTATATTACCTGTTTGGCTAACTCCTGCTTTTCCTTCAAGACCCAGCTCAAATGTCAGCCCCTGTACAGGATCTTCCCTGATCCCCTCTGGGGGTAAGTTACTCTCTTATCTGGGATCCTACAGTGCCCTGGACGACCTCTACTGTAGCTCTTGCCACACCGTTGAAGTTGCTCGAGGGAAGTGCTAGAGGCAGCATTAGGGCCCGGGCCTCCTGCCTCTGGGTTCAGTGCTCTTTCTACCACTCCAGCAGCATCTAGGCTGGGGGGACCCAGGATGGCTTTGGATACTCCATTCCTGATACCATAGTCTATGTCTGCAATGAGACAGTGAGCTCTTTGAAGGCTGGGGCCGCATCTCAACCACGTCTGTGTCTCTGTCCCAGAGGAGGGGTCGGCCAGTGTTTGCTGTGACTGAGTAAAGGCATCGTCATGTGCTGAGGCGGCGCCATGGGCAGCCCAGAGGAGACGCTTCAACCTTTCTCTAGCTGCAGGAAAACTCACACTCTGCCTCTATGCTCTGGTTCAGGTGGCAGACCGCATCTTGGGATACATGGTGGGGGACAGAGGTGGAGCTCATTTAGGAACCAAAGAGGCCTGCCAGGCCCCAAGCAGGCACTGGCTGAGGGAGATCTCCACTTGCCTTTAAGTTGGAGGCAGGAGGATTTTGGGATATGGCCACGGATGGGAGAGAAAGTGAGTCTCTGACAGCTTGAGGGACAAAACTTCCAGCAAGAAGCAGAGTGCCTAGCACAGAATGAGGCTCCATAGTTCATTGAATGGACTGGAGAAATATCTGTGAATACTTCTGAGCCTAGAGTTTGGTTCTCAACCCTGACATTAGAATTACCTGGGGAGCTTTTAAAACATACCAGAGCCCGGCTCCACCCTAGACAACTAAGTCAGAATTTGGGGCTGGGGCTTAAGTGTGCCATTTTTCAAAAAGTCCTATATTAATTAAAGTTCCTTAGTGGCTATAACAGACAAAATTGTAAATCTTAATGGCCTAATGTAGGAAAATAATTTCTTGCTTATGTGAAGTCCACTCTGTGTGGGGTTGGTTATGCTCCATGCAGTCATTCAGGACCCACCTGATGGAGGCTCTGTCATCGTCAACACATGGCTTCCAAGGTTACCTGGGCTTCAGCATCTAGTCAGCAGATGGAGGATTGCTTGGGAGGATTTTTATGAATCAGCTGTAGAAGCGATGTATGTGACTTCTACTCATATTCGATTGGCTAGAGCTCAGTCAATGGTCTAATCTCTATGCAAGGGAAATTGGGAAATCTAGTCCTTGGCAGGGAGGCCCTTCCTGGCCACACTAAAAGGGAATCATAAATCTTGATGACCAGCTGGCTACTCTGTCACAGCGTCCTTGGTGATTCTAATATGTAGACAGAGTTGAGAACCACAGGTCCAGAGCTTCACGGCTTGATTAAAATATTGTTCCAACTCCTGCTGCCCAATCTCTTGATGCAGTGGAGTTGCAGGTGGACCTCTCCTGGGTCGCCATGCCTTCTATTATCATAATGTTTCTCACAGCCAGGCCAGGACGGGTTGGAACCACAGAGAGTCTCAGGATGAAGCCCTCTTCCCCTGGGGAGGTCCACACAAGGAAGTCCTAGGAGATGAGGCTGGAACAGATGGAGTAAGACCTGGGCAGATCATACACGCTAGATTGGGTGGCTTAGCTTCTACTCTGAAGCCATCAGAGGTTTGGAAGCAGGCAAGTGACAGGCTGAGAATGAGTTTTAGGAGAGTTAATCTGGTGGAAGGAGGTGTGCAAAAGCCTGGAGGAGGTGAGGCTGCTGGTCTGCTGTGTTCAGATCAGGCTCTCAGTACAGAGAGCCTGACTGTACAGATCAGGCTCTCTGTACAGTCCTGCCTGGTCTAAGATCTTCCCAGTGCCCAAGAGGAAAGATGGCACCTGCATCCTGCGTCACCTTCAACTCCCCACTTCCAAGAGGTGGTCCTTCTATACTTCCTGATTGGTCACCCTGAGACTGCTCAGAGGAATATATTATAGTCTCTGGAAGCTACTCTATAAAAGAATTTTTTAATGTTTTACGCCATGGGAGTGCTGTTGTAAGAACTATTTATAATCTCCCAAGGGGATGTCTTTGTGGCGGAAACGCTCCTTTGTATATACAAGGTCTGGTCTGTTTGTAAGAGAAAATAAGTACTTTATAGTTAAATTTATTCATTCATTCATCTAACAAATATTTATGGAGCTCAGGTCCTAGGCTGGACATTGGGGACATAATAGTGAACAGGACAGGCATGGAGGTCCCTATCATCATGGAGCTTGAGGCCTTTTTCTCCTTTGCCTAGAATCAGAAATGTGACCATTTGCAGATGAGTCTCCACCTGTTCCTAGATGCTCCATTACTGAGCCCCATTTAGGCCTTTTCAAATTTGAGCAGTACACTGTCATCCTTTGATAGAGACCCAATCGGAACATAGACACAAAGGTACCTTTGCAGCATGTGGAGTAAACAAAACAATTTCCTTTTGAGAAAATGTTTTTCAGATATTCAGGCTTAGAAAATTGTGCCCAAACATGGTGAAAGTCACAGGACTAGTTTCTGTGCAGGTAATCGTTTGTTCATAATACTCAATTTCAGTCAGACATAACAGTCTTAGCAGTTTAAAAAATAAGGTTTATTGTGTTTCGGATTATAAAAGTAATATATACTCATTGTAGAACATTGAGAAATAACCAGCAGTAACACTTTGGTGTTTTTCCTTCCAGTTTTTCTTTTAACGCTTACATTAAGGAAAGTCACTATTAAAACATTACATTATAAGCATTTCCTCATTTTAGTAACATGTATTATAAGTATCTTTTTAAATGAGTACTTAATATTGGAATATATGCTTGTATCATAATTTACTTACCTAATTCTCTATGTGAAACATTTAGGTTGTTTCTTATTCTTTGATATTATAAACAATGCTGTGACTGTATCTTCATGCATGAAGTTTTGTCTGCTTCTCTGATTATTTCTTTGATATTGATTCCTTTAGAAATTAAGGTGCCCAATTAAAAAAGGAGGAAACAATTTGAAGAGGTACTTCACAGGACAAGATATGCAGATAGCCATAAGCTCATGAAAAGCTGTTCAATATCATTACTCATCATAGAAAGGCACATTAAAACCACAAAGAGATTCTACGATACACCAAGTGGGTAAAATTTTTTTAAATGACAGTATCAGGTATTGGCAAAGATATAAAGGAACTGGACCACTTATACATTGCTGGTGCCATTGAAGACAATACAACTGTTTTGAAAAATGGTTTCTACTGAAGTTAAACACGCCTACACTATGACCCAGACATTTCATTTCTAAACATACTCAAGAGAAATGAGTGTTTGTGTCCATAAAAAGACATATACAAGAATATTCATAGTAGCTCTATTCATTATAGCTCCAAAGTAGAAATAATCTAAATATACATCGGTAGTTAAATGGATACATAAATTGTGGTACTTTCATACAATGGAATATTATACTGCAATCAAAAAGAACAAATGACTGGTGCATGCAACCATACAGATGAATCTCACATGTGTTATGTTGAGTGAAAAAAGCCAGAAAAAATATTCTGCATGATCTTATCTATATTAAGTTCAATAACAAGCAAAATAAATCAATGTTTATTAAAATCAGAATGGTGGTTCTTCCTTGGCGGAGATACAAACTGGAAAAGTACATGATAGAAGCTATGGGATGCTAGAACTATTCCTTATCTTGATCTTGGTGAAGATTATAGGAGTGTAGAGAAAAGTAAAAAAATTATCAAGCTGTATAATGAAAACAATTACACTTTATATGCCTTATTGTGTGCAGGCTATCTTTAAATAATAAAAAAATTAAGGTGGGCTTTTGATGACATCAGAAGGTATTACTGCCAAAAATTCAGAAATGCCAGAACCCAGGTTTCCCAGTCACTACCTTTGAAGATTTAAGGAAGGAATAAACCAGGAACAACTGCAGAACTAGAATCAAGTATCACTTTGCTCAAGGCCATGTGAGTCCCCAAAGTCCCCACATCAGACCTCTAGTGCAAAGCTGAGTCAGGGTTCTCTAGAGAAACAGAACATATCCATATGAAGAGATTTATTATAAGAAATTGGTTCATGAAATTATGGAGACTGAGAAGTGCCATGATCTACCATCTGCAAGCTGGAGACCCAGGAGAGCTGGTGGTATGATTCCGTCCAAGTCCAAAGGCCTAAGAAGCAGGAGCACCAAGAGCAGGAGAAGATTGATGTCTCAGCTCAAGCAATCAGGCAGGGAGGGCTCGATTCTTCCTTCCTCCACCTTTTGTTCTGTTCAGGCCCTCAACGGGTTGGATGATGCCCATCTACACTGGGGAGGGCAAACCATGTTATTGAGCCCACTAATTAAGATGCTTATTTTATCTATACACACCTGCACAAATACACCCCCAAATAATGTGTAGCTAAATAATGTGTGGAGTGCCCATCAAGTTCTCTCTCTGGCACCCACCTGAATGGTACCCAGAGGGCAGGTGGCTAGAGCTCAGCTGCATCCCAGAGCAGTCTGAGCTATTTCATTCTGTTTCCCCTGGGCTTTGTGCCCACAGTGGCCAAAAAGATGGTTCCCTTGTGACCAGTTCCACCCTGGTGTCTTGATAAACCCCCAACAGCAAAGAAATCTGCTTGAGGTCTTGTCTTTGCCTCCCTAAAGACCCAGGCTAACATGAGCATTTTTTTTTTCACCCAAACCCTTTTCTCATTTGACCACAAAAAAATTGTGCCATGGTTGTTGTAATTAGTATTTCTTTGACTACTAGTGAGGTTGCATCTTTCTTCCTAGGTTTACTTGGCCATTTGTTCCTCCACTTCTGTGGACTTGCTGTTTATGTCCTTGGCTAATATCCCCCCTGGGTGTTTCCTGGTGGTTCTGACCAGCCTCAAGAGAGTCCCTTCCTTTTGCTAGTTGGGGTGTGTTCTCCATCAGTATAGACCTCTTATGAGTGTGCATAGATGTATTTTTGTTGTTGGCGGTAGCACTTGGCATTTTTTGTCTATAAGTATTTTCCTGGGAAGCTGTGTCAGCCCTGCAATTAGCTCCCTCAATCAGGAAAGTAGCTCATCGTGAGATTAGACACAACTCAGTGGCTGATTGCTGGGAATTTGGGAGAGAGCTGGCGGGCAATAATCTCCCACTTTCTCTCTTTCTCTGTGTTTCTTTTCCTTTTTCCATTTTAAATAACAGCTTGATTGTAAAGAGGGATGATTCACTACCACTACTTGAGATTTTTTTCTGCAACTTTGTGGGGACGTTCAGAGAAAAGAACGACCTCTTCTTCTTTCCCATCCCTCTCTCAGTCCCAGATCTCTTCTGTTCCAGTTACTCCTGTGCAAAAGCAGGAAGAGGGAAAAAGAATGCAGGTGGGCCCTCCCCACACCGCCCCAACAAAACCAGATGGTCTCTCTCACTCTGACCCTTGCTCTGGGAACCCACTTCCTAATTGCAAATCTCTTCCTAAAAACCCTCTCCATCCAGCTCCAGGAACTTACATCTCTCACTGTCAAAAAATGCTTCCTATTTCTAACTCCAGTCCCTATACTGAATTTCATTTTGTTTGGCCCTCAAGACTATTCCTTATCTTCTCTGATGCCTTCCTCTGCATTCCCGTCCCTCCCTTCCTGCCTTCCTGCCTCCTTCCCTCTTTCTCTCCCTGCTTTCTCTCTTTCTCCCTCCCTCCCTTTCTTCTCTTTGTCTCCTTCTCCAGCTAATATTTATTAAGAACCTACCATGTGTCATGCATTGTTCTAGGCATGGAGGTTAAACATTGAACAAACCAGGCGCAATCCCTGCCCTCATGAAGTTTACATTCTACTTGGGGAACAAGGCAACAACAAAAAAATATACACACACATTTATATGTAATGGCAGGTAGTGAACAAGTCAATGGAAAAAGGCAGAACAAGAAGATAAATAGCAACAAGGTGCGTGGTTTTTTGGTGGTCAGCGGTAGCCTCTCTGAGGAGGTAACTCTTAACAGAGAGCTGAATGAGGTGAAGGAGAGGGTCACATGGACCTCTGTGGAGAAGAGTGTTCCAAATGGGGGAACAGCAAGTACAAAGGCCCTGAGGTAGGAGCATCCTGATGTGTTATGGCAGGAGCATCTTAAGTGAAGGGCAGAGATTTGGCAATGAGGCCAGAGATGGGGAAGGACAAGACCATGCAGGGCCTAGCAGGCCATGATGAAGACTTGGTTTTTTATTCTAAATAGAATAGAAAGCTACTGACAGTTTTTGAGCAGAGGAGTGCCATGATCGGACTTTGGTTTTTAAAGGCTCATCTGGCTGCTCTCTGCTGATTAGACTGTACGGGGGCAAGAGTGAAAGAAGGGAAATAACCCAAATAATCCTTTTTTCTCTCAGTGAAATAACCCCCTCCCTCCAGCTGACAGCAGGGAGCACATTCAGCTGGAAGTGTCATAGGCAGCTCAGTAACTATTCAGTGAGGCAAAGCCCAGATGCCACCAAGGTGTAATTCGTCTTTTACAAAGAAAGGATTTAAAAGGACAGCTTATAAAATTCAGCCCCGTGTTTTTTTATTTTTTATTCTTTATAAGCATCTACTGATTTTTTTCCCCCTCTTTCCGATGTTTTGTTGATCAAATTATATTCTTGACATTTTGGGGACCTTCTATGTTTTCCCAAATGCCACCTAATGATGCCACAGTGCAATTAAGACTAATTTGTTGGCAGAAATAATGGGAAGTTGTTCAGTTCTACAAAAGAACAAACCTCGGAGCTCTTATTATTATTATCCTTATTATTGAGGCCATTATTATTGCTAGAAGTATGTGTCAGGCTGAAAGAAGCAGGAGGGAAGATGAAAAACATCTGGGAAAGGAAAAAGGATGCCTCTGAGGAAATTGAAGCATTTGGAGTTAAATTCTAGAATTCAGATCACACCCTAACCACCTGCTCATTGCGTGACCTTGGACAGATGATAACCTCATCAAGCCTTGGTTCCCTCATCTGTAAGTTGGATATATTTAATATTACCTACATCATCGGATTTTTGAGGAATAAATGAGATAAGATATTTAAGTCAGTGCTGGAGAGAGGAGGTATTGTATTATTTAGGATTAAGTTTGTTTGTGACAAGTTCAAATTAACAGTGGCTTAAACAAATAGTTGTTTATTTCTTTTTTACCTACAAGTCTGATGTAGTCAGTGCAAGGCTGGTGTCAAGTCTACTCTGTCAAGTCCTCAGGTACTCAGGCTCTTTCTAGATCCTTGGTCTAAAATAGTGGCCAAAGCTCCATTCATTGTCCCTACTGTCTAGGCAGCGGGATGAAGAGGGCGACAAAGATGGATCAAAGGACACATGCCAGCTGTCTTTAAGGAAGGCTCTCAAAAGCAACCATGTGACTTTTACTTACATCTCATTAGCTAGAACTTAGTCACATGGCCATACTTCGTGGCAAGGGATGCTGGGAAATGTAGTTTTTATTCTATTCTGGGAGGACTTTTGTCCAGCTAAAAATGGGGATTCCAATACAATAGAAAAAAGAAAGATGGGCTATTAGGTGATAAGTGGAGGCCTCTCCCACAGGTGGCCCTAGAGGAAGGAAAAGGTAGGGAGAGAGACCCAGACACCACCAAAATCAGATTTTATTTCTCTTTCTCTCTCTCTCTTCCATAGTCAGTCAACCACCAAACCCTGTTGTCTCTACATCCTAAAATTCTTTTCAATCTACCCTCTCCCCCAGTCTCCCTGGAAATAGCCCTAGTTCAGACTTCATGGTCACTCACTAGGACCGTTGCAATGGTTCCTTTCTTGCCAACCTGTGGTTTTTTCCTCTTTATTAATGTGTTGTCCATGACTGAGATCCAATGGGGTCCTTCACTGCCTATAAGATAAAATCCAACCTCCCAAGCTCAGCCTTCAAGGCCCTTCAGGACAGTCCCCAATTTCTCATTGCTTCTGTTCAAATATCCTTCCTGGCAGCCGAGCAGAATATTTTGCTGTTAGCTGAATAAGCCACACCTTCTGCCTTTGAAGCTGCTCTTTTCTCTATCCTTTCTCTCTTTTCTGCTTGAAAAGCTCCTATTCGTGCTTTAAAACCCACATCAAATATCCCCTCTCTGTGAAGTTAATAGGAGTGCGCCACTCATTTGACTGTCCCCAAATCCATCCCTTTCTCTTCTCCTCTATAATGGGGAGGAGGGGGTGTGGGGTGCAGGCAGATGGCTGACTCCTACAGGCTGTGTTTTCCAGGCTCCTGGTGAGCTGTCTTTTGTCTGTGTTTGGCCAATGAAGCACTGGCAGGAGAATGAAGGATGGAAGGGAGAAGCTGGAGCATTTTTCATCTTTTCTTTGCCTGGGGCAGCATCTCTGGTGGCAGCAACCACATGTCCTGCCAGATACTGGATCCCTCTGTGGTTCCAGATTCTGCTGGGCAGCTCTCCCCAGGGGCTCACTCCTTGCAGGGCAACTCTGGTTTCTGGGATCTAGTAAAACCATTTCTTCTCACTGGCCATTTCATTCGTAGGGGTGCCGATGGCTTCTTGCTGTTGCTAGTTTTTAGATGGCGCTAATTTGACCTCTCAACTCTTCCATCAACTGTGTAACCAGTCCTCTGAATTAAATTTCCATAAGGTTAAACACCTAGAATGGTTTCTGTTTTTTTAACCTGACCCTGATTCAAGTGCCTAGCACAGTACTTGACATAGAGTATGTGTTCAATAAATAGCTGTTGAATGAATACATGAATGGGTCTTCTCCCACCTCCTCTAATCATGGGCTCCCTTGCTCCTAGGTCACTGACTTATTACAGTATTTATTGCACTTGTTGGTCGACTCATCTCTCTCCCCCCTTAAGACATGGCTGGTTGCTGGGGATGCAGACGTGAGAGAGCAGGCATCTGACTCTTGACAATGTTTTTCCACTTTCTGCATCTAAGAGCTGGGAAGGAAAGGAAAGGAAAATAGATCTGAGAGGGGTGGAGGGTTCTCTATGGTCCCTCTGCCTCTCTTATTTTAAACACAGGGCCTTGCTTCTGGGTTCAGGCAAGGATTTATGAGTGTGTTTAGGCAGTAACACAAGGGGACCTTTGGCGAGAAATGTTCCCTGTCACGCTCTGACAGCCTATGGAGGGAGGCAGCTGAAAACATCAGAAAGGAGATTTTTCTTGAGCTAGTAGAGGCTCTCAGCCCAACCCCTGCCATCCCTGTAAATGCCACCTAGAAATGCCTGGGAAAAGAGTAGAGGCTCCTGTCTTTTGGGTGGGATGGTGCTGTATTAGAGAGGGAGCACTGTGATGAATGTTCTCAGATTTCAGTTTGGGCTTCACTGAAGACAGAGCAAGGCAAAGGGGTTTGAATTGCAGTTGAAGGATTTGGATTAGACATTGGGAGAACCTGTCGCTACATCCTTGATGGTGATGTGGAGGTAGGCTCAGGTGCAGAAGCTTGTTAGTATTATCTCTGACCAGTCCCCCGTTTTCTCCACTCCAGCTACATTGGTCTTCATTTTGTTTCTACTGCATCCTTGATGGTGATGTGAAGGTAGGCTCAGGTGCAGAATGTAGCTCCACTCCAGCTACATTGGTCTTCATTTTGTTTCTTGGACATGCCTCAGGGCCTTTGCACTCACTCACTGTCTTCTGTGCCTTGCCTGCTTTTCCCCCTCATGCTGAATCCCTCTTATTCAGATCTCAGTTCACATGGCACCCCCTCAAGGAGGCCTCCCCTGACCACTTCATCCAAAGTGGCTGGACCCCATCAGTTACTCCCAAACCATTGCCTGGTTGTATTTCTTTATTGAATTTATCACTATTTGTACTACTGTATTTCTTTATTTCCATTATCCGTTCATTTTTCATCTGAACCTACTAGATTATAAACTTCAGAAGGGCAAGAATCTTTTCTATTGTTTTTCCCATTCATAACTGACACTCCCATAGGGGGCACTCGCTAATGATTTTTTGAATGAGTGAGTAAATTAATTAAAATGCCTAAATAAACTAGTTCTTATGGTCCAGAAGTGGCCCTGGGTGTGGTTAGCTGAGGTCAGTCTGGGAGATCTTGTAAGGGGAAGGGAGAGAAGGGGCATAATACTGGACTCTGGATCACAGATTGATGCAAAGATTAAATGACATAATGTCTGCAAAGCACTTAGCACAGGGCCTGGCACATTATCAAGGGCTTGGTAAATGCTGGCAGCTGTTGGGCTCAGATGCGCTCCCAGTTGCTCCATATGGAAACCCTCCTGAGAGCTAGGAGTGCTCTCTGGGCTGAAGATGGCTAGATATTAGGCCTGGGCTTGAGGTTGCCTGAGCTGGTGTTACAGTAGAGGCTGCTGGGCTGAAGGCCAGGGGGTAGCTTGCTCCCTGGGGCAGGGAAAGGCTGCCTATACTGTCTCTGGGCCTCTGAGGACATTGTAGACAGACAAATAATATAGTTGCTGATATTGACTGTGGACTCTGGAGCCAGCTGCCTGAATTTGAATCCTGGCTTTCCTGTTTACTAGTCTGGCAGGTTACTTAACCTCCCTTTACCTATGTTTTCCCAGGTGTAGAGTTGAGACAATAACAATACCTGCCTCACAGAACCCGCTCAGCTCTGTGAGGATTTCATGAGTACAGGTAAAGCACTCAGACCCATGCCTAAGTGCAAGATAGGAATGGGCTATTAACATCAACATCAACAGCAATGATGTTATTCTTAATTCTCCAGGTATTATGGGCTGAATTGTATCTCCCCACCAGAACTCATTTGTCGAAGTCCTAACCCCTGGTACCTCAGAACGTGACTGTATTTGTAGGCAGGGTCTTTAAAGAGGACACAGTGAGAAGTCATCTGCAAGCCGAAGAGAGAGGCCTCAGGAGAAACCAGACCTGCTGACACTTACATCTTGGACTTCTCACTTCCAGAACTGTGAGAAAATACATACGGTTCTGTTAGTGAAGCTCCCCAGTCTGTGGTATTTTGTTATGGCAGTCTGAGCAAACTAATAACTGGGCCAGGAAACTCACAGGCCCAGAGAACTGGGCTGCATGTTCTCACTCTCTGGAATATCCCAACTGTGGTGCAGTCTAGGCCTCCCTTTGCCTGGATCTCCCCGAACCCACCTGCAGTTCCTCAGGTGTCAGCCCTCCCTCTCTCCTGCTGACGGTCATCATTGATGCAGCCACAGGTCCATCAGCTGCCCTGTCTGTGACTTGCTCATTAAGTCAGAGCAGTGCAAAGGAGGCTGAGGTCAGTTTTTTGAGATCTGTTCCTGGTAACAAGAAAGCAAATGAGAAAGAAGGCTGCCTGCCTGGGCACCTCTGCAAACACAAGTTCTTGACCATCAGTCTATGGACCAGGAACAAGCTCAGTTCTTTCTAAGGATGCTGTCAGGTTATTCTGCTTCGTTTGCAAGGACACCCTGAGGAGACTGAGTGGAAGAGTGTAGCTGACTCGCACAAACTCTCCCCAGGCCCAGACTGGGGACATAGCTTGTAGCTCCTGTCTTTCTCCTGGTGGGGCAGCTGCAGCATCCAAGGTAAGGGATCCTCAGACTGAGAGACTCTTAAAAAGCTAGCCTGTAGGGCTCTTAGAGGTATCCTATTTTACAGATGGGAAAATAGAGTTCCCCAAGAATGCCCAGTAGGTTATAATATACCAGGAATATGGATTAGTTTCAGGGACAGTGATAAACTAGAGAGGGTTCACAATGGAAGGTAGGATAGGAAAGGGGCTTGAAACCCTATGAGATTGTAGGATCAAGGGAAGAAACAGTTCAGCCTGGAGAAGGTCGTACAATTCAGAAGGGTTGCTGAGGGCCAGAAGGAGCTGATAGGAAATTTGGGGGGCCCTCAAGAAGGAGCAAGATGGTTCATAAAATGTAAGAGAGTCTCTTCCACAAAAGAATCATAAACTTGGATTCCAACAGGCAGTCTTCACCCCCTTCCATTCCACCCCCGCCCCCCACTCCCACCTCTGCCTTAACCCTTGGAGTTTTACAGTCCCCTTCTTTAGTCAGGGCCAATCCCAGAGAAGCAGGCAGGAATAGGCCCATCTGATTGGAACAAAAAGTGCCTGAAGGCGGGGCCAAGTAGTTGACTGTCTGGAAGGGCGCCTGCCTGGGCCAAAATGTGGCTGCAGAGAGAGGCCAAGCGCTGGCTGCAGGGCAGGGTGGGCAGAGGCTCTGCAGCAGCTGGTCAGCCGGGGGCCTTTGGCAGTGGCTGTAGCTCTGCTCAGCTGGTGAAGTGATGCTCTCCTCTGATTGAGCTAATTATGCTGATTGAATTTCCTCCTTCTCTCTTCAGTGCCTCCTCCTGCCTCCTCCTCTCTCCTGTCTCTCCCCTCCTATCTCCCTTCAGAGAGAAAGGGAAAGGTTTCCTTAATGTGACTGGTAATTGTTATGCACACAGTGTCAGATGTTAATGCGGGCCGTGATTGACAGCTAATCAGCCCATCAGCTGTACAAAAAGAGTGAATAACTCAGTAATTTGATTTCCCCTGATTCCCCTGCGTGGGATGTCAGGAAAGTCTAAATTAGCAATCAGGGAGCCCGTGGCAGATCCTGGAGGGTGGTGGTGGGGATCTGTGGGTGCAGCTGTAGCCTCATGGGCCCTGGTATCCAGGGTGGGGAAGCCCCCACCGGCCTGGACTTGGGTAGTGAAGGAGCTTTGTGACCTGCACAGACTAAATGTGGAGAAACTCAGGCAGTGGGTCAAATCCCTGTTCTTGGTGGCAGCAGAGGAGAGCCTGGGTTGGCCCCTGGGAAGGGCCGAGGGAGGAGTGCCCTCATCCCTCATCCTGTTGTCTAGGAGACCACCATGGAGGTGGTTGGGATGTGGCAGCTAGCCCTCCTCCCCCCATCCTTTTGGAGCTGGTTGCCAGGGTTTCCACTGTGTGACCCACATTCTTCCAATTCAGGGAAATAGTTGTCCCCTCACTCAGCTTATGGCAGATTCCATTCAGGTAAAGTGGAGCACAGGGGAAACACATGTGGATTATTTGGTCCCAAATGAAGCCTTCACTGGTCTTCTTGGGCAGGTAATAGTCACTCCCTGGGTACGCGCTGTGGCCCAGGGATCATGCCAAGTATTGAGTCTGTAGTCATTGTTTAGAGGAAGAAAAAATTGAGCACCTGGCTCCAATCTCCACAGTGGAAAAAAGTAATGGAGCCGGAATTCAAACCCAGGGCAGCACCAGCTTTTGGGCTGTGGTGGCGGAAGCAGGATGAATAGTGGGTTGGCCTGACCTCATTTGAAGATCTCCCCACTCCCAGTGAAGTCCTAGTCCTGGAGACACCCAGCTAGAGCAGCGCCATTGAGCATTTTTAGTTTCTCAAACACACGTGTGAATGTCTGTCCTTTTTCAGATGGGGAAGCTGAGGCCTCAGGATTGTCTGAAGCTATTGACCTGGCTGGGACTAGAATCCAGCTCTCCTGCCCCTGCTTAGCGTCCAGTTTCCCCCGGTCTCATTTCTCTTGCTCCTAGCTGCCCACCACACAAATATCCCTCAACTGTAGAGCCAGCTGAGAGTTGAAAGTGGGTCCCAGTGGCCGGCAGAGCCTAGAGATGCCCCCGGATGACTCTAGGTGGCAACAGCACATTGCTGGGAGGGAGCCAGCCTGAGGCAGTTCCTCTGGCTGCAGGAGAGGCAGCCGCTAGGAGGTGGGGGTGGGGTTTGGGTTTGCCCGCTC
>NW_006443568.1:1587793-1591841 GCF_000325575.1 Pteropus alecto
CCCCCCGCCCCCAGATGTTCTGAGAACATGGCGGCCTGGATCTGGGGCCCAGAAAGGCTTGCTGTGCCTCCCATCAAGCACTGCCTGGCCCACCTCCAGCCTGGAAGCCCTTGTTACTACATTGACTTTTCTGGTTTCTTCTTGAGGATATGTGTGTATAGTGGGGGAGTTGGTGATGTTTCCTGATAGAGAATGGTTTACTTGGGTCACTCAGCCCCGTTTTTGGGCAGTGGGCACCCATCCCAATCCATGTGTGTGTGCATATTTGACAAATCCATGTGCGAGTGTAGCCACACAGACATGTATGTGAAACTGTCTTGTCTTGGGTGCTCACAGATCAGTCTGTGCATGTGTTCCCATGTGCAAGCACTCAGGTGTACCTAAGCTGTGATCATGCCTCATGTATTAGCCCATCTGTGGGGATCAAGAGATGCTGGGCCTTCTTAGACTAGCCACCTGGATGCTGAGAGAGGGATGAGGGGTCTGAAAAGAGACATGACACAGGAGCCACAGTCTTTGTCCTCAAGGAGGCTTGGGTGGTGGGTTTATACAGGAGCAACAGGCAGATGGACCAGGAGTTGAGTGTGAAAGTCATAGCCCATGGCCTTGACCTTTGCAGGGTCAAGGGTAAGGAAATGGCCATGGCAGCGGGGTGGGGGTGTCGGGGGTAAGTAGCTGTAGTCAGATCTGAGTCAGAAAGAGATGAAGTCTAGTAGGGATGGGATTTGGAGAAGATGCATCCCTGGGAACAGTTACAGAGCCTGTTTTGTTCCAGCCTATGTGCTGGGTAATGAGGGCAATTACCCTCATGGTGCAGATGAGGAAACTGAGGCTCAGAGAGGTACAAAAAGAAGTTGCTCTAGGTCACGCACTTAGGAAGAGGGAAGTCCAGATTCTGCTTTGTGCCCAAGTACACCTTTGTTTCCCTGTGAGACACAGCAGAGACTGCAGGAGTGGGGAGAGGAAGGGAGAGGAGGAGGAAGAGGGAGCCAGAGCTTTGAGGAGGGTGAGGGCAGAGGTGAGTTGAATGCTCTGAGCTGCTGAATGCAAATATTCACCTATCTTTCAGACAACAAGTGTTTACCAGGAAAGTGCTGTGTATAAGGCACAGAGCTACAGGCTGGGGCTACCTCAGTGAACCAAGCAGACTGCTTGCCTGCTCTTACAGAGCTTATTGTCCAGAGTGTGCGGGTGTACTTGTGTGTGCATGCGTGTGCATGTGTGTGCATGCGTGTGCGTGGTCAGGGGACGTGGGCAATGTTAATCATGACACTAGCAGGAGTGATGGTAGCTCACACGATTGAACCCTTATTTACTCATTTAATCCTCATCGCGGTCCCACGGGGGTGCTCTGTTGTTCCTATTTTACAGATGAGAAAATAGAGGCGTGGTGAGGTTAAGCAACTTGCCCTCGGCCACACAGCTAAGATGTGGTAGAACAGGCTTGTGAAACTGGGCTGCTTGGCTTCCAGGTCAACAGTTTTAGTAATCATACAAAAAAATATTTACTAGCAAATTGTGACGTGTGCTGTGATGGAATAAAGGAGATGTCGAGGGATGCTAAGTATTTGCAGAGCCTTCGCCTGCACATTGCCCTGGGGAATTTGCAAAGCTTTTGTTGTTCATCATGGAAAGCTGGGTTAGGACTCCATCTACCAGACGGGGCCAGTGCAGCTCAGAAGAGACAAGTCACATGAGCTGACTCTCTGAGCTCCCACTCCCATCCCTGAGGGGGACACATGGGCTGGTGGCTTCTGGGCTATTGAGGCCATTCAGTCCAAAGCTCACCCTCTGCTCTCTGGGCACCCTGCATGCTGGGGGAAGGGGGAGTTGCGAACATCAGACGCTGCTGGCTGCCATCCCTGATGTCTCTGAGTGACATTTCCATGATCCGGCCACTCTGGGCTATGAACTGTTTTTGGGGCCACCTGCCACACCTGAAGGTAAGTCTGATGGCCTCGGCTGCTAGACTCACCCCTCCCATTTTTTCCCCTTTGCCCCCACACTCTACCCAAGGAGCTGCCTGGGGTCTGAGGCTCCTGCCCCATGTCTTCCTGGAGACCCCTGATCCTCCAGGGAAGCTGAGGCTGTGGTATCCTAGACCCATGGACTCCATCCATCTCTTGATTAGTGTTCAAATTAGTCTTGCAGCCTTGATGGCCCCACAAGGGCCAATTCCCCAACAGCATTGGTTATTTCCAGGACTCTCTCACTCATCTGTGGTCCTGTTTCCTCCTCTCTCAACCCACTCCAACCCTCAGGCTCACCCTCCATCTGGTGGCATCAGAGAAGACCCTGCTGATCTGCTGACACAATGTCTATAGCACGTTACTGGAAGTTGGTATCACGTACTCCTTTTGTAGATGAGTGAACTGACACTTGCAGACTGAGTGCTTCACCTAAGGTAAGAATTAGAGATGGCCTTCTAGAATCCAGAAACCATATTCTGGAGACAGAAAGAGGTGCTGGGAGCCAGACACCTGGCATTTTGTGACTATTGTGTCCTTGCTCTGTGATCTCGAACAAAGTGGCACATCATTTTAAAGCCTTTTCTGGTAGCTCTACCCATCTCCCCCTTCCCCAGAACTGACCACTCCACCTAGCACAGCCCCTTATCTCAGGACACGGGCTCCTTACATTGCTCACCTAATTACAAGACTGCTGCCTCCTCTATCAGCCTGGAAAACAGAGGGTACTAGGCCTGACAATAGGTAGGTGCTCAGCCAGTGCCCTACAAACAGGTGGAACCAAGTCATGTCCCTTTTGACAGGCCTTGGTTCCCCCTCCCAGCCGTCTAACCCAGTGCTTCTCACCAAGGAGCTTATTAAAATGTAGATACTAATTTTGTAGGTCTGGGGCTAAGCTTCTCCATTTCTAAAAAGCCCCCCAGGTGGTATGATGCTACTGGCCCGTGCATGCACTTTGAGTTGCCAGGCTCATTCCTCCAGGGTAAGCTTTGATGGACCCAGCATCCTCTCTGCCACCTCCCACAATTGGCTTTGAGCTGGCTTGATCACCACTAATGATGAGAATGTCACTTCCAATGGGATGAGGTTCCTTTACCATACAGATCTTTTCATTCAAATCCTCCTTGCCCCACCAGCTTGAGCTCCATCTCCAGGGCAACCTTCAAGGATTACAAGCGAAGGTCAAGGCTTTCTGGGTTGATGGCCACAATTTCTTCAGTGGACCTGGGACTATCTCCTTTATACATTCAAAAGCTGGTAACATCTAAGTGTGGTGAGACCTACATGCAATACTCCCAGGGAATCTGGCCAGAGCTCAGAAGCCATCGTCTCCTTTAATCTGTATATCATACTCCAGCCTCAGAGTGAACTAAATTTCTGCTACAGCCTCAGAGTGAACTAAATTTCTTCAGCAGCCGCCTCACTCTGCTGACCCATTTTTACCTTGTGGTCATCTAAGGACACCAGAGCTTTGCCCCTGCACACGTTCCTATCATATAACATTCCTAATAAATGACAATTCTGTTACATGATGGTCCTTAGGAATGTGATTTGTGCTCAGTAAGTAGCACTGCTCCTTCTTTCCACCACGTCACGTGTGAACTCAGAGATCTCCGCAGTTGCCTCGTTGGCTGACCCGTAGGTGTGTTCTCTTTAGCAGGTTTGGTGCTTCCTCTGCATTTTCGTCCTGCCTGCCCCTCTCTGCCCCATTGTGGTTCAGGAACCACAAACTCATTGCCTCTTTGTCTCCTTTGTACTTCTAGAACAGTGGTAGCAGAAGGTCCAAATGAGGAATCTGATATAAATGAAAAAGGCTCATCTTTTCCAGAGGAGTCACTGCGGTGCCCAGGCCTTGAACACCTACCATGTGCCATGCAAATGTCAAGGCGCTATTTGCATGTGTCACTTGCCTGACCCCAAGACCTACAGAAAAGGGCAGGAGGAGGTGGTGGAGACTGGAACATTTCATTCATTCATTCATTCATCCATTCAATCAATATGTATTGAGCACCTACCATGGCCAGGCACTCCTATAAGATAGAAACTCCTGTTTTCATGGACTAATGACATTTAATTGGGGT
>NW_006443568.1:1591904-1595206 GCF_000325575.1 Pteropus alecto
AGGGAGGGAGAGAAGGAAGCACTTTGGTCACAAGACAGTATAGCACATGGTTAGGGACTCAGACTCTGAAGCTAGAACACCTGGGTTCAACCCCTAACTCTGACTGTGTGGCCCTGGACAAGGTAACAGCTCCATCCCTCAGTTTTCTCACACCCTGTGTTGTTATAAAGTAGCTGGTTCAGTGTCTGGCACATAGTTAGTGCCTCTTATGATGTGAGGGTGGTCTAAGAAGGCTTTTTCAAAAAGAAGTGATATTCGAGGCTTAATAGGAGCCAGCTATGCACAGATCAGGAGAAAGTGGAACAGCAGGTGCAGAGGCCTTAAGGCAGGAAAAAGCTTGGCTTGTTTGGGGGAAGTGAAAGAAGGCCCATGTGGCTGGATAGGGTGAGTGGAGAGAAAGGAGGTCAGATGTAAGAGGAGCCAGTCAAGTGGTCTGGCTTGGAGGTCACTGTCAGTGGTTTGGATTATAACAAGCCAACGGGGGATCACTGAAAGGTTCAGATTGCGATATAGTCTGGTTTGGTTTTTCTGGTTTGTGTGTGTTGTGGAGCAGGGATGGTTTGTAGGGAGCCAGGAGGAGGGTGCAGCTGAAGACTAGAGTCCCATCCCTAGGCTTGGCTCTGAGTCAGGCCCATAAACCCAGCCTTGGAACTGGTACCAAGAAGGATGTTGGGAGAAGCGCCTCCCTACTGTTCCTGAATCTTCTTAATCCACCAGGGCCTTGAAAGGAGAAGCAAAGAGGCCTGGAGGGGAGCTTTTGAGGGATGTCATTTTGCATCTTAATTGCATGCTAAGCAGGCCCGTGGGCAGGGCCAGCTGCAGAGCATTAGCTGCCATCAAACTCTGGTGACTCAGGCCACAAAACCTTAAAATATTTATTTTTTCAGTGCATTTGGAATTCAGCATCTGTGAGGGAGCCACCACCGGGAAGCGGGAGATGGAAGGGGGACCTGTTGGCAACTGCAATCTGGAAACAATGCAGAGCTGCTCCAGTCCTGCCTCCTGAGCAGGGAGCCGATGCAGTGGCTGGTGTGCTCTTCTGCGGTGGAGGTTGGTGCCCCACTCTCTGGGCTGGCTGGCTGTCCCAGGCACCTCTGGGAGATCACAGCTTCTTCCATTACAAACTGATTTCCCGCTTTATAGCCTGGATCTATAGTTTGCACCAGGCTCACATTCCTTTTGGGTCCATTTGAGGAACAAATCTAACTTTGAATCTTGGGCAATGAATATGTGAGTGAGTATATTCTGGGAGTGTGTATGTACATCTGCATTGACACAAAGATCTGACTGTCCCCAGGGGCACGTGGTGGGGGTCAGGGGCAGTTTAGAAGGTAGTGGGGTTGCATTTCACTCCCACCACTTGCCAGCACTGTGACTTTGACCAAAACACGATACCTCTCTGCCCTTCATCTGAAAAATGGGACTAGAACACCAATCTCACAGGACTGTCTTGAAGTTTATATGAAGTTATTCATGCAAAGCACTTGGCTCAGTGCCTGGCTGTTCCTGAGGTCTCCATAAATGGTGGGTATTATTATTATGGGTGCATTCTGCAGAACGTGAGCCCTGCTCAGGGATGGACATCCATATGACCCATGGGGAAGCTGGCCATGGACTCTTGGGCACCTGGTCACTGGAGAAGAGCTGAGGATGGGGAGGAGACTCAGAGAAGAGGGAGGACAAGCAGCATCTTCCTTTCCTCATAAGCATGACTGCTGGGGGTGGGGTGGGGCGGTGGGGGAGCTTAAATGTTCGATGACTCAGATCCAGCTCTTTTATTTCGGAGCGTCTGCTGAGCCTGAGAGCAGGCTGGATTACCATGAAGTGCTCCTAATTTGCACAGAGAGATAAGGAGCTCATCATAACTGAGAGAGGGGGGACTGCTATTCCCAAGCAGCTGCTGCAAGCTGGTCCTAGGTGAGCCAGAATCTATGGGCTGGGGTGGGGGTGCCTGGGCTCACTCTACCTCAGGGGCCCTGCACTCGGTGGTCTTAGTCCTGGTCACCATGGCAGGAGGTGGCAGGGGAGGGACAGACACTCCTAGACAGAGATGCTTGAGAGAGAGGCATGGACACAGGGAAGCTGAAACTCATATTTGTGAAAATTGGACAAGTTATTGAGCTTTGCGAATTCCTGTCCTGCCCAAGGGATGCAGGGCTGCACATTGGAGGCTAGGCTGCAATTTATCTATCTCCTCCCTCAGTCACTTCCTTCACCTTGCCACCTCGGGTGCAGGGGAAAGTGATCTAGCTGCCTTTAGTCACTAGGCTTGTTCAGCCTGGGGCTGGGGATCCTGCAGCTGGAAGGACACAGGGCAGATCTTAGAAAGAACTTCTTAAGGAAGCATCAAGAGGGCCTGTGCAATTCTCCCTTCAAGGGGCCTTTAGGGAGAGGCCTCTGCCCTTTCTTGGCTCTGACCCCCAAACTGACACTGACCTTGGGAGGTTGACTGGACTTGACAGAGAGAGAGACAAGTGGCTGAACTTTCCAGGCTCAGAAGGAGGTCAAGTGGCAACAGGGAGGTCTAGGGACTTCATTCTGGTGGGACGGACTCCTGAACAAGAGAAGGGTTTTCCCAGACCTTGTCTCAGGCTTCTCATAGCAGTCCTCCTGAGATATAGGCATCATCCCCATTCTGCAGAGAAAGAAACTGAGGCACAGAGAGGGCAATCTCAGGATCGAGCCAGGACAGGGATTCTGCTCTTCAGGCGTGGAGTCCTGAGCGCTGTCCCACAGAGTGGCAGGCTGGCCACCAGGCTGCCACCTGTGGCTATAGAGGCCAGGAGTCGAGGACTCTCTAGGGTTGTAAGGGCAGGGTCTTCTGTGGCTGCAGGAAGGACTGCTTTGCAGGGCTGGGGGTCCTGGTGCTGAGAGATTGTGCAGCAAGTGGGCTTGTGGAAGCTACCTCCCTGCTGGTCCGTCCTGCTGCCCTGTGGGTGCTGCAGCATGAGCAGAGTGGGCAGTGACAGGGAGAATCCACAGTAGAAAGAGCACTGGGCTGAGAGTCTTGGGTTCTGGGCAGGAGTCTAGCCTCTATTCATTCAATAAACATTTATTAAGCACCTTGGTATTATCCCATTGAATCCCAATGACAGCTCAATGAAGTAGACACTCTTTTCATATTCCATTGATTCTAACATGTACTCTTAGGATGGGATTATAACTGATAGCACTTTTCTTTCTTAGTGGTCTATGTAATAATGGGATGTTTTAGAGCCAACAAGTACTTCTATGAAATACAGAACAATCTCAATCTTATAAATGAAGAAATAAAATAATAATAATAATAATAATAATAATAA
>NW_006443568.1:1595328-1635928 GCF_000325575.1 Pteropus alecto
ATTATTATTTCCATTTTGCATATGAGAGAACTGAAGCTGAAGAGGTTACTCATGATCACAGAGCATAAATGGTAGAGCAAGGATTAGAAGCACTTCTGGTTGGCTCTAGCTCCTTGGGTTCTTGACCACTAGAGGATACCACCGTGTTCAGCTGCTCTGGGTGAGGAAGAGCCATGAGCCAGGCAAATGTGGTCTTGGCCTGCTCAGACCTTCAGCAATCTGTCATGGGTGGGTAGCAGTGGGGGCAGAGATCCTGAAGACCTGGAGGGACTGTTGATGGGGAAAGGTGGCTGGGGTACCTACCAGGGAATTCTCAGGAATGAGGGTTGGTACTGCTGAAGAAAGCGATGGGGATGTTTTGCAAAGGACATGGAATTTGGCTCCCTCACCACCCTGCCACCACCTCCTTCTCTCGCCTCTTTCATTGCCATCGCCTCTTGTACACCTTCACCTTCTGCAAGGAAGGGAGCAGGGTCAGTGTGTCCATCCAAGGTGGCACCAGAAGTCACGGGATCAATGTGCTTCAACTGGCTCTTGCTAAGAAGTGACTGAAACCTCCAAAACCAATAAAGCCAAATCGCTGAATGGGAGAGCCACAGACAGGTGGGTCAGGGGGCTAATGGTGGAGCCTCGCCACCTGTGACAAGAGGGCCAGTTAGCTTCTGAGTGTCAGGTTCCAGGGAGGAGACAGGAGTGCTTGGTGGATGAGGATGCCAATTTCAAGGCCAGAATAACTCTAGTTCAAATCTGGGCTCCTCCACTTACGCACTGTGTGGCCCCGGCAAGCTTGGAGATTTCTCTGAGCCTTGGTTTCCTCATCTATAACACGGGAATAATAATTGTATTAGTTTTCTATTGCTGCATAATAAATATTCCCTCGAATTTAGTAGCTGAAAACAATCCATGTTTATTATCTTGCAGTTTCCGTGAGTTGGGAATCTGCGTATGGCTTAGCGGAGTCCTCTGCTCAGGTCATCTCACAGGCTGCAGTTGAGGTGTCACCGGGCGGTAGTTTCATGTGAAGGCTGTGCTGGGAAAGAATCCACTTCCTAACTCACGCGTGAGTTGTTGACAGGATTCAATTCCTCAAGGGCTGTTGGACTGAGGGTCTCAGTTCTTCACTTGCCTGGAGGCTGCCATCAGTTTCTTGCCACGTCAGTCTTTTCAGCTGGCTTCATTATGCAGAGTGTGCACATGTATGTGCAAGAGAGAGAGAGAGAGAGAGAGAGAGAGAGTACAAATGAGACAGAAGTCACAACTTTTTATCACTTAGTCTCAGAAGTGACATCCATCACCTTTATACTATTCTATTCAATAAAAGTGAGTCAGTAGGTCCAGCCCACACTCAAGGTGAGGGAATTATTATTATACAAGGACATGACTATCAGGAGATGGTGTACGTGCAAGAGAGAGAGAGAGAGAGAGAGAACGAATGTACAAATGAGACAGAAGTCACAACTTTTTATCACTTAGTCTCAGAAGTGACATCCATCACCTTTATACTATTCTATTCAATAAAAGTGAGTCAGTAGGTCCAGCCCACACTCAAGGTGAGGGAATTATTATTATACAAGGACATGACTATCAGGAGATGGAGCTCACTGGCAACAATAACGATCATATATAGTTTGTGAGAAAGTCATAAGCATTAAATGAGATTCTGTATGTAAGCATTTAGCATGGAGCACGACACATAGTATACTCTCAATAAATTGAGTGTTGTTATTGTTGTTGTTGTTATTCTCAAAGCTGGACTGGGTTGAGCTTAAGACAGAACAGAACCAACTACTATCCCCAGTTCTCCCTGGCCCAATACCAAAGGAGATCAGTTTATCCAACCCCATCTCCATGCAGTCAATCCTGTCAGTTTTCTCAGGCTCACTTCATATGTCTCCTGCAGGAGGCTTTTCCCCAATCATCTGTGAGCTGCGCCCCTCTGACCACTTCCTCTTTGCTTGCAGGGAAGGGAGCACTGACCCAGGTAGGGCTAATGGTTACAAAGACCCCACTGACTGGCATAGACCTTAGGCAGGGCGGGACTACACTGTTTGAGGTTTACAGATTTCTTGGATGTAGCAGTGGAAAATTTATATATATATGTATATATATATTTTTTTTTCTGGAAGGAAAATCTATGAAGTTTATATCATGGCAAAAATAAACAGAACTGTGACTTCCGTTTCACAATTGATGTACCTTCTTTACATACTTTTGACAGTCTGAACATGTTACTGACAGTTAAAAGATGTTCTCTCCCTCTGGAAAATTGTGAGGGGATCATGTGACACCTTATCACTTTGAATGCTCTGCTAGTGTTAAAGATGAGGAAACTGCCACTCAGGGTGATTAGGTGTTGGCCCAAGATTCCGAAATTGGCCCAGGATTTGAAGTCAGTTAGCTGGTCCTGAGCCTATGCATTGTCTTTATATTATATCCATTCATTCATTATTCGAGCAACATTGTTTAGTTTCTTCTATGTGCCAGCCTCTGTGCTGGGTGCTAGGAATAGAGTGATGTACAAGTTTTTGTTCCAGCCCTAAAAATCTTTTAATTTTTCTCTTCTTTTCCCACTCCCACTAGATTATAACTTTTCCAAATAGAGCCCCCACTTTCTCAACATCTCTCCTTCCCTGTGTTTACAACAAAACTTTGAATTTGAATAGGACTATATTTAAGGAGGGGTTCTATTGGCCATCATTTTGGGTAGAAATGTAGCATGAAATGGCCTTAAGGTCCCAAGGAAGAAAGATATGACCAGATACAGAAGTTGGATGGAAGTTGGTCAGAGACCCCAATGGAAAATGAGGAATGAGGTGTACAGATTAAAGCAGCTGATTAACTTTTAACAACAGGTCCTTCTCTAGCCCTTGCCAGCCTCAGACCTCTTCCCTCTCCCTTCCACGGCCCTTGAGGAGTTAAACACAAGCACTGCCCTCTTGCCCAGTGAGCCAGGTGATGGGATTGCAGTTAATGGTAATTTGAACAAGTTTGGTCAACTAGAAATACATAAGGAGATTGAAACACGAAAATGCCCTCGAAATTTATACAATTGCTATATTGTAGCTCAGCCAGCTGTTAACTCCATTGTATGAAAGATGGCAGAAATAATTTGTAACCAAACTCACATTTGTTTACTGAACCTTTGCAGCAGAGGACATGGAGGAGTCAGCCATGTCACTAGGAATATATCCCCTCCCCCAAGCCCATCGTGCCCCTCTCCCCCCCAGAGCAATTCCTCAGGCAAGAATTGCTGCGTGGAGGGACATTGTCTGCTAGGCAATGGGCATGTGGTGGTCAACACGAAGGAGGGAGGGAGGGAGGGAATCCTGCTTTCTGGAGCTTACCTGCTAGTGGGAGAGACAGACTGTAACACACAAATGAATACACGAGTAATAAAGTCAGGTAGTGAGAAGTGCTATGTGGAAAAGAAGGCAGGGTAATGGGGTAGAAAGAGATGCGAGTGGGTGAGGTGGGAGGCTGGGAGAGCTTCCAGACAGTTCACTGGGGCCTTAAATAATTCTTGAGATGTAAGTGCAAGCCTCACCTGGCTCTCTGTTCTACAGCTTTCTGTTCTACTTACGAGCCATACATCTTTGGGAAAGTGACTTAATCTCTCTGAACTTCAGATGCCTCATTGTTAAGTGGGAATAATAATACCTGTCACAGGATTATTTGAGATAAAATGTATTAGAGCTCATTGTTTACTGTATTCTACATATATGAATTGTTAGGATTGCAGTTGCAGTGTAAGATCCTTCCTTCCTTCCTTCCTTCCTTCCTTCCTTCCTTCCTTCCTTCCTTCCTTCCTTCCTTCCTTCCTCCCCACTCACTAAACTTGCTTTTTGGAATCATTCTTCCCCAGCCATAGCTGGGACTATCAGCTGGGACTCAGGTTCTCTTTCTTTCTTTTTCTTCTTTCTTTCTTTCTTTCTTTCTTTTTCTTTCTTTCCTTTACCAAATATTTATTATCATGTGCCTTCTGTGTACATGAAAGGGCACTCCACTCTTGATTTGCTATTCTAGCCCAAGCATGGAAAGACTTTGGCCTAATTGAGACTTGGCTGGAATATTTAAACAAGACTTTACCAAAGGCTTGGGGATAACAACAGGGAAATAAACACGGTGTAACTTATAGGTTGTGTGTAAATGAACGTGTTCATGTGTCTGGGTCTACATGTATGTGTGCATATTTGTGTATGTGTGTGTTTGTGTGTAGGTATTAGGGAATTGTGTTTTGACACAGGAAGCAAGGTGATTTTGCCCTATATGGGGTCTATAATATTTCCAAACCTCTTACTCCCATCACCCTATGGCAGGTGACAGCACAGAGGCTTCCATTCCCATTTGGTAGATGACATAAGGCTTCTCAGAATCTCTGGCTTAGAGAAACTAGCACCACACAGCACTGAGCTCCTGCCCAAGTCTCCATGTCATACAGCATCAGCATCCTGTAGCCACCACCTTAACTTCTTGGGGCTCCGACGACTCCTCCAGATTCTGTCTCCTCCTTTCTGGGGGCAGGGAGGGTCTGGCCTGTCAGGAAGTCAGGGTGGTAATCCTTCCACCTGAATGCCTGCTGTTGCTGGCTTCAGTCCTGGGTACAGCAGCCCACCACATGGCCACATGGACCCTCAACCTGGGGCCATGGAAACAGCTTTGCAGTCAGATCTAGCTGTAATCAGATGGGTCTTTTAAGCATTTTGAGCCTCAGTTTTCACATCTATAATATATTCATAAATTCCCATAACTAGCAGGGCCACTGCTAAGAGTAAAGGAATGATAGATGTGGAGCAGCTACACAAGGCCTGGCCTCTAGAAGGTGTTCAGGGAAGACTTGGTCTTCACTGCCCCCACCCCCTACCATGCTGCCACTATTCCTGTTCAGAGGGTCTTCTGGTTATGACTCATTCTTGAAGGACAGCAACCCAGTCCCAAACCTCTGTCCAGGAGGGTGAGGCCCTGGCTCTTCTGCCCAGTTCCTGCCAGGCTCCTCCTTCCCGGGATCAGGACCATGCCCCTCTAGGCAATTAGCTGGGGCCCTGAATATAGTCAGCCAAGGCTGTCTTGGCCTGTGATGCTCTGACTCTCTATTCATCTCTGAGTGTTGCTTCTGCCCAGAGACACCCAGTGCACTGGCCCTAACTGCATGAGACTCTTGGTGGGAATTCTGGAGACATGGCTGACTCTTTTGTGTTCTCCTTTACAAAGGTTCAGTAAACAAATATGAGTCTGGTTGCAAGTTATTTCTACCTCTATGTCTCTCTTGTTGTCCTACCTGCTTAGTGCTGTGCCTCAATTGCTAACACCCTCTACAAAGCAGCCGGATCTTGGTCCAAAGCCCTCCCTTCAGCTCACTCTTGCCCCATCCTCTGCTGGTTCGCCCACCACCAGATTCCAACATATTAGAACAAAAACTTCCATCCATCCATATGTGTTCTGATCTCTGGAGTTGCACATGGTAAGTGTCATCCCTCCTACCTGAGATCCTTTAGAACAGTGGTTCTCGACCTTGGCTGCACATTAGAATCACCTAGGAGGCCTTTAAAACATACTAATGGCTGGGCCCATCTCAGACCAATCGAATCAGAATTTCTGGGAGGAAAGTCTGAACATTAATGTTTTCTAAAGTTTCCCTCAGGTAATTCTAAGAAGCAACTAGGGCTAAGAACCACTGCTTTAGAGAATGAATGACCCCTGGTTTTGCTTCCCCCGTTTTCATCTCCTAGAAGCTACCTGCAACTTTCATGGGATTCAGTTTTCAGACATTCTGGCTACTGTCCACCTCACGTGTCCCAACTGGTCAATCTCGCTTGGGAAACATGACTTCTAGGGCAAGACCAAAACCTCCTTTGCTCATGATACATCTCTATTAATATGACCCCAAATCAGTAGAGCTCTTTTTGTCTGCGCCCCGCTCTTTGACTTATTTAAGGTCACTCAGCCTCTTCCCTTCAACATCTCCTTCTCCATTTTCCTACTCTGTTTCTACCAACTTAAGAATGCTTGTTCAAAGAGGGTGAAAAGTTAATTCTACAAACACATGCAATTAATCCCAGGGAAAACTTCCAGACTGGGCACAACCTTCTGCAGGATTCAGACTGATTACTAGATTTCTTTCTGTTTCAACAAGTCTATCCTCAGTTTAGCTCCATCCGTTGCCCCTGGTTTGGGTTGCACATAACAGATATCTAACTCTCATACATTCAATACCTGTTGTTCTTAAACTTAAATAACAGATTCCATTAAACGAGCATTAGTATGGCGCTCCATAATTAATCTTCTCCAGAGAACTAATAGTTCAGAAGGCATGCAGTTGAGCAAGGGCATCATACATCACTAAGCTCGTTTATCCTAATTGATTTATCTAAGAATTGCTGGGGCAGCTGGCCTTGTGCCCAGTGACCTGTGGTGGGGTCCCCTGGTGCTTGGAGTTGGGGGGAAGGAGCAGTGTAGATGGAGCCGGGGCTGGCAGGGCTGGCTTCATCCTGATCACAAGGCAGCAAACAACATAATAGGCCAGCCTCAGAAGTGGGCCAGGCTGGGAAGCTTTTAGAGGCTCTCAGCAGCCCTTGTAGTACACCCAGATTATACGCAGAGCTATTTCACATCATTAAGCCCCCCTATTTTGTCCCTGGGTGCTGCACACTCTGTCTGCATCAGGCTGGGCTTCAAAGTAACTGCTTTGCCAAAGCAGGTGTAGCCACTATGGCAGGCTGACCCTGGGGCACAGAAACACATTTGCTGGCTGTTTGTTTGTTTGTTGGGCTCCCAGCCCTGGAGCTGGGGATGATGTGCTGGGTCCTGCATCTGCTCAGCCTTTTGGTTTAGGTTCCTGCTGCCATTGGCGCTGGGGGCTAGGGAGTGGGCATTGCTGGGCTCCCAGACTCATTGGAGCACTGGACTCCCAGACTCATTGGAGACCACGATGGCAATGATCTCCCTGTCGTTCCTAGCCCCCAGTCCCTAACCCATCCTTCCTCGGGTGGCTGACAGTAGGTGAGCAATGGGAATGATGCCCTAGTGCAGGATAAGCCTGGGCTGTGTTTGATCCTGTATCTACTTTCCTTAAGGAGCAGGAAATAGGGCACCAACAAGGCAGAGCAGAACCCATAGGACAGACTCCTGTTCCAGGTGACACCTTGTCTGGCCTCCTGGAGCTCTAATGCTGGTGTTTTGTGCCAGTACTGGCCTTTCCCCAGGCTCATTTGCTTTTCTCTTATAACATTCTGTCTGTAGTTCTTCCTGATGTCTAACCCATTGTGTGCTTGATTCTTCCTCTGAATCTGCCCTCAGTTAATATCTGTGTCCTGCCTCCCCTGCTTCCAGGCTCCAGACCAAACTGATCTCCATTATTCCAGTTTCCATACTTTCCAGCTTCTCCCTCCACACAGGCACAAGTTGGGTGGGTCCTTGGACTATAGTCCCCACTATCAGCCCCTGTGTTATTGCCTTGGTTTATGTGCTGCCTTCTGCATTGATTTCCTGGTTGTGTCTCCCAGGTCTTAGGTGGAAATAGTGTCCTGCTTTGCATAGCAACCCATCTGTCTGGAGCACCAATATGCCCAATCCCCATCTAGTTTTTGACAGATTTGTCCTCTCCTCAGGGCTGAATCCTGTTCTCTGTATCCCTGGCCAAACCTGACAGACCACAAGAAGTCATGATGTTGCTATCTTCTGCCCCATGGGCCATTTTTGCATCCTGCCTACTAGATCTCTGCATATTGGGCAAGGTCACCCTTCCTAGAACCTGAAAATCCTGGATCCTGTTTTTGCACCTCTCCCACCTTTCCCTATTATAGTCCTAACTTGCAGGAAGGCTGCAGAATGAGAGACATCAGCAGACTCAGTGGCTCATACTTGTGTGACCTTAGGCAATTCCCTTCCTTTCTTTGAGCTTCAGTTTCTTTATCTGTGAGATGAGAAAATTGGAAATAATGATTCCCAGAGGTTCTTTAACTTTTAAAATGAAATGGAAAACAAGAGACACTAATGATAAAGGGGATTAATATGGTGGCCAAATCAAGCTGGGTTTACTCTCTCCTCTGCCTAGGGCCTCCACATCATACTCATACAGGACTTGGCAGTGGATTTACATGGAACACTCAGCACAAGGGCCCTGGGCTCTCACCTTTGGAAAATGGTGCAATTTAATGGTAATGCAATTACAGATGTGCTGAGATTGAAACAGCCCATCTTATCTCAAACTCATCTTCCCCACCAAGTATCAGGGCAGGTGCTGATCCCTAATAGCTGCTGAAATGAATTCACCAGGCAGCTGGGGGCTCCTAGAGAGGAGAGCTGTGTTCAGAGAAAGAGAGAATGGGAGGGGAAAGAGAGAGGGAGAGAGGGAGGAAGGGAACAAGAATGGAGTGAGGGAAAGGCAGAGGGAGAGAGAAAGGGCAAAGATGGAAAGAGGAAGAGAAATTATGCACAGAAAAATGGAGAGAGATAGAAGGATGGACAGAGGGAGGGATGACAAGGAAAGAGAGGGAGAGAGGGAGGCAATAAATAAATAAATAGAAATAAAAAGAGACAAAGCAGGGAGAGAAAGAAGGAGCCAGTGAGAGTGAGGGAAATAGAAAAGAGGGAGGACATAGTGAGAGAAGAAAAGAGAGGGAAAAGAGAAAGGGTAATGGAGAGAGATGAAGAGATGGACATACTGAGAGAGACTATGGATTCAGGAGATAGATGAAGAGGAAGGGCAAAGGGGGCAAAGAGAAGTGGGGCGGGATTGAGAGAGAGAAGAGAAGGAAGAAGGAGCGAGTCAAAGAAGCAGGAAGGAAGGGGCAGAGAAGGTGGAGACAGGGAAAGAAGGAAAGGGATGTAGAAAGCAAGGGGAGGGCAAGAGGGGAGGAGCAAGGCAGGGGTGGAGACAATGATGAGACAGAGAAATTGAGAGAGAGGAAGCGTGAGTAAAAGGAATAAAGATGGGTCCGTGTTTCTGAAATAGTGAGCTTTCAGACCCACCAGAGGCTCTGTGCCATTTTAAGGAAGAGTGCAAACAAAAAAGAAAAGAAAAAAAAAAAGAAAAATCATGAAATGGCTAGTAGGAACAAGCTCCTCAGGAAGAAGGCAACTGCCAAAGAGAGCAAGCAGGAGAAAAGCAGAATTAGAGAGAGGATTGGGAGCCCTGGAAAGAAGGAAAATGTAATGATCCAAAACCCTAGAATGGGCACAGCTCCCCAGACAATCAGTCCGTCTCCCTAGCCGATATTCATTCCCACTCCCTTGAAATTCTGGGACAGCGTGGTTCAGCACCACGGACAGCTCCAAAGCCTCCCTCCGCGGTTCAAGCTCCACAGACCAGGGCGGCCTTAGATTGGTCCGTTTCCGCAGTCACCTCTCACATTTGCCCCTGGCTTTCCCTGAAAATGGCTCTTTTGGGTGGTTGGAATGCAAGCCTGTGAGCTTATGAATAGATCAATTATTTTGCAGAACACGGTTTTGATCCCAATGTTACTTCATTGGATCACTGAGTGGAAAGGGCTCACAGAGAAAATGGCATTTTTTTACAACCCTGGCAAAATGCTCCCGCACTGATGAGATGAGCCACCCAGTGAGCGCGCGCGCACACATACGATACATAACTAACCAGAAGCATAATCTTCTAAATTGAAAGCCATAATGTTTGCTGTTGGAGCTAAATAGTAACAGGGCATGGTCTCCCAATGACCCTCGGGAGGTAGCTGGCTTAGCGGGAAGCTGTCGTCATATTCAAGCAACTTGATTAAATCCTTTCTGCCATCAGAATTAAGAAATGAATAGTTTTATGAGAGTCATGCCACAAAGGACAAGGAAATGAAATGCTCAGGAAAGAGGGCGGGGCCGAGCGCCTGCCAGTACCTGCCTTGTAGTTTTGTAGGGAGCGATATCACTCTTTCTATGGCAGGCTCAGGACTGAAGGCTGACTGCTGGGTGATAGCCTCTCTCTTCTCCCTCTGGGCATTCAAGGCTTTGCAGGCTCCTTCCTCCTTGCTCATCTGAGAGCCAAATGGATGCACGGGATCCTCCTCAGGAAGCCTCTCAATTATTCATATAGGAGGAAGTAGAATGTGGCTTAAATCACGGCCTCTGGAGCTAGAGTGCCTGGGTTCAAATCCCAACTCTGCCAGTCACTAGCTATGTGATTTCAGGCAAGCCATTTAACTTCTCTGTGTTAAAGTTTCCTTCACTATAAACGGATTTATAGTAGGACCTACCTTACAGAGTCGTGAGATTTAATGAGCACCAAGATGCTTAGAGCCAGGCTTAGTACATAGTAAGCAATACATAAGCATTTACTGTTATTATTATTAGATTTAGGTTGAACTGTATAAAATTTACTGTTTCGTAGATTAAAAAATCCAATACTGGCAGCTTAGTATAAAGTCTATACAACAAGATATTTTTCTTCTGTGGCTACTCTTTCCTGCCCATGGTCCTGGCACAGCCTCAGAAGCATTGCAAAAGTTCTGTTGCTTAAAAATATACTCACAATGTACTACTTTTGAATTCAGGAAAGTCCTGTTTTTGTTAGAAAAATTAGTTAACCTCAGACTCAGAAAGTTTACTCAGCATTTCTTTTGGAAGGAGAAAGGCAAAGGGAATTATTATTTATTGGTCACTTTATTAAGCACCATGCACTGTGCTGATTGTATTGCATATGTTAAGTTTGTTTCATAGTCTCAGTATTTCTGTGAGGTGGCCATTGGAAATCCATTTTATAGATGAAGAAACTGAGGTTCAGGGAAGTTGAATGATTTGTTGAAAATCACATAGCGAGGGAGGCAGAACAAGAATTCAAATCCACTACAGTATTCTGGAGAAAGAGGGTGGAGCGGAATGCATATATGATTAATCCTGTCTCACCTCATTTATTCTTCTCTTTGGATTTCTCCTCTTGCCTTTTCCCCACTGCCTGTCCAGAAGGCTCATGCTGACCTTTATTTTTTAATTTTTTACAAGAAAATTTTTTCTTTAATTATGGCATTAAGAATTTCAAAAGATACTTTATAATTTATTTAATTTCATTCCACAATCTTATTTTTATTCTCTTTTTTTAAGGTACAAACTTTTATGTACTGAATCACTTCTTTAAAAATTTTATTTATTTATTTAATTGAGGTAACATTGATTAATAACATTATATAAGTTTCGGATACGAGATTATAATTTGATATCTGTATATATTATAAAATTCTCACCACCAAAAGTCTAATTTCCATCTGTTACCCTTTGACCCCCTTTACCCATTTCACCTTCCCCTCATTTCCCCTCTGATAACCACCATACTGTTGCCTGCATCTATGAGTTTGTCTTTCTTTGTTTTATTTTGTTTATTTGTTTCTTTTTGTTTTATATTTCACATTTAAATGAAATCATATGATTTTGTCCTTTTCCATCTGACTTATTTCACTTAGCATAATACCATCAAGATCTATTCATGTTGTTGCAAATGTCAATATTTCATCTTTTTTAATGTCTGAGTAGTATTCCATTTTGTGGGGTGTGTGTGTGTGTGTGTGTGTGTGTGTGTGTGTATTTCTTTACTTATTCATCTGTCAATTGACACAGGTTGTTTCCATATCTTGACTACTGTAAATAATGTTGCAGTGAACATGGGTGCATATATCTTCTGAATTAGTGTTTTCATATTCTTAGGATAAATGCTCAGAAGAGGAATTGTTGGATCACATGGTAGTTCTATTCTTAAATTTTTTTTTTTTTTTTGAGGAAGCTCTGTATTGTTTTCCGTAGTGGATGCACCAATTTACATTTCTACCAACAATGTAGGGGGATTCCCTTTTCTCCACATTCTGGTTATTTCTTGCGTTTTTGCTAAAAGCCATTCTAACAGGTGTGAGGCGATATCTCACTGTGGCTTTGACTTGTATTTCCCTAATAATTAGTGATGTTGTACATCTTTTCATGTGCCTGTTGGCCATTTGTAAGTCTTCCTTGGAAAAATTTCTATTCAGATCCTCTGCCCACAAAACATTGTGAAAATTGATGTCTAGAAGCATAACGCCTATGTTTTCTTCTACATGTTTTATTGTTCCAGGTCTTGTATTCAAGTCTTTAATCCATTTTGCCACTCTGACCTTTAATTAACTAGTCTTAGGAAGAGCTATGTTTAAGTGGGTGTCCTGAAACTTCTGGGAGACCTGCTCCTGCAAATAAAGTCCTTCCAATAGTAAATATTTCAGAGAAAAAGTGGGAGGGAGTGGGAATTAATAAAAAATTGAGTGAATGGGATGGTGGGAGGGGAACTTGGAAAATAGCCACCTGAAACATCATTTATATTCAAAAAGAAATAGTGATGGGGGAATAGGAGATAATGCATAAAATTCCATTTTATTTCTTAGTTTGAGTCCATTTTGAGCTCCAGAGAGAAGTGAGCAGAGAGCATTCTGTTCTGACCATGAATAGATCAGGTGAGCCTGACCTGGGAAACTGTTTCTAGTGGTTCTTAGGAGGTTAAGAGAGCAGACAAGCGCCCTACACAACCTTAGGGTGGGGGTGGAGCGAGCAGGAGGGGCTGGCTACCAATTTAGAAAGGTGCTGAGCCCTATTGTGGCTTTTGAGCAGGAGCTCAGCCTAGGAGGGCCTGACCCTAGGAAGTATTCTAGGCTTGGTTGGGGACTTAGATATGGGAGGAGGAAGACATAGGTATTATTATTCATGCTTTCACATCTTTATTTAATGCTCATCACAGCTCTGTAAGATTGGGATCATTATCTCTATTTCACAGAGCAACTATTAATAAAATAGCAAAAGCAACAACGGGGGTAGTCATGGTGGCAGCGGTAGTAGAAGTAGCTGTTGTAACTACTTACTATGCACCCATGATGTATCTATAAACACTTGCAGACTTGAGCAAACGTGACCATGTCTTTTGTCCACCATAGGTTTGTGTCCCCCTTCTTCCTTATTGTAGAGTTGTCACTGGGAGGTGCTACCCAGCCAGGGACTGTCTCTAGTCCTAATTCCTCTTACATCTAGATGGGACTCATAGCGTGGTCTCATAAGTAAAATGGGAGGGGAGATCATGTACGTTCCTTCTGGGCCGAGGTGGATAAGAATACGGTGCGTCTGCGCCAACTTCTCTTTCCTGTCTATTGGCTGGGTGCAGAGAACTCCATGCTTCTAGGAAATGGCAAAGCCACTGGATAGACGTAGCCTGGGCCCCCAATTCACCATGCCAAGGAAGGCCACCAACTAAACAGAAGCAATTTCATACAACTATTATGTGAATGAGAAATATCCTTCTATTGTGATAAGCTACTGAAATATTGAAGTATTTGGCTTACTTGTTTTAGTAGCTTCCATTACTCTAATGAATATACATACATTATCTCATTCCATTTTCACAATGACCTTTGGGGGTGGGGAGAAGTATCAACCCATCTTAAAGATGAAGAAGTCTAAACTCAGAGATTAAGTGATTTCCCCAAGGCTGCTCAATTGGTAAGTGATTCAGGCAGGATTTGAACCTAGATCCCTCTGACTACAGGTTTATAGCATTAGGTTGCCACACTGTGACCTTAAAGTGAGGAGTGATCTCAGAAAGAATAATGTTACTTGAGATGAGGAAGCCTGCCCCTGCCCCAGAATTAGAACCAGTCTTAAGAGTGGATTTCAGAACTTTAGGACTCATGAATCAGAAAAAGAAACCTTCAGAGATCACAGACTGGGCTTAGGTCCAGGAAGGCAGAGAAAAGAATGGCATTTTGGTGGACATGAATCTAAGAGCTCTGCCCTGACTAAAGCGGCCTCCATAAAGTTAAAGTGAGGGCTTGAAGCCAAGAGCATAAGCTTGATCTTTCTCTTCCAGGATCCTTCCTCTGAGACAGGGAAAACAAGAACAAGAACAACAATCATAAAAATTATACCAGGAGAGATAGTAGTAGGAGTAGTGAGAATGGGTACTTGTATAGCACTTACTAGGTGCCAGGGACTGTTCTAAGTGCTTTACATACATAAGTGTAATCCTGAAAATAGCCCTGTGAGATAGGTGCTAAAATTGTATCCATTTTATAGAGGAGGAACTGAAACACAGAAGGAATAGTAACTTGTCAAAGTTGTACAGCTATTAAGAGAAGGAGCTGAGCTTCGAACTTAGGCACTCTTACTCCTCAATCCATGCTCTTCACCTCCCAGGAAGGATGGTGCACCAACTGGGGCCAACACTGTCTGGAGATAGGAATCCAGGCCCAACCTCAAGCAGAGACACCTCATAAGACCAGTGAGAAGATTTAGAACACTATGTGCCTGGGTGTATATAAGGCTGACTTTGATGGCTGTCTAGATTTGCCTATAAATCTTTCAAACTCTGGCTTAGTTTTCTTGAGCAATTGTCTCTGAATTTCTGGCTAACTTCATGCAGGGTTTCTATAGTGGCAAAGAGTGGGTGGGGGCCGGTAATTGGGATTTACAAAGGAAGAGAGCTTATGGACTGTGAGATGGCGGATTAAGAAATATACCTATATGTTCTGAGAACAAAACTTCAGAACTGAGCAAATCAAGGTCTTTGGGGTGAAGAAATAGTCTAGGCTGGGTCAAAGCTCAGAAATAGCAGAACAAGGAGAGAGAGTGGACTTGACTGTGTATGGAAACATTCCTTGCCAATCGTTCTCCTGCAGTGAGAATCTAGGATATTCTCTTGCTACCTATATCAGTTAGTTTTTGCTGTGTAACAAACCATCCTGGCACTTAGCGGCAGCTGGACAGTTTTATGATCTGGGCTCACTTGGCCGATCTCAGCTTAGTCACTTCTGTATTAACTGGGCCTGGATGGATTCAAATGGCCTCACACACATGTCTCATGGTTACATAGCTGTTGGCTGGGGCGATGAAGGTGACCGAACCATGTGTCCCTCATCTCCCAATAGACTAGCCTGTGCTTGTTCAGTTGAAGGAATCCAAGAACAGCATGAGGTAACATTCAAGGAGCAAGCACTTTTCAAGTTTCTGCTTGTGACATATACTGTCTTATACTGTCTTACTGATGAAAATAAGTCACACGGTCAGTTCTAGAGTTAGTGTGCAAGGGAGAGTGCCGAGGGGCGTGGATCCAGGGAGGCAAATTGGGCCATGACTTCTCATTGTTTCAGTATCTACATCTGTGGTAGAGGTTGTGCACTTAAGAAGGGCCTCTCTTAAACTGTCTCTAAAGAGGGACGTTTGGATCCAGGAGATGTGGGTGGAAGTCCTGGCTTTACCCCTCAATGTCTTAGGATAGGTAACCTCAGTTTCTCTGCCTGTAGATTGGGTGGCAGGGTTATTGTAAAGATCAAATGAGGTGATACTTGTGGAAGTCCTTTGTGAGCTGTAAAACCCTGTACAAATGTCAGTTGTTACTTTTCTTCCCCACTAGCAATGTAGGTGGGCCTTATTAATTCCTCACCTGGGAATTATCCACTTTTTGGCAAAACCTCCACCTCCAGGATGACTTAGCCTGGCTCCCCACCCACTTCTGGAGCAGCCCCGCTCATCACCAGTGTGTTCGGGGAATGCAAAATCACTTTAATATTGGCTAGAGACAAGCATAATTAGGAAGGTAAATCTGCTGAAAAAAAAATCATATTATGCAAATGTGATTAGCAATGACTTTTGGGTTCTTTGTTATTTGAGAGTTTCTATTCCTTGAAATGAATGTGGAGGGTTGGCTGCTGTGTTCCTTGGGATGACTCTTAGTAGGAGCTCGTGAACACAGAAGTGGGGAGAGGAGCTTGCAGCCCCGGGTATTTGGAAGGGAGCATCTCTGTCAGACCTCTAGGGAGAGTCTGGGGTCCTCAATCAGGTCCTGATCTGATTCCTGTAAAGGTGCTCTAGGGAGCAGACCTTCCCTGGTGATAAGGCTCCCCAGGAGAAGAGGGGGCTCTTCTTCCAGGCTAGAGTGGAACTTCAAGAAGAATGAGCTGGTTCTTGCAGTGGGACTGCCCCTGTTGGGAGTTTGGTGAGATCACCATAGTTTGAGGGTGTGACCTTGGCTCTGCCTGTGTGGGCCACCAGGATATAGGTGGTCAGAGCCTGGGGGCAGCCTCATGCCTTCTGGGGCCTAGTGTATGAATTGACAGCAGAGGTGTTCCTTCCCAGTATTGGACTAAAATGTACTCTGCCGATTCAGGTGTCTGCTGGACATGGCTGGGATTGTCACACATTCTGGCTTTTGGAGCTCCTTTTATAAAGGCAATGATGATAAAATAAAGAAAGAAATAAAGAAAGGCCACTTATTTAGTGACTGCTTATTAAGTTCAAGATGCTGTGCTAAGTGCTTTATGTAATTACCTCATTTAACTTTCTTCACCATTACATAAGGTGGGCACTATTATTATCATCCCTGTTTAGATTAAGAAACTGAGGCACAGAGTGGTTAAGCAATTTTCTTAAGGTCCCTCTGTCAGTAGCAGAGTCGGGATTTGAATTCAGTCCTAGCTTGATTCTGAAGTCTCTGCTGCTAACCACAAGGCCATGCAAGTTCCATCCTTCCCTGTGGGGTGTCACATGAATGAGTCGGAGTAACACTTGCCCATTGTGCACACTCCTGACCATGCCTGGGTGACCCCACTGAGACTCTGATGTGCCCAGATGTCTTCAAAAGTTTCTAGAAGCTGGCAGTCCCTGATTCATCCTGGGAGGGTGACTCTGTCTCCACTCGTGGGGTTGCTATACACTGATAGCAGCCCGCCGATCCAGGCTGTTGGGACATCTGGGTCTGAAGCGGGTCAGAGGTCCTGGGGGAAAATTCTGAGATGACCTTTTGGGACCCCTTATAACTTCCCCTTTAGCCCAGCCCCTCTTTCTAGATTCCAAGAACCCATGATCTCTTCGCGTGACCCCATTTCTTTCCTGTCCCTTTGGAGGCCTGAGACCCCCAGAGTGACTCCTTCTTCCCTCTGAGGGGACCACAAAGTGTCAGGACAGCTCTCAGAAGAATCATTCCTGTCCCAGGTTGTGCTTCTCTCAGCCAGAGCCGGTGGGTGGCGGGGTATGGAGATGTCAACACCACCTTTTAGGGCCAGGGCAGTTGTTCTGAGGTGTGGAAGCTGCAGCCCCAGCCAAGCCTGGAGCCCCCAGGTTTCTGCAGGCCCTCAGTCCTTTCTGGCCAGTGAGCCAGACACAGAGAGACTCTTCCTTGAACTTCATTTCCAACGACCTCTGGATTCTCCTCCTCTCTGGAGCGTCTTCGGGCCCCTCTAACCTGACATGTCCAGAGCTGACTTCTTTTTGCCCACAAGCCTGGTCTTTGTCAGTATTCCCCATTCAAGGATGACATTGGTAACTCCCTTTCCATCCTTCACTTTCACACTGAATGGATGTCAGATCTCCCCATCCCCCCTCCATGCACACTGCCTTGGATTAGCTCACCATCTCTCTCCTACATTATCGTAAAGACGCCCAAGACACTAGCATACCTGGTGCCATTCTTATCCCCCTGGTTCACTATTGCACTGCTACATAGTTATCCTCTAACATAAACGATTGACGGGTTCTCCACTGCCTACAAATGACATCAAAATCCCTGATAGCATCCAAGGCCTGCCATGATCTGGCCTCCACCTTCTCCAGCCCATGTCCTCTGATGTCCCTCACAGTACACCCCATATCAATCTGCCTTTCCTAATAATGGGATCCCTATGTCTGCAATGCCTTCCCCCTTTCCCTTCCCCCCTGGGACAATGTGAAGCTGTGTCCCATGCCACCTGCCATCTTTGTTGGCTCCCAGAGCAGTATGGCTCCTCCTGTCCACATTCTCCCAGTGCTCTGTCCACTTCCCTGTTACGGCCCAGATTGCACTGTGGTTATTGGTTTACACACCTGGCTCACAACTGGTTTTAGCTCCTCGAAGGCAGGAACGCAAGCTTATTTATTGCTGAAGCCCCAGCCCAGCAGAGTGCCCGGCACATAGTAGGCACTCAATTCGTGTTGACGGAATTGAATTTCCTCACAACTCATGGCATTGACTTGATTTGGAAATGACATTGCATCCAGAGAATTGATTTTTGCTTCCTAAAATGGCATGTTATGACACAATTCACCTCCTCATTGGCTGCTCTTTTTGCAGAAAACAAAACTTCTGTGTCTGGACGGAACTGAGCTTTCAGACTGTGCAGGAGGGGCAGGAGGCCCTGAAATGGAGGGGACTTTGCTTTTCTCCAGGAAAGTTGTGTGACAGCCAAGATACCCCATCATGTCATGGAGATAAAAGAGTGGGGACCACTGTATTACTTTTCACAATCTGCCAGAGGCTAAAAGTAGCCTTCTTTCCTCCTGGCTGACAAATAGAAGAAATAAATTATCCAAGCACTAAAAGTTGCATTAAGCAAATAAACATTTCGACAAGAATTATATGTGACATTCAAGAGTAAGCAAATAAACCCTAAGTTATGGCGACCTGTCAACGCTCTAGGAGAATTAAGTAACTAAAAATCATTAGTAGTGTCTGCAACAGCCTCTTCTTAAACCTTCCCTGGCTCCCGCCACCTACAGCAGAGGCTCAGAGAGATACCGACTGTTCCCTGCATGTGTCTCCAGAGAAATTCTCAGGTTCTTGGGACCTCAGATCTGGAGGAACCTCAGAAAGTCTCCAGGCCAGTGCTTTCAAACACTGTTCCTAGAGGACTGCAGAAGCATGGCGGAGAGGGGCAGCCCAGGAGGCAGGGTCCCCTTCCCCATCCAAGCCCAACGGGGATGCTCCTCTTTGATCTGGATTATATTAATTAGGGGTTCCAGGAAGTTTCTATTACTAGGTGACCTAAAAACCCTTGTCCTGGAGCAAACAAACACTTGATAGAGAAATCTCTGTTAGGACACTTTGGTAAATAATTTTCAGCCTCATCTGAATACCCCTGGCAATAGGGAACTCATTCCAGAATTTTCAGTCAGACCCAGTTTTCTCTGTCCTCTTTTGCGTGAGATTCCTATCCCAGGACTCTAGGCTCGAGTTCGAATTGAGACTCTGCCGCTTACTCACTGCTTAACTCTGAATAGTTACGGGCACCCTCTGTGTCCCTGTTTCCTATCTATGTTAGTTTCCTTTGGATGCTGTAATAAATTACCACGAACTTCGAGGCTTGAAACAACATTCATTTGTTACCTTCCAGTTCTGGAGATCAGCTGTTCAAAATGAGTGTTAAGGAATTAAGGGGTTTCAGTGCCGCTTTACTCCTGGAGGCTCCAGGGAGAACCCTTGCCTTTCTAGAGGCCACCTGCGTCCCCTGGCTAATGGCACTTTCCTCCATCTTCAAAGCACGTTCGCCTTCTGCCATCATCACATCTCCTCTGACTCGGCTCCTCCTGCCTTCCTCTTAGAAGGACCCTGTGATTATACTGGGCCCACCCAGGAATCAGGATAATCCCTTCACCACAGGATCCTTAAAGAAAATATACCTGCAAAGTCTCTTTCGCCATGTGAGGTGACGTAGTCACAGATTTGGGGGTGGGGGTGGGAGGTGGGCATCTTTGCAGGTCATTGTTCTGCCCACCACATAGTGGTGGTGCCTATCACAGAGGGTTGTGGGGAAGGTGAAATGGGGAAACTCACGTCAAATGCTTCACACAGAACCCAGCACATAGCTGGAGCTTGGTTTAAGTGTAAGTCAAATATTCATCTTGCATGTGACTTCTCTGAATGTGCCCACCTCCACCTTGCTCTCCTCCGGCTCAGGGACAGAATGAACCACACCCTGGAGCTTAGATGATGGAGGCCTTGTAGGGCCTGCTCAGGAGTACCGACTTAGACCTGTGGCTATAGGAAGCTTCGGGATTGTTTAAGCAGGAGAGGGCCACAGATTTGCTGTTTAGAAGGAACTTGCTGACCACACGTGGAGACAAAGCAAGTGCTGTTCTCCTAGCACTTGCTCTGTCTCCACGTGTGGTCAGCTATGCCTTGGTCCAGGTGTGATGAGCAGGCTTGGACCAAGGCTGAGGGAGCAGTGGCTGGATTCAAGAGCAATTTAGGAGGTGGAGTTGGGAGGACTTGATTGGATGGATGTATGGGGTAGGCAAGGAAGAATCCAGGGTGACTCCCAGGTTCTGGCTTTAGCTACTGGGGACGTGTCGACATCGTTCACTGAAGATGGAGCACAGGGAGAAGGAGCAGATTTAAGGGTGTGAGAGGATGGTAAGTTCGGGTTGGGGCCTGTGAGGCTGGAAAGGCCAGTGGGCTGCCCTGGGCAGGAAGTCAGAGAGGGAGTTGGATAAATGGGTCTGGAGCTTGAGAGAGAAAACTGACCTAGAGTTGTTGAGAGTGAGTTCTCAGCTTAGAGGTGGTCACTGAGGGTTTGGTGGGTGGATCAGATCACTATAGAATGAGAAGAAGCAGAATGGAGGATGGACATCAGGAAACCACAGTGTTTGTGAGACTAAAGACTGGTCAACAGCAGAGGCTGGGGGAGGCCAAAGAATGCAGGCCGCCCACATTCATTCCCATGCAGCTGGACCTGCCAGAGGTATCTCATCCACAGCTGTACACCTGGGACCACACTCTGGGATAACAGTAGTAATCCTTCCTGTGTGTGTGGCACTTGCCAGTTCAATCAGCAACATCACATTATCATGTTTAATCTGCATAACCAGCCTGCACCAGAGCAATTTTCCTTTTAATTTTAAAGATGAGGATGTTGGCACTCCAAGAGGCTCAAGACTTGCTTGAGGCCCATAGCTAGTAGGGATCTGAGCAGGAATTTGAACCCACATCTCCTCACCGCCAGGAGTCCAAAGCGTTCCCACAGACCTCGTGACTCAGACGCACACAGGTCTGTGCAGCCGGCCGGCATTTCGCAGCTAAGTTTTAGATGAGGTGGAGACTTAGCTTTGCTTTCAGTCTATAAAGGAAGGCCCCAGCGCTGAGCATCCCTTGGGAATTCAGGTTGCAGGTGGGAAGCTCCATGGGGCGCAGGGGTGTCTTCAGAGCCTGGAGACCTATAGGGATGGGGATTGCACTTTCAGCTCTAAGACCTTTTTCCTTCTCAGAGGGAAGAAGTGTCTCACATTTCTCAATCTTAGACATCTCATTGAAGACTCTCCCATCAGGAGTCGACAGTGAAAACTGGTTTCGGAACCGCAAGGTGGAATCTCAAGGCAAGGGCCTTAGGCAGGGCTGGTCTGCAGACCTCCAGAATCTCATAACAACTTAGAGTCATATGACTCCTCATATGTGCTGAGCTCTGTTGTGAGTGCTTAACATAGAGGAACTCATTGAATCCTCACCACAGCCATGTCAAGTAGGCTCTGGTTTTATCCCCATTTTACAGAGGAGGAAATTGAGGCCCAGAGAGGTCGCCCAAGGTCATGGAGAGCTAGGATTCCAGCCTGGGCAGAGTTTATGCTCTCAACCATCATGCTCTCCTACCTCTCCGTGACATGGGGGAGGGCATACGTGTATGAAAGGGCCCAGGTATACTGGTTTCTGGGTCCCCTCTGCTCACCCCTGAGGTGACAGGGTCGGAGAGAGGAGGCGGAGCTGACCCAGCCTGGGCTTTCCTTGCCTTCACTGGATTCATCTTGGGACGTGGTGGAGAGGTGATAGGAGGGTGACCAGAGTGGGGCTGAGCTGCTGTTCCCTCCAGCAGTGACCGGAGCTCCAGGACAAGAGGGATAAACCCTGCATTTGTTAGAAACAGATAGTTCGGGGTTTGAGTCTCAGCTCTGTGAGACCTTCTGACCCTGGGCAGGCTCCTCAACCTCTCTGAGCTTGAATTTCCTTACTTACAAAGCAAAACTGGTCATTCCTGCCTCCTAGGGCGGTAGTGGTGGTGGTGGTGGTTTTTCCCTTCCAAGTTCTCCTTCTTCTTCATCGCCATCATCCCAGCCAGCAAGCATGGCTACCTTCAGGCCAGGACCTGTTTTGGGTGCTTTGCATCACACCTTTAACCCTCACAGATGTCCTGCAAAGTAGATATTATGAACCCCGCAACAGAGGAAGACACTAGGGCCCAGACAGGCCAAGTAAGTTTCCTGAAACTGTTCAGCTTTTAAGTCAGAGTTAAGTCTGGATGAAAGACAGAGCTGCTCCACTGCACTGGCTCCCACCCACAGCCTGGGTATCTAGCCTGGCACACAGCGGCCACCCAGCACACATAGGTTTCCCTTCTTTTCTGCTCAATATTCCCTTGGCAGAGGATTCTTGCCTTCTCAGAGTCCTCCCTGCCAAGATCCACAGGCTTTCCGTTGTGATTTAAAAACCCCAGTAAGCACAAAGATGGGATAGGGGGCCCCTGCTTGTCTCCCCCTCCACTAACCTGCAGCCCCATTGAGCATCTCCATCCCAGGACCTCCCCTTCCCCACCAGCATCTTTGTCAACTCCCAGTGAATTCAGGGGATCTAAATTTAGGCCCCGTGCTCTGTTAACTCTGTGAATAATGCTAATTAGCATAACAATTCTTCCTGCAATTAAGTTGGGGAGGGGGGTGAGGAGGTGGTACTTGGTCCAAGAGGAAATTACATAGGGAGGCCTCTCTTATTGCTAGTTTCCAGAGGCCTCGCTTGAGGTGTCTGCTTGGCATGGTTTTCTCCTTGGATGGCTGGATCCAGAAAATGCCTATTTGGGGCGGAGGGAGGGAGTGTCTGTCTTTAACCTTATTGTGATGTGTTATTGGTGCATGTATTAAAGTGCAGCTTGAAGACATGCATGGCAATGAATTAGGTTTTATAAGCAAGCTGTCACCTGCTCTGAAAGGTGTGAAAAAATTATGAACTTCATTGTCCTGGAAACCACAAAATAGCACTTCCTCCCTGAAGTAAACACATAAGTTTGGGCTATGAAGTTGAAATGAAGTTATGTTCGGAATTTAGATTTATTATTTTAGAGAGATTTGCCAATTCTCTTGCTTGACCCAGCAATGCCAAGTTGCCCGCTTGTGGGTCAGGATAACCCTCTGTTCCAGAAGCCACCAGTTGGGCCTCAGACTCCACCTCCTGCTTCTGTCCCTCCATGGGCCATGTCATGAAGTCCGATGCCTCCACTGGCTGTGACCAGGTGGGGCAACCAGGACTCCTAAGCTTGGGGGAGATTGTGGGATGTGAAAGACCCCTAGAGAGAGGCTGCACAAGGCTTCCTTCTGACAATCTTTCACGTATTTACAGATCGCTCTTGTGAGCTGATGCTCCACTTCCTGGTTTTCTTGAATGCTTTTCTTGGCACATATTTTTAGAATTGACCTTCACTCGCAATTCTCTCTTCTGGGCATTCTTTCTGTGTAGCATAGAATAGAGAGGGACTGTCTCCTCCACTGCTCTGGTCACAATACCTCGATTGATGCCGCCTAACTAAGGTCACATTTTGTAAAGAGCCATACAACTCTCTTGGCTCACATGGAGCATGTGGACAGTTCAAACTATAATGAAAGGATCCATCCATTCATTTATTCATTCACTCATTCCCTATTTGAGTGAGGTATTTTGGTAGCCTCTGGGGATATGAATGAGAGAAGGATCAGACCTAATCCCAACCTCATGGGAAGGCACTGACTAGCTGGGGAGAGAGAATGGAACTGGGATCCAGTATGAGAGGCACTAGGAGGGAGACATGCGTGAAGGGATGTCTGGGAAGTCTTTGCCTAGGATGTGAGAGATGATCTGGGCCTTGAAGAGTGTGTAGGACTTTGTCAGCTCACGTTCACAAGCACTTTGCCAGTTCACGTTCCTCCAACTACTGTGCCTGAGAATCTGATATTTGAATGTAGGGGCAGATTGTTAAATTGAGCCTAATGAAGGGGCCGTCTGGGTGCTGGTCCATCAGTGGTGAGCCTGGGATGTGCCATTTAGATAAATGAGCTTCCTGCCTTGTTTTGGGTTATTCATGGAATTGACCCAGGTGCTTTAATATGTCCTCACTTGTGTCACTTAGGGACACTGTAAGCAGGAGAGGGCCAGTCTGAGAAGCTTTAACAAATTCTTTCGATGGCCCAATTGTACACATTTAATCTGACTACTTTCATCCCATATGGTTTCTCACCTGTCCCCTCACCAGGGCTTACCAAAGTCCCCCTTTTGCCTGCTGCCCTGACACTCTCTCCCTGCTGGTGCTTACCTAGCTGTTCCTCAGTGCCCCAGGGCTCATCGGTGCCATGTGCTGAGTGCATTCTCCTTTCTAAGCCATTCACTAAGCGTCTGCTGGACACAGAAGTGTTGTTCAGTTTGTTGTTTGTTAACCGAGGCTTTGGAAATTTAAGTCTTTAAGTCAGGGTTCCAGAGTCGGGAAGTAGCAACGCTGGGAGTTGGTGCTCTATCCCATCCATGTTTTCCTTCTCCTTGGGGAAAAGCCCTTGGATAGAGATTTGAAGTTACCTAATCAGTACAGTGGCTTTAATTTCTGGACATCAGTGGGGACTCGTGGTCTGACCAATGGTTGACAGGTGGTCTGACCCATATTCTCACCCATATGACCTGCCAAGAGGCCTGGCACATGACCTCATATTTGGTTGACACTTGGTCTGACCCCTATCCTGCTACATGGCCTAATATGTGGACAAACGGACACAAAAGCTGAAGTCCAGGCCATCCCAGAGCCTTGAGGTGTCTGGTCATTACTGCTCTTTGGAGCTTAATCCAGGGCAAAGGCAGGCAGATGGGCTGTCACTGAGAGGCAAGACTGTCCCTCCTTGTAAGAACTAAGCCCACCAGGACCCGCTGGGCAGATGGGACGGTGTTTACACGCACACATACACAAACATGCTCATATACACTTCACACATACATATACACGACACACTCAGGCACACACATAAACATGTACATGCTCACACACACAGACATACACATGCACGCACACACACACACACGAGGGCTGGCACTCTCTGCATTGCCATGTGGAGCAAGCCGTTGGCTTTCAGTGATGATGGATGTGTCTCCACATGTCGCTCAGCTCTGCCTTCCCCCACATTCTGCACGCAGAACTCACTGAGTAAACGGCTCTGCCTGGCTGCTTGGCAGGGGTGGTAGATGGCAGGACTCGGGGAGGAAGGGAGATGTGGAACCATTTGTCTGGGGTACCGGGAGGGGAGTTGGCCACTTACGGCTGTGATGGATGGCGATTCCGCTCTGCCATCTGTTGAGGCTGGCAGGCTGCTTAGCACAGCACTGCACACCTGGCTGGGGCGTCCCCGTGGAGCTGCGCCTGTCTTTGCTGGGGCCTGGGGACCAGGCTCTTGACATCATAGGCAGGAGGCTGGCAGGGAGGAGCTATGTGGTGCTCCCTGGGCGTAAGTGAAGGAAAGATTACACACACTTTGAGAAGAGGGCCTGATGGGCCAGTCCTGTCCCTCGTTTGTTTTTCTTACCCTTCAGCCCAGATCTTCTGTGAAAAAAAAGCATGGCCATGCCCAGGCATTTCTGGGCAGGGAAGAACCCATCAGAACTTAGCTGCTACTTCCCTTGACAAGGAATATATGCACATTCCTTGGCACAGTACCTGGCACATATATACTCAATGGAAAGAAAGCAAGTTAGGCTATATTCTATACTGAGCCTATGGGAGTTCGAGGGCGTGAGGATGCTTTCAAGGTCACCTGGCTACTTGGGTGGAGGACGGGAGACGTCTTGGCCCTGCTGTACCCACCCTCTATGATCTCAGAATGTCAGAGTTACAAAGATCTCTGGAGGCCACCTACTCAAAATCATCTAATTTACAGATTGGAAGATGAGGCACAGAGAAAGGAGAGGCCAGCCCAGTGGCCTGCAGCACCCTGTCCTTCCTTCTCCAACCCCTCTGCCCTCCCCAGCTGCCCATCCTGGGGCCTGTAACTGAACTTGGCCAGCCTGGCCCTGCTCTAGTGCTTGGGCTTAAATGGTGTCCCCTCCACAGAACTCTGCTGCTCCATCCCCATACCTTCATCCACTGGGCTTACCCCATTCTCTCCTGTATGCCATGCTACATAGGTCCTACTGATGCAGGACAGGGCAAATTTCCCCAACGGGGGGAGACCAAGCCCTGTACTAAGAGAAGAGGATCCTTTGGCGGAGAGTAAAGAAAGAATTCAACATACACGCCAAAGTTAGAGTCAAAAGGAAAGTTCATTAGAAAAGGGGTAACACTCCACAGACAGAGTGTGGTCTCCTCTCAGAGGCAGAGAATGAGAGGGACAGTGAGAGAGATGGTGAGAGACAGAGTAAAGGCCCTGAGAGGGACCCAGAGTGTCAGGGAATTCAGTTTATATGTCATTCTTTAGTTCCCATTTCCTTTGATATGGACATATAGTGAGGAAGGGGAAGAATATGGAGCAGTGAAAAGGTAAGAATGTGTAGAGTGAAGGGCCTGCTGGCTGTTCCCAGCTTTTAATCCATAGGTTTAAACCATAGGTTCCCCATGGTTTTAGCCAGAGGGAACTACTCTGTTGTTCCTGTTTCCCCTGCACGGGTGTGGGGAAGGGACTGTTAACAATCCCAGCAGAAATCTTCCTCTGTTCTGTAGGTGTCCTCCTGGCCTGGCCGCAGGGCTGATCAGCACATTGCAGTCTCTGAATGTGGCTTGATTAACATTTTAATTCTCTTGCCTCCTCCCTACATTACTATCTCTTCTTGCGAGCCACTTCACTGTCTATGTCATAGAGTTCAAGTCCCACGCTCTGGGACCTCCTCCTTCTGGACAAGATAGCAGCCTGGTGAAGCCAGAGCAGTGCCCACCCAACTCAGGTCTCTTCCAGAGAGGCAACTTGGGGCCTGAGGAATCAGCTGCTCCAGGCTGGTCAGAGATGAGCTGACCCCCAGACTCTGCTGCGATGAGTTTAAGGTGAGCCAAAGAAAAACAAAACGTAGGACATTTTCCCCACATCTGAATCTACAGGGACAAACCCAGGCATATCAGCCGATCTAATGTAAAATGGAATTAGGGGTGCTTCAGATGGAGGGGACAGCACCAGTAAAGGCCTGGCAACAAGAAAGTCAGCTGAAACCATAACAAATCATGTTTGACTGAAATAGAATTGCAACGAGGCATCACATTTTGTCCCGGCCCTCATGGACTTGCTTCATTGTGGAGAGGGCAGACGTGGGTATATAGTAGAGAATCCAAGGGAGAGAGTAAAATTCCCATAATTCAGAAGGAATTAAGAAGAGAAGAGATGATAAAGCTGCAATTCGGCAGGGCTCCTTGGGGGAGATTGCATTTTAACTTCCAGGTTTTGCCGGAATGTCCTCTCCTGTAGGACCTGGAGGCATGGGATGACCTCAGGGATCGGGAATAATAGATGATCTCACCCTCTCTTTGAGCTCTTTCTGACAAAGGAAGGTGGAGCCCACTGGCCCAGTGCGTGCCAGGCAGGTGGAGGCACATTCTTCTAGACTGCATTTTCAGGACGACTTCGGGACAGGAATCATTGTTTCCACTTTTCAGCTGAAGAAAGGGAGGTTCAGAGAGGTAAAGCGATTTGCCCAAAGACACAGAGCCATGAGGCAGCAGAGTGGGAACTGTAGAGCCAGATCTCTGTCAGACTCTTAAGACAGTGTGTTCTGTCTGGCACCATTAACACCCTGTGGGAGGCTCCGCTCCTGGTAGGTAAGTGGAGGGGCCCAGCAAGGGATTGGCTGAACGGTTGGCATCGGCCGCTGGAGGTGAGTACTAAAATGCCAAGCTCGCTTCCAGATGGACAGCGGCTCTTTGTCTGCTACGCAGCTGTGGGCTGCAGCATTCCGTGAGCTGGGAAAGACTGGCTCCCAGCAAAAAGCGGGAGCATAATTTGGCTCCTCTTAATTGATTTGCAAATGTACTGAAGAATTGTGGTAATTCCTTTAAATTTTACTCTCATTCAAATTTCGAGGTAAACATAATGAGAAAAGAAAGTCAGCACCATATAATGGAGGGGAAAAAAAAGGTCTAGCATTTTATTTTATTTTTACCCTGGGCATAAGGAAAGCAAAACTCACTATGAATACCTCATTATTTGAATTTCAAATATTTCTCTCGAGTTGAGCACAAAAGGAAACTTAAAAAAAAAATATTAACACACACTCACACATACACACCCTGAACCATTCCTCCTCTTGACTATGTGACTCAGAATGTCCCAGTTTAGGTTATTATAGCGCAATTGTGAGAATCAATCAGCCCTAGATAGATGTGTTTACTCAGAAGTGCTTAGAAAGGAGACCAGTCAAAAGAACATTAATATCTTAAAACATTGAAATTATCTTTACCAAAGAACATTAGCTATAAACATTAATATTTGGGAACTCTTCTTTTGCTTGCAAAGTGTCTGCATTCAGCTGAGCCCAGAGGTCAGTCTGTGGAGGAAAGTGAGGAGGTGGTTATTCAGATGAAAGCACAGCATGCTGGAAAGAGCTCAGGAGCTGAAGTCCTTCATTCAGTCACTCAGTTATTAAGCAGTGTAGAGGACAGATTAAAACCATGGGGTTTGCAGTCAAGCAGACCTGCTCTACCACTTTATTAACTGTGCCACTCTGGGTGAGTGAGTAAACTGCTCAGGGCCTCAGTTTCTCCCTCTGTAAAATGGAATTAATAATAGTGTTGGGCAAAGGATTCCCTTTCAACGCACTTAGCGCAGGATCAATACAAGGTAAGTCCTCAATAAACGGTAGTGATTTTATTGTCTTTTCTATCGAGTGTTCATATGTACCAGGTACTGCTAAGTGTGGGGATAAAACAGTAAAGCAAACAGATGATAAGCTCCGCCCAAGCTCATCATCAAGTGAGTAAGGGGCAATTACAACATCAGGTTGCTCGGAAGACTGGGTTTGGATGCTGGCTGAACCCACTTCATAGCTTTGTGACCTAGGCATATCCTCTAACCACCCTGATCCTGGTTCCTCATCTGTGAAATGTTGATAAACTGTCTGACGTTCAGAGAGATCATGAAAACCAAGGAGATCAACCACAGGAGTTCTGGAAAAGCTAAAGAGTTCTGTTGTGGCAGAGTGAAGTACTAGCTAGGGAAGGTTGTGTCCTGGTGTGTTTAACCCTTCTAGGCCAAGGACCCAAGTGCAACCAGTGTTGAACACCAAGGAGTTCTCCTCCTTCTGGGTCATGTTTATAGGACTCTCTGGCTATGACTGAATGGCCCTATGTGGTCCATCATACCAGGTGTTGGTATGTTACCTTGAGGAAAGTGGGGGGTCGATGGAGGCGTTAAGGTAGGAAAGTGATGGGATCAGACTGGGTTTGGGAGGACAATTCTGACTGTGTATGGAGGGTGGGCTGGAGGAGTGAGCCTGGAAGCGGAGGACTCAGAAGTAGGTGACAAGAACTCGGACCAGCTTTAGTCAGGCTCTTCTGAACCCTCTTCCCTCTTTTCAACTGGCTTCATCTTTGGTTTGCCATTCATGCTCTGCTGAGCCCAGTTTTAGCAAGAATCCTGCCAGACCACTCTACTAAGAATCTCCCCACTTTTGATGCCTAAACAAATTCCTCTTCGTAGTTTTCCATCCACTGACCCTTTAACCTTGCCCATTAGTCAGTCATTAATACCCAGTTGCCCCAGCTGTATTTGGAGTTGAGTTCAGTCCTGTACTGAAGTCTCTCTTCCCTACTGCAGTAGACCAAATAAAATCTGTCTGGCCAATTTTAGCTAGAGTCCAATGCAATTTTACTTTGACATGGGGCAAATGCCAAATCAAACATAAGATGATGAGGACTGAGAGGCTAAAGAGGAGAACACATGCTTTGAAGGTAGACTAGAAAGACAGGTTGCAGGATTGAAGAGAGGAAGGAGTTGGGCACCCATCCCGGGCTTCCAGGTCGAGGGAGCAACAGAGATGTGGGATCTGAGAGGGAAAGTAGCTTTTGGGACAAAGTCTGTTTTTGGATTGTTGGATTTGACCCAGTTTGTCTTTGGTGCAATCCCTTTGGTGTTTCCCTTTCAGATGCTACTTCTTTTGAGCTTCCCCACCCTGTTCTCAAGATGACCACTGAATTCCGTTGGGCCTGCTGTCTCTCAGCGGTTCCCCTCCCCCTTACTGAGACCGTATGACTTATTCCCTTAAGAACCTGTTCTCCCTGTGTCAGGTGCCTAATTTAAACAGCAAATCTGGGCTAATGAATGCATGCCCTCCTCCACTCAGTGGATGTATTTGCATTTTAACAGGGAATTGGGAGGTAATTCCCTTACCGCAAAGACAATGAAAGGAGGTTTCAGAGGACATAGACTAATGATGGAGGAAAGATTTAGAGAGTAGTGCAAAGAGCATGGGCTTTGGAATCAGGCAAAGCCGAGTTCAAATCCAGGCTCCAAATAGTTCTTGCTCTGAGCCTGGCTGCTTTGGTAGGGGCACTGTTGCCTCATTTGAGGAGCTGAGCTTCCATACTTTGAACATGTCCCTTACTTTTCTGGGCCTCGGTTTTCTTATGGCCAAGGGGGATAGTCATGCCTCCCTCTTGAGCAGGTGCATATAGTTTCCCTGTCCCAGTAAGTGTCCCCTCATCTTCCCCTCCCCAACACACACACTCTCTGGTCCTCTCCCTGTGGGTGGCGACCTGCTTACTATATCCCTCCCTCCTTCTTGACCTTTGTGTGTGCTGGGTGTTTGGTCTGAATCCCCAGTGCAGGAGAATTCCAGCTGGCAAGCTTGTTGTTTCTAAAGATGGGTGGAGAGGCCCACCCTTGTTGCGTTGCAGGCCAGGCTCAGCGGAAGCTGGGGCTCTCAGAAGGCGGCCCTATAATTAATCCCCCAGCTTTCTCACCACCATTGTCTCTTTCCTATTGAGATCAGCCAATTAGCAATTCCGCACTCCTCTGCGTGGCAGCCACTTATTAGCCAAGACAAAGGCAAGCATTGATTCCAATTTGTCCTGAATTTGGCTGTCTTTGAAGTTAAAGATTGCATTTTAGTAGCAGTGCTGGGGAAGAAATGCAGGGGCAATGTAAAGAGAGCGCCTAAAATTAGTTGAAATAATTTTAGTTCTATTGTGAATGACTAAACTAAATATAAACAGAAGAAAGAAGAAAAATCTTCCTAATGTTAATTACCATAAGCATTAAGTACCCCAAAATGAGGCACACAATTTGTTTGGTGACACTCTGATAATTAAATCATTTTCTTCCATTGAGGCTCCTTGCAGGTTTGTGTAGAGCCTGGATTTTCTTGAGTAGTTTTTCTGGCCCCAAGGAATGCTCAAAATTTTGCTCCCCAAGTTTCTTTGCTCACAGTTTTTCTCTAGTCCAGGTGAGCTATGTTATGTTGCCATTCACTTGAGTGGTAACATAAGTAATCACTCAAGTGATTATTGGGTCTTGGGCCAGCCTGAGACATTTGAGTCAGCCTGTCTGAATTGAAGACCCACATGCGAAAGGTTTGATAGGGATGTACAAAACATAGAATGTTGGGGTGTGAGTGTATGGGTATGTGTGTATGAGATTGTGTGAGTGCATGGCTGTATCAGTGTGAAGGTGAGCGTGTGAGTGTGAATTTTTGAGAATGTGTGTAAATGGGTATGTGTGTATGTGTGTAAATTTTTGAGAATGTGTGTAAATGGGTATGTGTGCAGTGTGAAGGTCAGGGTATGTGTGTAAATGTTCTGTGTGTGAAGGTGAATATCCAGGCGTCTGTATGTCCTGACTGAGCAGGTCTGTGTGTGCGAAGGCATGGCATCCACATTTGAGTATTTGTGCAAGCCCTGTTACTTTAGATGGTCTGTAATCGAAGGTCAAATCATGGTTTTGTTTCTTCTTGGTGGGGCAGCAGTATCCAAAGATAACCCCTAACAAACCCGCCTCCTGGTATTCCCACTGTTGTGTAGTGTCCTCCCACATGGAGTCACTTCTCCGCATTCTCTTAAAAAAGAGAATGCGGAGAAGTGGCAACATGGCACCTCTTGGTCTAAGCCTTAGGAGGTCTTAAAGATTCCTCTTTTGTGCCTTTTGGAGTCCGAGCTGGCTACCATGCTGGAGAGATCATATGAGAAGACTATGTAGAGGAGGAGACCTGAAACTCCATGGAAAGGAAGAACCTTAACCTCCCACACACTCCCATCAAGCATGAGACATGTGGGTGAGCTGTCTGATACGCTGCAGCCCAGCCAAGTCCCCAGATGACTGCATACCCAGTTGACATAAAACGAGCAGAAGAACCACCCAGCTAAGCCCAGTCAACTCTCAGAATCAACTCTCAATAAAATGCCTGCTGTCTTGAGTCCCTAAGTTTTGGGGTGATTTGTTAGCCACAATAAGTAATTAGAATACTTGGGTAACAGGTCCTCTCCCCATCTCTCTAGCCCCACACAGGAATGGACTGCTGACCTTGGTATGTGTCAGGGGGTTGGGAGCAGACAAGGTACTAGAGAAGGTCAAAGCCACTGCTCCCTTCCCCTTCCCCTTCTTGTTCTCCCTCTTTTTTTTTTCCTCCTCCAGCCTGAGTGGGAGGAGCCTGGGCTCAGGTTTGCTTTATTTAGTCTAAGTGAATGTTTGGTGTCTGGTGTCTTGCCTGGCAGTCTCCTCAGAGCAGGGTTGCAGGCCTGTTGGAATTCTACCAGCATGCTACCGGGCAGACAAGCATCTGTTTGAGTGGATAATTTCATCAAGGAGGAGAGGCACTCTGCACTGTGCTTGGAATCCTAATGGGTAAGGCCATTCGGAAAACACATTTAAACTTGGGAGCATGGTAGCTGGGATTAGACCTGTGAGCATTGGAAGCTGGGCCCCAGCTAGTGCCTACACTGCAGTGACCACCCTAAGACTCAGAGCCATTTGAGGACTGCAATTAGAAAAAAAAAAAATCGAGAATCAACTTCCACTATGGTCCAAGAGCCTCCTGGAAAAACTCACCTTAAAAGAAGGAAAAGAAAGGTAAAATCAGTTCAAGGCAAAGGGCCGGTGGGGAGGGAAAACTAAACTCAAGGGTGTTTTCTCTTGGAGGGGTTCCCAGCACAACCCCTGGTCCTGGCCTGAGTTCTGGGGTAAGGAGGCTGAAACAAGAGAGAGACACTCAATTTCTGTGCTTTCTTAGGTTATAACAGAAGCCCACTCAAACCGGCTAAGCAGAATAGAAATTAAATTGTAGTATGTGGGGTTATCTCCTGGAAGTCAAGGATATGAGTACGTTGGCCCCAGAGAGCCAAGATCAGGAGCTCTCCCACTTTCCATTTCTGTTTGTTTTCTGTCTGTCTACACATCATCTTCCTCTGCTTCTTCATCTCTAGAGTGTAACATGACGGCTTCCGGACTCGTGGTTTGTGTGCACAGTTCCGGCCACCTGCAGAAAAGAAATGGCATTGGTCAGTCCTCATTCCAAATCCCTGGGAGAGAGAGATCTGACTGGTTCGTTTGGTCAGGTGTCTCCCCGGCCCCACTCAGCTGGGGAGGCATGGCCCGGCATTATTTCAAACTTGGCTTCGGGGCCTACCCCTGTGCATGAAGGAGCCACTTCCAGAGCAAGGCTGGGGCAGTCACTGACTTTTAGTTTCCTGAGGGTCATCCACTGCGTCCACAATCACTGAGACATCAAGCATCCAGGGCCTTGACTGTGCGGGCCAACATTTGTAACTGTGATGGGCAGGGCTAGGACTAGAGTAACACGAGCAAGGCCCCTAGGGAGTGAACTTTAAGAAGGCATTCATTCCGGGTGCTGTGAGTGTGCAGGGTTGACACCTACGCGACCCTGAACGTGGGTGCCTCCTTTAGTTTTGCACCTTGGGTGCCTCATTTGCCTCCCTTTAGCCCTAGCCCTGGCCAGAGGAGTTTGCGCTCCCGCTGCAATGCAGCGCTGGTGCCCTGGACACTGGCAACCTCAGAGTAGACAGTGGATGCCCACAGGTAGCTCCAAGCCCTGGGAGGTGTAGATGGCACCTCTGTTGTGTGTAGGGTTGGCGTAAAGGGGGCATGATTTCAATGAGTCATAACGCAGCGGAGGCCACACAGTGACCAGAGGACACATAAAATGCTCCTGGGAGGTCTTGGAGCTTTGTGAGGGGACTTAAGGTGGGGATGGGGGTGGACTTCTCTTAGTGCAGTGGAGGGTAGAGCCAGAGATGCCAGCTCGTCACTTACTATGAGCTTGTTCATATATCTCAGGCTGGGGTGACTTGGAAAATAGGTTTTATCGCTGTGATGCCCAGTGTCACACTTTCCCATGCCCACTATCAGCTGGTCATCGCAACAGTCCTGGGTATGGTTAGACATTATCATCTCACATGTGCGTAAGAGCACGCTGAGGCTCAGAGGGCCTTGGTACTTACCCAGTAGTTCACGTCATGGGCGTTTGGAACTGGAAGAGTCCACAGAGAGCTGTTTCAGCCTCCTTTCCGGACACTCGTGGAAAAGGAGGACTGGAAAGTTCAAGTGTGTACCCATGGCCACACAGTGAGTTAAGCAATGAAAATAAACCCCACTGAATCTTTCTCTTTATTTTCCAACCACTCTCTATCTTGTGCAACCCCACTGAAGCCTGACTAGCACACTCTGTATTTCCAAACTGAGAACAAAACCCTCCCAACCTTGTGTGTGGACCGTTAGTGCCCAAGCCCTTGCAGACTGTTTTGGCCCATGCATCAGGCTTCTCTGCCCTATTTCTCTCCCTTCCTCCACCTTCCCCAGGTGTCTCTTTGATTTTGGCTGATGTGGGGCAGCTCAACTGGGACCTGCATCAGGTCCTATTCGGTTAGAAGATTCCATCCCTGTTCCCGGTAGTCCCCAGGGCTCCCCTCACCTTAAGGGAAAGCACAAAGTCCAGCCAGGTAGCAGCATGAAGGACCTACCAGCTGTCAGCACCCTCTTTTTGCCTGACAGTCTTTGCTCATGCCCCACATTCGCTGCCAGGCAACTACTGCATCTTTGAAGCTTGAGCCTGCATCACTGCTCTTTTTAAAAATGATAAATTTTAAGAGCAATAAAATCTGCACATTAAATACTTCATGCTGGCTGCGGTAGCAATGGCTCTGACCACCTCCCAGTTTCCTTTTGAGTCAGCTTTGCCAGGGGAGCTTCCATTATCTCCAGGGTCTGCAGAGCTTCACCTCTAAAACACGTTTGCAAGGGATACACCGTGGGTTTGAAAGAGATGCAAAACAATGCTCTTCTAAATAACCCTTGGGTCAAAGACGAAATCACAATGGAAATAGGGAAATATTTTGAACTGGACAAAAATGAAAATAGGAACAAATCAAAACTTGTGAGAATGTAGCTAAAAGAGTACTCAGAGTAGGTGTTCTTAACCTGGGTTAAGAATTCAAGGACCTTGTGAACGTGGTTGGGGAAAAAAAACCCTGGAGTGGAAACATAACAGTTCTATTAGGAATATAGGCGGAGGTCCATTGTATTAGCGGTACACCTAACATCGTCACCAATAGTATCGCGGATATCGAATCGATACTGTCCATCAGTTTAAGGATCCAGACAATTTATTTTCTCTGCCTTGGTCTCGCAATATGCACTCAGGCTTGTCTAGATTCAGAGACACAAATGGCAACAGTTTATGTTTTTTATTGCTTATTGAGCTATGTCAGCATAGGCACTGAGGAAAGGTGCCTAGAATTTTGCCAAAGAGGAGGCATGAGCAAGATTTTCAGATTATCATGCACCAAAACGTCCATAGGAGTATCTTGCAAAGAGGCCAATTTACTAGATGCTAACAGCAGTCTGAAAAGGTCTCAGATGCACTCTCAGTCTCATTTGCTTATTTTTTTAAAACCTTTTTATTTTGAATATAGATTCACAGGAAGTTGCAAAGATAGCAGAGAGAGATCTGGTGGACACTTCACTTCCAGTGTCCCCTGTTGGTTATATCTTATGCAAATATAGTACAATATCATAACTAGGATACCGACATTGATAGACAGTATGTATATAGTTCTATTATGTGTGTAGCTTTGTATAACCACTGCTGATACGGAACTAGTCCATTACCACAAAACTTTCCCTCATGCTACCTGCTTGTGACCATTTCTACCCCCTGGCAACCACTGACTCATTCTTCATCTTCATAATTTTGTCATTTCAAGAGTATTATATAAATAGAATCACTTAGTGATTTGTATTAGTCTCAGCCTATCAATAACCAATGTTGTGACTGGACCAACCTTTGTGATTCTTATTATAATTACAAGATGCCCTTTATCTAGTTGCGTGGCTGGCAATGTGTTTATTAGATAGCCATCTTTGGAGTGGATGCCTCAGCAATCAAAGCTTAAGTCAGGCACTTGTAATACAAAAAAGAAACAAAAACTGTCAGGGTTTACACTATGCCCAGTATGAGACTTTTGAGATTGGCATTTTTTCACTTAGATTGTGTCCTTGAGATCTATCTAAGTTGTTCTGTGTATCAGTAATTTATTCCTTTTTAGTGCTGCAAAGGATGTCATGGTATGGATTGACCACAGTTTATTTAACCATTCACTGATGGTAGGACATTTTAGTTGTTTCCAGTTTCTGGTTATGAATGATCGTGTATATGTTTTTGTGTGGATATGTTTCATTTCTCTGAGATAAATACCCAGGAGGAGTACAAAAGCTGGATCATATGATAAGTTTTTAAAGAAATTTCTAAACTATTTTCCAGATTGTTGTACCATTTTACATTCCCACCATCGATGTATGAGAACTCTGGTTTCTCTGCATTTTCACCAGTGTTTGATATTGTCACTATTTTTTATCTCAGCTGCTATCATAGATGTGTAGTATTATCTCATTGTGCTTTCCGCAGTGGCTAGTGATATCAAGTTCATGTACTTATGTATCACTTTATATTCTCTTTGGCAAAATGTCTTTTCATGTCTTTTGTTCATTTTCTAACTGGATTGTTTGTTTTTCATACTGTTGAGCTTTTAAAACTGTGATAAAATATACATAACATGAAATTTACTGTCTCTACCATTTTTAGGTGTACAGTTTAGCAAGGTATATTTGCATTGTTGTTCAACCAATATCCAGAACTTTTTTATCTTGCAAGACTGAAACTCTGTACTCACTAAAAAACAACCCCTTCCTCCCCTTCCCTTCAGTCCCTGGCAACCACTCTACTACTTTCTGTCTCTATTAATGTGACTGCTCTAGATTACTCATATAAATGGAATCATATATTATTTGTCTTTTTGTTACTAGTGTATTTCTCTTAGCATTATGTCCTCCAGATTCCACCATATTGTAGCATGTGCAAGAATCTGCTTCCTCTTTATGGTTGAATAATATTCCACTGTATATATAACCACATTTTGTTTAATCCATTCATCTGTTGATGAACACTTGGATTCCTTCTACCTCTTGGCTCTTGTAAACAATGCTGCTATGTGCATGGATGTGTAAATATCTCTCAGACACCCTGCTTTCAATTCTTTTAGATCTCTATCCAGAAGTGGAATTGTTGGCTCATATGGTAATTCTATCTTTAATTTTTTGAGGGACTGTTAGACCATTTTCCATAGCAGCTGCACCATTTTACATTTCTAACAGCAGTACACAAAGGTTCCAATTTTTCCACATCCTTGCCAACACTTGTTATTTTTTTTTTAAATAGTAGCCATAGTAATGGTTTTGAGGTGAAACACTGTTAAGTTTTGAGAGTTCTTTTACATTCTAGATACTAGTTCTTTATTAGATATGTGGTTTACAAATATTTTCTCCCAGTCTGTAGCTTATCTATTTATTCTCTTTACATGGTTCTTTTAAGAGCAAATTTTATAATCTTGATGAAATCCAGTTTATTGATTTTTTATTTTATGGATCATGTTTTCAGTGGCATGTCTAAGAACTTGTCATTGAACCTTTTCATTGGCCTTTTTGACACCACCTGAAGGCAGACAGGAGAGGGCCGAGTAACTCATTACATCTGGACGAAGATGGAAGACTAGGCTGGTGGTGGTGGGGATGCAGCCAAAGTTTTTCTTTGATTTTTGGCTGGATTAGAGTGGTTATTTTCTAGAAGTTTTCTATCTTGCTAAGCTGTGCTTTTCTTGGTCCTTTGTCTAGAGAGGATTTTCTCCTGGCCTTTCTTTTCTCTGCACTCATTGACATTTCCAGGTTGCCTACCTCTCCAGAGCCCAGTGGGATATAGGAGGCCAAAAAGAAAATCCAGGGGGCTCACTGCTGAATTGTTCTTTGGGTCCTGAAGTCCCTAGCCAATCTGCCTTCTTTCCAACTTTAAGAGTTTTATGTTTGTTCTATATATCATGTCCAGAGTTTTAGCTACACTTAGCAGGAAAAATAGGATAAAATGTGTCTATGTTATCTTTCCAGAAATAGAATTTTAGTTATTTACTAAGTCAATGATCTGGGAAAGACAGAAACAAATCGAGCTTTTTTTTGCAGATTTTGGGGTGCTTTGACTATTTTCCCTTAAGGCTATGTCAGCAAGTTGGAAAGCCAGTTTGCTCGAAGTTCTGGGCATCCTCATAATTAATACCAGGCCGTGGTGTGATTATTAATAGTGTACCTCCACAGCTGGACCTCACAGATTTTGATTGAATGCATTCAGCCTTGAAAAAAGAAACCTGCTAAATAAGCTTGTTCTGTGAGTCAGTTTATCATTAAGGTGAACAACAAATTCATTCAGCTCATTGGTGTTTTCACACTAGGTTTTGACATCTCGGAAACACTGGCTAGCAGTTCTCCTTGCAAAACTGGTTGTATATCACTGAGGTAGGACAAGCTTTTCAATGCAGTTTCCACAAGATAAGTATTCAAACCACCACTTATTACAAAATTTACTCATTTTACTTCCCCAGTGAGAGCGCTAAGGAAATCAAGAGGCTGACCCTTTGAGGTGAAGCATTAAGGTCACCAAGGCAATGATTCTGGCTCATTCAGTAAGCGCCTGAATCTGCTATGAGCACTCCTGCAGTTGTGCCTGTCAGAACGTTACCTCCATCTGTTCACTTCCTCCAGCCGATTCCACGATTTGCTCAGGAACTCATACTATCTTGTTGAAATTTTCTTAACCAGTTATTTCACCATCAAGAAATTTGCATTTGATGTCTTATAGGTATCATCATTATAAACATAAACATGGTGAGCAAAGACCAGTAAAATGTCCTGAACATCAACATCTGTTGAGTCACATCTGTTGAGGCTGTAAGGTGAAGAACCTACTTAACCCTGGTCTCTTTGCTGGTTTTTCAAACATGCCTTTTGAGTATATCAAAATGCATTCTTTTACAGTTCAGTCTATAAAGCACCTTTTCTAGCTTGTAAAAAAATCCCAAACCTTCAGCTCTATCTATAGTTCGGTTCCTCATGTTCTCTCCCTCTTCCCAATTACAAGGGCTTTTCCTTCTAAGGTGGTTTTAAAAAATTGTGGTAAAATATACATAACATAAAACTGACCATTTCAGTCATTTTTAAGTGTACAGTTCATGGCCTTAAGGACATTGACATTGTTGTGCAACCATCACCAGCCTCCACCTCCAGAATTTTTTTTTATCTTCTCTAACTAAAAATCTGTACACAATTAAAACAATAACTTCCCAATCCCCACTCCCCCAGCCCCTGGCAACCACCATTCTACTTTCTGTCTCTGTGAATTTGATGACTCCAGGTACCTCAAATGAGTGGAATCATGCATTATTTGTCCTTTTGTTAGTGGACTATTTCACTTAGCATAATGTCCTCAAAGTTCATCCATGTGATAGCATGTGACAGGATTTTTTTCCCCTTTTTACTCAGCTATTTTTTTAAATAATTAAATTTTTTCTATTATAGTTACACACAATATTATATTGGTTTCAGGTGTACAACAAAATGATTAGACATTTACATACTAAGGAAGTGATCACTCTGATAAGTCCAGTACCCATCTGACCTCATTCATAGTTTTTACAATATTATTGACAATATTCTCTATGCTGTATTTTACATCCCCATGACTATTTTTATAACTGCTTATTTGTATTTCTTAATTCCTTCACCTTTTCCACCCTACTGAGTTTGTTTTTAAGGCTGAATAATATTCCACTGCCTGTCTATACCAAATTTTGTTTATCCATTCATCAGCGGACACTTGGATGACTTCCATCTTTTGTCTATTGTGAATAATGCTGAATGTGGATGTACAAATGACTCTTTGAGACTCTGTTTTCAATTCTTTTGGGTATATACTCAGATATGGAATTGCTGAATCAAATGGTCATTTTTATTTTTAATTTTGGAGGAGCTGCCACACTCTTTTCCATAGCAACTGCACCAAAAATATGGAACACCTCATGAATTTGCCTGTCACAGGGGCTATGCTAATCTTTGTATTCTTCCAATTTTAGAATATGTGCTGCCAAAGTGAGCACCTAAAGTGATTTAAAACTAACCTTGAAGAAGGCTTTAGACACTTTATTTGCTTGCTTGCTTGCTTGTGCTGTTTCACTGTACAGTCCCTTTTCAATACTTCTTTTCTTTCAAAGTTGCAAAAAAAATCTGTCAATTAACATTAAAATGTACCTGTGTGTATTTATTAATAGTTATTTAAAAATAGTAACTTTGTTACTTCATAAAAGTAATACACTTTCATTTAAAAGTTGTAGCATCATGGTAAATTTTTTTAAGAAGGCAAGAAATCATTTCAAATGCCACCACTCTGAAATAAGTAATATTAATATTTTGGACACAATTTTCACCATTTCTTTCTTCAATTTAAATACAGAAATATAAATTGATATAAATAATTGTATAGGAATGGGATTATATTATATATACTATTTTAACATAAAAAGGTTAAATTAATTTTATTTTAATTCTATAGTTAGAAAAAAATGAA
>NW_006443568.1:1635950-1670532 GCF_000325575.1 Pteropus alecto
CAGAAAAATATCCTCACTCTGAAATAAAAAAAGTTCTTCAAGTGCTTTCTAGATTAAGATATGGAAAGCATTAAAAGATGGAAGCCACTCTATAGATATTACTTATATGTTTCAGTTTATTTTTTATTTTGCAGACAGAAGTCCTACTACATATTAGATAAGGTAATCAGTTCCTTATTCTTCCACTTCAATTCTTCTCTCACCCTTTGATGTTAACCGTTTTAACTTTGTTGAGATTTATAAAGTAGATGTTAGAAACTATTTGTTACAGTTCAATATTTACATGGATTTGACGCTCACCCTGAGGCTTCTTTCTCAGTGTTGCTATCTCCACACTCTTTATTCTGATTCCTTCTTTTGCACTTGAGTTTCAACACAGAGTTTTTTGTTTGTCTGTTTGTTTGTTTTTTCAGGAAGGACTCGCAGGAGCTATATTATCTGAGTTTTTCATGCTAGAGAATGTCAGCGATTGTCTTTGTACTTGAATGATAACTTGGCTGGGTATAATATTCTTATGTTGTGTGTTCTTTCCTTCAGAATTTTTTTTAGCTCTCTCTCTACTGTTTTTGGCATTGAAGTTGTTATGGAGACGTTTGAGGTGGTGAATTGCCTTATATCTTTGAATGCCTGAACTTCGCTTTTGAAGTTCAGTAATTTAAAAAAACTGATTGTGTCTCAGTTTGGACTTTCTGTAACAGCTTTTTCCCCTGGCATATGGTATACCCTTTTGATGTGAAAATTCAGTTCTTTTATTTCAGGGAAAATTTCTCGCATTTTATCTCTGAGTCATTCCTTACATGTGTTGTTGGGTTCTTTTATGTCAAGGACAAAAATCACTCTTCTTTTGGCTCATTTTTGCTCTAACCTCATTGTCCTGGGATGATTTTTTTTTTCATGTCATTAATTAAATTTTAAGACCCATCCCTTCTTCTTCCTAATTTATTTGTTAGATCTTATATGTTGCTGTTTTGGTTCTTGAATTTTTTCCCCCTTAGCTCCTCATTTTCCTTTTCACCAAATTCTATTTCATCTTTCGTCTTTGAGCTCCTATTTTACTGACTCATACTCTTATTAAGATCTATAGCACTCACCCCTCAGAAAATTTGCTTTTATTTTTTAAGTTATGCTTTTTCCAGGTTGAAGTCTTTGATTTTTGCTTCCTTTGTCAAGATGTTTAGTGTTTTATTGTCATTTTTATTTTCTCTTCTACCTTCCTCTTTTCTGCCTCCTCCCTCCGTTCCTTCTCTTTCTCCCATTTCTTCTTTTTTTGTAGCATGCTCGGCTGGTGACTCTGCCATGTATTGGCAGGCTCCTGCTTAATGTTGGCAGCTCCAGCCAAACCTTTCCTTTTCTCTAACGCAGTGAGGATGGATTCTGCTTGATGCCTTTCTGAGAAAAACCAGAAAAGTGAATTGCACAATAATGACCAAGCTTCTAAGGGGCTCACCATTTCATAGTTTACCTTGATAGCACAGTTGCATATCTAGCACAGTTGCATGTTTAGGTTTAGAAATTGTGGCACCGTTACACAGATTACTTGGCTTAGGGCATGACAATGAGACAATATTAGTGCAGTTTCTCTGATCAGCCAAGGTGTCAGGGGCTGCAATGACTGATGATGGCAAAGACAAGACATCTAAGGAATCCTTCCTTGGTCTCAGCAACCTCAGAAACTTTGAAAAACCTCTGATCAACTTCCCTTCAGATACCCCTTCCTGGCACGGGCACCCAGTTGTCCCTGATCAAGCGAACAAGACATACTGTCCATATTTAACCCCCATACAATATGTGAAATGCATTTATACCTTTGAATGATTGCCCTTGTTTTGTTCTAGGTAGATATCGTTCCATATGAGCCCCTACTATACTCACCTTAACTGGGATCAATTTGTCTTTACCCCTTTGGGTTTCAGTTTGGAGACTGGTGTGGCTCTCTTTTCCAGTGTAACAAACTTCCTCCAATACAATAAGCATTTTATTTTATCTCATGACGTTATGGGCCAGGGAGTTAGGCAGGGTTTGGCTGGATGATTCTTTTGCTCCATGTGGCACTGATTGGGGTCATTTAACTGTATTCAGATTTTGGTTAGTTTAGTCTGAAGGGTTCAAGGTGGCTTTATCTACCTGCCTGGTGTCTTGGTGGGAAGGCTAGAAACTGGGCCCAGCTGGACCCCTCTCCCTCCCCTTATAGTCTCAGGGCTTTCTGACATTGTCTCTCCAAGCTGGATGGTTGGATGGGGGGCTTAGGGCTCTAAGAGCAATTGTTTCAGGAGGCAGGAAGTGGAAGGTGCCAGTCTCTTAAGGCCTGGGCCTGGAAATTGGCACAGTGTCACTCCACATTGTTCTATAGGTCATATCCATCACAGAGCACAGCCAGATTCTAGCGGGAAGATCATAGACCCTACTTCTCAATGGAGGAAGCATCAAAGAGTTTGTAGCAATTTTCACTCTTTCAAACTCTTGGTCTACTATTCTATAATATGAAGAGTCTGTAGGAGGGGGAGCAGAGTCCTGCCATTGTGCAAATTCCTACAGAAAGATTGGGCCTGCTTCCCCCTAGGGTCTCATTGTATACTCTGTACCAGGGTCTACTATTCCACACAGTCTAGGAGGTGTCCATCTCCCACAGGTCTTGGGCATATTCCTCCAACTCAGGAGAGAGCCCCTCCCTGCCATGTGACAAGCCCAATAGCACCTCCTTCCTGAGTCCTGCTATAGTGGGGTATAGGGAGCTCCATCACCTTGAGGGTTAAAAATAATATTTTCCTGGCTACTCACTCATAATTACACTATCACTCCTTCCCTAAGGGAGCATGCCAGAGAGACTGCGCAATGAGGCACAATTTTATTGACTCAACTTCCTTTCTCGGTCTTGCCTCTGGGTCGTGGGGACAAAGTTAGGAACTCTGCTCCACTATTTTGCACCAGTTATGTGTTTTTCTTTCCCTGGTTATCATTTTTGTCTGTTTGTTTCTTTCCTTAGTTATCTCTTTTTGAAGTTTGTGGCATCAAGTGTATGATATTGCTTTCCTTGTCTGGTTGTTGCTAGTGAATTTTTTTTTCTTTTTTCTTTTTTTTTTTAGGGAAGGAGTGCTTTTCTTTTTTTATTTCACTAGATAGTAAACAGGCAGATGCTGTCATCCTCCTCTTTTCTACAATCTTTTATGAATGTCACATCTTGGGTTAGTTCAATTTAATTTATTTATTTTGAAATAATTATATATTCACAGGAAGTTGCAAAAATAGTTTATAGAGATCCCCGGTACTCTTCACTCAGTTTCTTCCAAAGATAGCATTACATAACTATCATGCACAATGTCAAAACCAAGAAATCAACATTAGTACAATCCACAGACCTTATTCAGATTTCACCAGTTTTACATGCCCTCACTTTTGTGTATGGGCATGTGCGATTGAATGTGTGTATTTAGTTTTGTGTAATTTTATCACATGTGTTGAGTAATACAACCACAACTGCAATCATGATACAGAACTGTTTTGTCACTACAAAGATCCCTTGTGCCATCCCTTTATAGTCATATCTACTGCCCTGATGACACCTCTCTCCTTCCCTAACACATAGCAACCACTGATCTGTTCTCCATATCTATATTTTTGTTATTTTGAGAATTTCGTACAAATGGAATCATACAGTATGTGATAGTTGAGATTGGCTCCTCCCTCCCCCACCACTCAGCATAATGCCCTTGAGATCCATCCAGGTTGTTGTATGTATTGATAGTCCATTTCTTGTTATTGCTTAGTGGTATTCCATAGTATGAATGTACCACAGTTTGTTTAACCATTAACTGATTGTAGGACATTTTGGTAGTGTCCAGTTTTGGGCTATTACAAAGAAGCCTGCTGTGAACAGTCAAGTATAGGTTTTTATGTGGACATAAATTTCATTTCTCTGAGATGAATGCTTGGGAGTGTAATTGCTGGGTCAAATGGTAAGTGTATGTTTAGTACTTTAAGAAGCTGTCAAACTATCTTCCAGGGTGGCCGTGTCATTTTACATTTCTACCAGTAGTGTATGAGAAATCCAGTTTCAATCCTCACCAGTATTTAGTTTTTGGTATTGTCACTGTTTTTTAATTTACCTTTCTTAATAGGTTGCATATTGGATTTAAAATGTCACTTTAAGAGTGATGGTTTCATACAGCTATTGCTCCAGGTTTTTCTGAAACATAATGCCAAACTCTAGGTTCAGCTGCAGTCCACAACAATAAAATAGATTTGAAATAAGTGTTAAGCCATTCTTCACTCTCTCCTCCACCTAATTTTTATTATATTGTAGTAGCATCTTCTTCATTTTCAATCTTTTTTTACGAATAAAATAATTTTATTTATGAATCTCCTAATACAATATCATATATTACACTGTTACACATACAACACTTGGGAAAAACTCTCGGATGACTTTTAAAGTCATTCACCTTTATGATTACGGACTTCTTCCCTTGTACATGTAAAATCTTGACAAAAGCAGTGATGGTTTGGATATCTTATGTGGTACCAAACCAGCCAAGAGCCGTGTTGTACTGCAGCTGATGTTGAGTACAATTTGACCTCTGCCTAGGGCCTGGTAGTCCATGTTTTCATCAACATTAAGGTCTTTTTAAAAAGAATAATTTATTTTTTTAAAATTAGTTGGCATATGATATTATATTAGTTTAAGGTGTACAACATAGTGATTAAACATTTTTATTATTTACAAAGTGATCACCTTGATAAATCTAGTACCCATCTGACACCATCCATAATTATTACAATATTATTAACTATATTCCTTATGTTACACTTTATATCCCCATAACTATTTCATAACTATCAATTTGTATTTCTTAATCCTTTCCCCTTTTTCTCCCACTCCCCAACCCCCCTCCCATCTGGCAACCCTCAAAATGTTCTCTGTATCTATGAGTTTGTTTCTGTTTTGTTTGTTTGTTTATTTTGTTCTTTAGATTCCACATGTAAGTGAAATCATATGGCATTCATCTTTTTCTGTCTGATTTACTCCACTAAGCACAATACCGTCTAGGTCCAACCACATTGTTGCAGATGGCAAGATTTCATTGTGTATTTTTAATGACTGAATAATATTCCATTGCATATAGGTACCACCTCTTCTGTATACATTCATCTGTTGATGGACACCCAGGTTGCCTGCATATCCTGACTATTGCAAATAATGCTGCAATGAACATATGGTTTCACATGTCCCTTTGAAGTAGTATTTTGGGTTTCCAGATAAATATCTGGAAGTGGGATTACTAGGTCCTTCTTTGACTCCTGTTATAGCCTTTGTTTTAAAGTCTATTTTGTCTGCTATAAGCATTGCTACCCCAGCTTTTATGTTTGTTTGTTTCCATTTTCATGAAAATCTTTTTCCATACCTTTTCTTACAATCTAATGTGTGTCTTTCAATCTGAAGGGGGTCTCTTACAGGCAGTCTTTGTAAGGGTCTTATTTTCTTATCCACTCAGCTACTCTTTCTTTTGATTGGAGCATCTAATCCATTTATATTGAAAGTAATTGTTTATAGATATGGAGTTATTGCCATTTTATTAGTCATATTTTTTATTTTTTTTCTCTTTGCTTCTTAAAGAAGTCTCTTCAACATTTCCTATAATATTTGCTTGGTGGTGATGAATCCCTTTAGCTTTTTCTTGTCTGGGAAGCTCTTTATATGTCCTTCAATTCTAAATGATAGCTTTCTTGGGTAGAGTAATATTGGTTGTAGGTCCTTGCTTTTCATCATTTTGAATATTTCCTGCCAAACCTTTCTGGCCTGCAAAGTTTCTCTTGAGAAATAAGCCGACAGTCTTATGAGAGCTCCCATGTAGGTAACTAATTGCTTTTCTCTTGCAGTGTTCAAGATTCTCTCTTTGTCTTTAACCTTTGACATTTTAATTATGCTATGTCTTGGTGTAGGCCTCTTTGGGTTAATCTTGTTTGAGACTCTCCATGCTTCCTGGGCTTGTATATCTATTTCCTTCACTAGGACAGGGAAGTTTTCAGTTATTATTTCTTGAAATAGGTTTTCAATTCCTTGCTCTTTCTCTTCTCCTTCTGATAGCCCTATGATGCAAATGTTGGTATACTTGATGTTGTCCCAGACGCCCCTTAAACTATCTTCATTTTTTTAATTCTTTTTTTCTAGTTGCTGTTCTGATTGGATGTTTTCTGCTACCTTATGTTCTAGATTGCTGATTCAGCTCTCTGCTTCATCTAATCTACTGTTGATTCCTCCTAAGATATTCTTCATTTCTGACCAATTTTTTAATGTTTTCTATCTCCACTTTTATGTTTTCGATATCTTTGTTAAAGTTCTCACTGAGTTCCTCTACTCCTTCCCTAAGTTCATTGAACATCTTTATAACAAATGTTTTTGAACTCTGCATCTGGCAGATTGCTTGTCTCCATTTTGTTTAGTTCTTTTTCTGGAGCTTTGTTCTGTTCTTTCATTTGGGACATGTTTTTTTGTCTCCTCATTTTGGCTGCCTCTCAGTATTTGTTTCTATGTATTAGGTAAGGCTTTTAAGTCTCCCAGTCTTAGTAAAGTGGCCATATGTGGTAGGTGTCCTTTGGGGCCCAGTGGTGCAATCTCCCTGGTCAACTGAGCTGGGTGTTCCAGGTGTGTCTCTTGTATGAGTTGTGTGTGCCCTCCTATTGTAGTTGAGCCTTGGTTGTTGTTTGCATGTCAATGGGAGGGATTGACTCTCAGGCTGATTTGTTGTGAGGACTGGCCAGTGACTATAGTGGATAAACTATTGTGCAGGGGCTGACCCTATGGAGCAGGATTCAATTTAGCAGAACTCTGGTGTCTGCCCCATCTGCCCTTTGGGTGCGTCATCCTTGGATGTCATCCCAGATGGTGCTCCAGCTGAGACCAAAGCCAGCCACTGAGCTTTCTGGCCGGGGTCTCCTGGAAGGGACCTCCCTGCAAACCAAGTTCAGATGCAGCCTGTGCCCTGCCTTGGGCCATGGCATGAGCCACCAAGCAATCTGCATGAGTTCTGCATCCATGCTGGACTTGGATGTGCCTCAAGAAGCCAAGCCACAAACTGAGGCCAGCTGCTGCTAATGTTGGGCTTGAGGCTGCTCAGCAAGATGTATGGGGCATGCTGAGGCCAAATGCTGCTTGTTTAGGTTTTGGGAACCTTTGAGAGATTTTAGGAAAGTCTGCGGCATGAGCCAAGACAGGCTGTTTGTATGGAAAAGCCACAGGAGGTAGTTTGAGTGGGCCCATAAATTGGATGGGGAGGAGTATTAGGGAATCACCTGGGCAGCATGAGTGATATCAGCCAGGTTAATAGAGACACAGACATGATGGCTGCCTGTGTCTGTACACAAGGAGTGAGGAGGGCTCAACAAAGAAAGAATGGATTCTGCCAGCACTTCTGTCTGGGAGAGAGCTGCTCCTCCAGCCATTGCCACGAAGCCAGATAACTCAGTTCTCCCCCATGTTTTCTTGGCACTTTTCAAGCAGCTGTTCCAGCTCTGGAGCTCAAAATAAGTGAGTCTGTCAGCAGTAAGTGTACACGTGGTCTTTTAAGAGGAATTTCAGCCACCCCCTGTCTCAGCCATAATCTCTGCTGTTTTTCACAGCCAGATGTTGTGGGGATTTCTCTCCCCAGCATAGGAACCCTGGGCTGGAGACCCTGGTGTAGAGCTGGCACCCCTCACTCCTCCAGGGTGACTTCCACAGCTGAGATAACTTTTTTTTTTATTTTTAACTGCCACATGCAGGTGTGGGACTAGCCCATTTCACATCTCCGCCTCTTCAACCAGTCTCGAGGTGGCCTCTTCTCTGGGTGCCCAGTTGTAGAACTTCTGTTCAGCTAGATTTCAGGTGATTCTCAATGATGATTGTTCTGTAGTTTAGTTGTGATTTTTGATGTGGTTGTGAGAGGAGGTGAGTACAGTGTTTACCTACTCCATTATCTTGACCGGAAGCCCCTTTATTTTCAAATCTTCATGGAAGAAGTTTAGCAACTAGAACAAGGCTACTACACCCTGGATGCTTTGGAGTTCTGAATTTTCCTCATTATTTAGATAGAATATTCGCTAATTTGAAACTTATGCTTCAGACTTCCTGTTTTTAATAGCTGATCCATTATCCCATTGTAAGATGGAATCTTTAAATTATTGCATTATGAAATGATATAAGAGGGATGAAATCGAAGCCCTAAGATGCACAATTTTGGGGTTATTTGGAATTTATGGTAGTAGAATGTTGAAATAAGCATATTCCCACATTTTGTAAAAAAAAAAAAAAGTATATTTTCGTTAGGAAGTTGAATCATTCGTACAATGACACTTTATCTGTTAAAAGTTTTTTAAAAAGATGATAGACTTATTTTCAAAAATCTAGGTATGTATTCTTCTGTAACCTCTGAGCAGATGCCACCTTACAGTTTTTCTTTCTCTGGTGGTCTGGACAAGCCATGTGGGCTAGTGCTATGATCTCAGTGTTAACTGTGCTCTCTGAAGTCTTTGCACCTTCCCTGATCACTTAGAGATCACTAGTCTTAATCTTAACTCTAACTATATTGTTAATTCAACTGGGTTTATGGAAGGTACTTACTTTCTAAAGGCCTTAGTATTCAGTGTGTGCAGAATGGGATGTGAATAAGAAGTGAGCAGATCCAACCCATGGAATTCTGAGAAGACCGAGGATGCAGAGGCACTGGTTACTGAGAAGGTTAGGGGTGAGGAGTAAATCTACAAACTGGGTGGGGGTTGTTGTTTGTTGGGGGACTTCTTATGAAAAAGTTGAACCTTCTCCCCAAGTTCTCTTTTCTACTTTTGTGCACACAATGCTAACAGACAGATTTATACCTTCTTATTCCCTCCACCACACATACACACACACACACACACACACACACACACACACACACACGCACACACAAAACCTGGAAGTTTATTCTCTGGAGAAATTGAACCCAAGGAGTTTAGAACTGAAATTCAGCCAAATTAAGTAAAAATCTATTAGATGAAACAATTCCACCATCAGCCTCACCTCCCCACTGCTTGGTGTGCAGACTACCCCCACCACCAACAAGGTAGGAGAGAAGAAGGGTTTTTTTTTTTTTTGGAGAAACTAAATCACCCTGGAGAAAACACCTCCTGACATTTTGGGGAACCACTCATTCATTGGATAGCTTCCTTTTCCGTTATACTAATATAAGCTCACCATGCGTGACTCTTGCCCAGGACTCTGAATTTTCAGCCAATCCTTAAACATAAGCAGACAATCAAAGGTCACTTGACAAATGAGAAAAGTCTTCATTATGAAAGGAACCAAAATAAAAAGCAAAACTGAAAAATGGAATCTAGGAAAAATAGAAATAATACAGGGAACAGAAGAAAACCCCTAAAATGACTCCCAACCCGGTTCTAATAAATATTCTCAGAGAGCATCAAGAAGGTGTTGCAATTATAAATCAAGAACAAGATACTATAAAGATCTCATGAAAATAAAAATTATGGTTCCAATTTAAAGATGAGTCAAGGGAATATGATATAAAAAGAAACAAAAAACATAAAGGGTTCGAAAATATGAGAATGGTGAGAAAAGACATAGAGAATAAACCCTAGAAATTCCACGTCTTACTAAGAAGATTCCAGAAAGAAAGATGAGAAGAAAGAGAAGAATAGAGAAAACAGAAGGGAAGGAAACAGGGAGAAATCTAAGAAAAAATTTCCAAACTGAAGGACACCAGGTTCCTAAATGAAGGCTCACATCATAAAGGGGACACATCAGAATAAGAGAAAAAAGACTCACTTCAAAGGCACATTATAGAGAGGCTTTTGAACCCAGGATTAGGACATCCCCTAAAAGCTTCCAAGAAGCGAAATAATATGAAAGAGGTCATACACAAAGAAGCAAAATCTTATGGAAGATAATTTTCAACTGGGAATTTTATATCCTGCAAGGCTATCAGTCCAGTGTGAGGGCGGAATGAAGACATTTTCACCTATCCATAGATAATTTGCCTGCTTGAAACTCTTCATAGAAAGCATGAAAAAATGTTCTAGCAAGTCCTAAGTAATCCAAAAGAGGGGAAGTCACGGGATCCAGGAAATAGGGGCCTCAATCAGGACAGCACTGAAGAGAAGGTGTAGGTTGACAGCAGAGAGGGTCCTTGGTCCAGAATGGAGAAGGAGGTTGGAGATGAGTATGTGGAAAAGATTAAGGATATTGGAATGGAAAATTTTGCTAGTGAAAATAATAATTAATTTGAAAAGAAACACTAAAAAGCCTGACATGAAAGGATATGCTATCATATACTGCTCAGCTCTACAGTGAAACCATAAGTAATTTGCTGTGTAATTATAATGATACGAACCCTTATATCAGTGAGGAATCTTTCCTTTGCAAGTAGATGAAAACTCAAAGTGGCTTAAACCATAAAGCGAATTATAGTATTTTGCTCACATGATTGGCAACTTTGAAGTCAGTTTAGGCTCCAGACGAAGCTTGATCTAGGGGCTCTCTAAAATCTTTAATTTTCATCTCTCCCCCTTGCCTTTGGCAGTATGTATTCAAAGTAAAACTGGCTTTCCTCATGGTTGCAAGGTGGCTTCCAGCAACTTCTAGGGGTTTCATGCTTCCTTATTTATGTCCATCAGGGAGAAAATAATTCTCTAGGGGTTTCTGCAGAAGAACAAAGGAATTCTATCCCAATTTCCTCCAGAAAACCTCTCCTTGGTTGATATAGAATTACATGCCTTTTTTTGAACAAATCACAATAGGTTAGGTCAGTTCAGCCAATCAGGGCCCACCCCTGTAGCCAGAGATGGGATCAGCTTCCCAGGAAAGTGGCTGCTGTGTAGGGGAACGGTGGATTCCCAATTGAAAATCGAGGTACAATAAAAAAGAGGAAAAGGAATGGATGTTTGATAGCTACCAAATAGCAAGTGTCTATTTTACAAGTTATTTAACCAAAGAAATGAAATAGCTGGATGGGGCAGTACAGATTGTGGGAATGAAAGAGCCAAACCCACATCCATCCTGGTTCAAAATCAATAGAGAATGTCTGAAATTTATGGATCAATAAATATCAGTTTAAGCATATTATTTAGAAATATGGAGGTAGCTAGTAGAAAAAAAGAGCTGCAAGAGTCATAAAGAGTTATAAATTGTTCCCTCCTGGGACCCAGGCTGGGGTATAGAGTGGCATAGGGCAGGCCATTGTAGTTTTTTATGAGACGTTCTTTGTGTATGATTTGATTTTAAAATTATATTCATGAATTACTTTGACTAAAAAGTTTTAAAAAAAACCCCAAAACTCCAAGCTTTCGTGAAAACTCCTGAAATTAAGTGAAATGGAAAAGCAAGAAGCTGCTGATTTGCCTTGTGATAAAGACACGTAAGAGTGCAAAAATTCAAAATAGAACCCACCATCGCCACTCCCACACTCCCAGCCATTTTTTAGTTAAATCCACATGCCACTGAAGTGTGCGGTGTGGCTTCATATACCCTCTAGCACACTGCTACATATCTCTGGGCGAAGGGAAAAAGGTACCCTAGTGTGAGAAGTATAGATTAAGACACATTAGGGTGAAGAGTTTGAAATGTTTTAAAATGAGAAAACTCAAATTTTTCCCTAGAAGAACACCAAGACCAAGGCTTCCCGTGAGCACAGCACAATGCAATAACACAAAGTAGAGTCTAAAAAGATGCAGGCTTCGGGGTGCTGTCCAGAATTCTGCCGAGGCTCTCTTCTTTTCATGTGGGCCACACCGTATTGCATTGTCCTTTCTTTTGTCACAGACAGTTTCGCTGTTCATGTTGTGTCTCCTCAGACCGTAAATGCTCCTTCCAGCAGCATTCAAAGGCCTTTTCTTCAGTTTTCATCACCAGCCAGATCCAAAACTGTTCATTTCTCAAGGACTCTGGACCCAGAAGGGTAGCATCCTTCCCTGTAAAGAGCCATTTCTGGGGGCATAGGGGCACAAATATAGGCTGTTCTCCTTAGGGACACTTAGGTGCAGGACAGGCCACAAAGAGGGAGATTATTCCCAGCTGAGTCTGGAGATAACCTCCAAATTATAAAGATAGACTCTAATATCAGTGATTAGAAGTGTCAGGAAAAGGTGCTGTTTTAAAAACTAGTGACTTCTTGTTTAACCAAGGGGAGATTTGTATTTGTAACTTTGAGGGAGAATTATGTCCCGGTTTAAGACAAATCTTTTAATGGGAATTTTGGTTTCACAATCGTAAGGCAAAACGCTCTTTTCTGAAATGGAATTTTGGGAGCTGTGAGGAATTAAACTGCTCTTTACAATGGTTTTAACACTATATCTTTACTTCAGGATGAGTTGCACATCTGTAGTTTTGGGGAACAGAGAACAGAGGTCTTTTCTTTCTTCTTATTGCTGGATCCCAGAGAAGACTGGGATGGGAACAAGGATTTTAACTCATGGAAGGAAGATAGAGACAAAGCAATTCTGTTACAGAAAAGAAGCTGGTGACCCTAGTAACATAGCATCAGGCTGGAGCCCAAAGAGGGAGTTATCCCTCTGCGTTATAATTCCCTTTTGCTCCATCCAAGTCTTCAGTAAAATTTGGTTAAATATTACAATCTGGCCTTAGCTATGCTCTGGGAGAATTTAGCATGGGATTTTTAAGAGAGCAGAAATAATCCAGAGATATGCAACACAAGAATGAAGAAACAGTTGACCAGAGTCAGACAGCTGCTTGATGTTCTAGTGATGACCAGGGTTGCTTTGTGGGACATGAGACATGGAAGGAAATAGTATTGCTCAGGGATTTTCAAAGATCCTTGGAGAGCGAACCTGATGAAGGGTGAGGCTTTTTTTCCAGTCAAACAGTTGGAGGACTTGGACTTGCACTATTTAGGTTTTAAGGGAAAGGTTGATTTTGGAAGTCTGTAGAACTTGGGTGTATTGAAGTTTTTTTTTTTTTTTTTTTTTTTTTTTTTTTTTTTTTTAAGACCTTGAATACAGTTCTGGTACTGACTCTAATATCTTAGCAATTTGTTTCCGTAGTTTAGCATTTCCCCAATTCCTTAATGGAGAACCATAGCCAGTGAAGGATATCAAAGACCACGACCAAAACAAATGCCAGGTATATAGCAGGTTAGTTCTACTGTACCATCTCAGTGCTGCACCTGGACACACTGAGACAGTTCAAACTGGACGATTTCCATGAGCTCAAGCTTCGTTCCCAATAATTCAGTCGTAGGCCCTGACCTGTTTCAGTTTCAACTCCTTTATTTTACTTTCATTAACCCCACACCTAAATTATTATGAGCAATTCTCATCGACTTCTGGGAAAATCTCAGAGCCCTTTTATTAAGGGAGGGGAAAAAACAAAAACAAAAACAGAAGCAGAAAACCACACAGAATCATAGAATAGCAACCCTTTCTGATTTCTAAGTAAATTTCATTTCAGCTGAAACATCTGATTCTTTGCAAGAGCCATACAATCAGTGCCTACGTTGGACTTCTGCATTTTATGTTGCCAGCACATCCCTCCCACCGCATTATCAGATAAGATATTTAGTTACTGATGCAAATTTAAACTCTACAGAAATAACCAAACTCATGCAAAAATTTTCATTCAAATTTTCATCATGAAACAAGAGGCCCGCAAACTAAGGATTGCACCCAATTAGAATAGCAGAGCCCCAGATTTGTATTCCCAGTTTTACTGATTGAATTCCCCAGTTTTCACTTATCATTTTGCTGACAAACAGAACACCCACCCCAAGGTGGGCTGAGTTTTCAGGGAACTGGCCCCAGCCATCTGGAACCCTCATAGTAGGGAGTCCCTTGCTGGTTGCTTCTGAGCATCTGCTGGAGTGCCCAGGAGAAGGAGGGGTTCTTTTGGAGGCCTGGAAAGCCCCTCAAAGATGGTGCTTCATCTTTTCCTCTCTTGCCTAGAGCAGAGAGATTCCTTCATGTTACTGTCCCTCAAGCAGCTGTCCTTTGGAACTTGGTCTCTTTTCTCTCTGGCCTTCCAGTCCACAAAGTCCTGGCTCTTTACTGTGGCTGAAAATTTTATAAGTTTCCTTATTTGGGCATTGAGCAGGAGGCGGAAGAGTATAACAGAGTAAGTGAACAATGCCTTTGACATCACAGAGCTTGTCTTAACTGCTTACCCTTGTATGACCTTGTGCAAATGATTCTAATTCAGATCTGAAATATAGGGGCAACACAGTCCTTGCTCATGGGTTGCTGAGATGATTGAAATGATGTGTGCGTAGCACTTGGCACAGTGCCTGGCACGTGGTAGGCATCCAATAAATGCCACCTATTAATATCACTTCCCACTTAAAAGCAAGGAAAGAGGAGCTCATTTAGTTGAGTCTCAAATGTAAAATCAGTACTTTCATGTAAAATTTAACTAATAATAGCAATTGTTAGGTCAAGGCCCTGATAGTTCTTATTTTTGGCTTTTCCCAGAGCAGAAACAATAAATAAACAAGACTGAATTGTTTAAGAATGCATTAACTCCTTGTTAATCAATATGTAACTAAGGTATTCTTTGAAACAGGCCTGAAAGGCAAAGACAGTGGGCCAGCCAGGATGACAAATATGTAGCTGGGATCTTGTGCACCCCTCCACTCTTGCTACTGCTGCGTCTCCCCTGCCTATGGCAGGCATCATTAATTAATCCCAGTATCTCATCTTGTTGAACCTGAATTCAGTTCTACGATGGTTTTCCTTCTCTTTCTTTTTCTGTGCTAAAGCATTGTAAAGTAAATCCCAGATATTGTGTCATTACACCCCTGCAGGATATCTCTCTAAAAACTGCAGATTATTTTACATAACTAGGCATTATCGCACCTAATGAAGTTAATAATACATCCTTGGTTTTGTGTAAAACCCAATTCCTAACCAAATTTCCCTGTCTCAAAATATTTAGGATTATGTTTAACACAGCTATGTATCAATGGTCAGGGTTTTAAGCAGGAGAGGTGACCTTCTCAGAGGGTTATGAGTCAGAAGCACCTGCAGGCTTCTCTTTGGGAAATGGAAAGGAAGGGCATCTCCTGCCTCAAGATAAATAGTTTCATGCCCCAGGGCTTTTTCTGGGAGTGGGAGGGGCGAGGAGTGGAAGCATCTATTGTCTATCTTCCATTCTGAGGACTGCTAGCTCCCTGAATCTTCTGTTCTACCAGGAAGCAAGGGGGCCTTCCTATAAACAGAACTTAGGTTCTGGGGTCCCCAGGTTTTCCAAGGGTGACCCCCACTGATCAGGCCTGCCTTGCTGTGAGTGGGCGGGTGCTATAAGTAGAGGGTTATGGGAGTGCCTACCCTGGAAGGCTGACTATGGGAGTGAGAACCTCTCCCTGACCAGGCTGTCCCAGGTCATCTGTCCCCTTTGTACCTTAGGAAGTAGGCACTCCCTGTGCTTTGGAATCAACTGCCAGTGTTCCAGCAGGGACGGGCATGGATTTTCCATTTCCTGTGCTTGTCTGCAAGAAGATTGGAGACTCAATTTCAGGCTGCCTGGGCCAGCACAAAGGCAGTGATGATGGCTATTGTCTGGGAAATGGCTCATTGTAGAGAGCGGGTGGAGGGCAGAAAGTTAGGGAGTGAGTCTCCAATCAATGACTGTCGATTCCTTCCTTAGGGAGCTGAGCCTGTGCTCTCTCTGCAGACAAAGGTCTGATTTAGTGCAGGATGCATTGAAGGCAGAAAGGATGTACTGGGGGAAGCAGCAGAGGATTTTGACCGAGATCCACTGTCCTAAGGGTCTTGCTGAAGTCAGGGGCTCAGGTGGCAGGGCAGGAAGAGGAGCAGGGTAGCCTAATAAGGGGTTGCAGGGGCTACTGAGAAACTTAGACCTGAAGATTTGTACGCTGACTTCAAGTTATTTATGACACTGCCTTAGCCCTTTTAGGAGAGTAGGACATTGATTTTTGCTGTCTCTCTCTCTCTTTTCTATCTGTCCTTACCCGCTTCCCTCCCTTCCTTCCTCCTTACCTCCCATTCTCCTTTTTCTTTTATATCCTCATTATTTATTCACTCATTTATCTAATGACCAATTATCAAGGGCCTTCCTCTATGTCAGCTACTGTCAGGGCTTAGGATAGGATGATGAAAAAGGCAGACATGGTATTTACAGGCTTAGGGAGAGACAGCCACCAAACAAGGGAACGCATAGATAAATGCAGTGATTACAAATTGTAGTAAATATTATAAGTAAAACAGAAGTTCTGAGATAAGACATTAGACTGTCTCTTTCTTGCTCCCTCTCATGTTCTATCTAATAGTCCATGGCAGCTGTTAAACATTGACCCGTCCCTTCCCCGTGTTCCTCTCTTCCCTTACAGCTATGACTACTTATCTCCCTCCTGTGACCACTTGCTCTGTCCTGAGCCAGCTGCCAGTGTTCCTCCCAGGCTTCAAGCAGGAGGGATTTGAGAGCTCTGGTCCAACCTTCTGGGATTCTGTTAAAACTTTTTGGCTGCTGGTTAGGCCTTGAGCTCTAGACCTATTTCTGAGCTGGAGACCTTGTTTTTTCTTTTTTATTTCTATAAATACATATTTTAAATTTTTTGAGATGTAATTTACATATAGTGAAACACACAGAACTTTAGATCTGTCAGTTTCTGCTTCATGTGTTTCGAAGCTCTATTATTATATACATACACATTTAGATTATTCTATCTTCTTGATTACTTGACTCTTTTATTATATGAAATTTCCCTCCTTACCTCTAGTAGTATTCCTTGTCTTGAATGTACTTTGTCTGATATTATTAATATACTCACTTCAGCTTTCTTTTAATTAGTGTTCCCAGGGTGTATTTTTTTTTTCATTTTTAATCTCTCTGATTTTATAGTTAAAGTGCATGCTTTATACAAGAATATAGTTGAGTCTTGTTTTTTTATTGTCAGATAATTTCTGCCTTTTAATTGGAGTGTTTATTTACATTTAATGTAATTATTGATTTTGTTAATTGAAAGTATTGTTTTACTATTTCATATTTATTTTCCCTTTTTGTCATTTAAAATTTTTCCCTTCCTTCATTGCTTTGAGTTCTTGAAAATTTTTAATATTCTATTTTTATCTCATTTACATATTTCGCCTAACATCTCTTTTAAAACGGTTGCTCTAGGAATTGCAAGATACATTCTTAAATTATCAGAGTCTACCTTGAGCTAATATTATTCCACTTCACATACAATGTAAGAATCCTACAACAGAAGACTTTCATTTACTTCCTCCTTAGGTCTATTTTTGACATTTATTTTATTTTTACATATGTTAACTCCTTCAATGCAGTATGTTATTATTTTTGCTTTTAAATAGTCATTTTTTCTTTTAAAGAAATTAAGAATTAAGAAAAAAGTCTTCCACATTGACTTACATATATTACCATTTCTGTTGTCCTTTATTCCTTGATGAGGATCTCTCTAGCCATGTGGTATATTTCTCTTCAGCCTAAAGAACTTTCTTCAGCATTTCTTATAAAGCAGATTTGCCGGCGATGAATTCTTCTGCTTTGGTTTATTCAAGATGTCTTTATTTTACCTTCATTTTGAAGGACTTTTTTTTCCTGATATATATTAGTATAAGAGTGATATATATTATGTAGAGCATCTCTTCAGATGCTTACTTACCATCTATATATCATCTTTGGTGATGTCTCTTCAGAAATTTTGCCCAATTTTTTTCAATTGTTGAGTTTTAAGAGGGGATTTTTGTATATTTTGAATAACAGTTCTTTATCAGATATGTCTTTTGCAAATGTGTGCTTGTCTTTTCAATTACTTGACAGTAATTTTTTTTAAAAAAATTGTCAGCCCCAATCTCTCTCTTTTCTTTCTTGAGCTTCAATTCCATTTATGTTACACTCCTTGGTATTGTTCCACAGGCAACTAAAGTTCTGTTCTATTTTTCCACCCTTATTTTTTCTGAGTACTTCAATATTCATGGTTCAAGTGTTATATTTCCAAATTTACTTTTCTTTTAGTTTCCAATCATTGTTAAACTCATTAGGTGGTTTTGATTCTAGATATTGCATTTTTTGGTTCTATAATTTCTATGTGGTTCCTTTTACACTTTCCATTTTTCTGTTGAGATTCCCCATTGGTTCACTTATTGCATACATACTCTCCTTTAATCCTTAAACATATTTATAATGGTTCATTTAAAGTCATTCACTGCTGATTCTAACAACTGTGTCATCTCTAGGTCTATTTCTACTGATAAAATTTTCTCTTGGTTATAGGTTACCTTTCCCTGTATTTAAAAAATTGTATACAGAACATTGTGGATACTGTATTATTGAGATCTGGATTTTTATTGCCTTCCTTTAAAAATGTGCTTTCGCTTTGAGATGCAGTTAATGTACTGGTGAATCAGCTTGTTTCTGTCATCGCTTGGTTTTGGGCTTTAATAGGGTGAGTATAGACTAGTCCTTAATATGTGGTCTTCCTTGAGTCTCTGCTGAATGTTCCGGGTGTTGAGCTAGATCTCTCCACTCTGGCTGGTCAAATTCCACTGTCTCTCAGAACTGTAACCTCCAAAATCTCTGTTTGGCTCACAGTGTGCCAGGAGCTATTCTCTGTCAGGCAGCATAAAGTCTCACTCTACATTCATAGTTCAGTATCCAGTCAAAGGTTCAAGAGAACCCCTAAGAAGATTCCTGATGCTCCTTCTCTGTGCACTTTCCAAGTCTCCTGTAATCTGCTCCACAAATTCCAGCTGCTCCAGCTGCCTCAAATTCTAGTCTGTTTCCTCCACCCAGAAAGACCTCTGCTCTCTCTTTGGGGTCCACTCTTTATGTTAAAGTTTGGAAAGTGCTCACTGGCAGAAAGTTGGGATGAGTGTCAAGCTTACCTTATGTGTTTTCCTTTCTCAAGGATCACAATTAGGAGTTAGAATCTTGGAGACATGAAATATTGTCTCAACTCTTATTCCTATATGCCCCTTGCACCCTTGGCTCTCCTGGAGCCATTTTCCTGGGGGTGGTGATGTGGGAGAGGAGGAGAAGGGAGTCAAGCGGGGAAAGGGAACCTGGAGAAGGCAGTTGGGGTATTGCCTGCTATATTTTGTTTACAGCTTCCCAGTGGAGCCCCATAGAAGGAGGCAGCTGTGTGTTATTGAGCCTGTTGGAGAGGCATGGAAGGAGGGGAGGGGTTGGGGAGTGCAATTAGTCAATGGTTTGAGACTGATGAAGAGGATAATGAGAGGTGCTAGCAGAGATTTTTGTGCTAAAAAAGGAGGCAGGGAAGAGACTGTTGCACATTAACCTGCTCAGGCCTGATTTGTCATAAACCTATTGCCTGTCATGAGGCCAAGAACCAGAGGATCTAAGGTTGTGCCAGTATCTCCTTTCCAGGTGGCTTCCTTGGGGATTCTCATCATATTTCTCATCATTATCAACATTTACAAAGATCATATGGACCAGGTCTTATGCCAAGAAACTCTTATGTTTTACTTCTTTCAGTGTCCAAAACAACACTATGAATTTGGTTTTATTATCATCCATTATACAGAAGAGCAAACTGATATCCAGGGAGTTGAGGGACCTTTCCTAAGTAACGTTGTTAGTAAGTAGTGAAGCTGAGTTTCTCACCATGATCTGACACCAGAGCCTGATGGATGCAGTCTTGAACTTGGTCTCATGATACAGATATATTCAGCTCCAGTGATTGTCCTCAAAAAAGAAGAAACATATCTAATCTCCCCAGCATCTGCTGCATGTGAGGCTCTGTGCAATGAAGAAAGTAATATTTTCACCCCAATTTCACAGAGGATTAAGCTAAGTAATAACAAAATTAAATACCTTGTCCCAAGAACCAAATGTAGCAAGTAGTGGAACAATATTAAGATGTATTAAACTTTTAGCCAACAGTTATATTTTGAATGCCTACTGTGTGCCAGGTCTTATTCTAGGCACTAGAAAGTTAGCAATGAATAGAATGGATAAAAACCTTGCCTTCATAGAGCTTGTGTTTTAGTGCGGTAGGGAGCATTGGTAGACAATAAATAAATTAACCGGATGGAGGTTAAGTGATATAAAGAGAACAAAAGCCAGCAGAAGCGAGAAGGGTGTGGTGTGGAGGAGGGGATTTTGCTTAAAACATTGGGAAGGTTTCCCTGAGTATATGACTTTTGAGCAAAAACCTGAAGAAGCTGAGGGATCCCACCTGTGGATATCTTATGTAAGAGTATTCTAGGCTAAGGGAACAGCAAAAGCAAAAATACAGAGGCACAGAGCTGCCAAGTTACCCAACTCTGTGGACAGCATTTATGAAAGTGCCAATGTGAAGGGTATCTGCTGGGTTTGTGCGGTGAGGGAGTTTGGTGTTGTCGGGGGGGTGGGGGGATGGATAGAGGTAGGGGGTGGTGTGGCTGGAGCTAAGTGATGGAAGGAAGAGTAGTAGCCACGAATTAGAGGGATAACCGTAGCTGAGCATGTGGGGCCTTTTTGCTCATTATATGAACACAAAGTCTTCTCTAATGTGAATGGAGAAGAAGTTTGAGAGATGACCTTTAGAAGGTCATAGTCAGCCACTTTGATAGCCTCCAATTTGCCTCCAAGTTTTGCTTTCCTCTTGCGTTCTGCCACTTGATGCTACCCTGGCTGAAGTGATTCCACTTTAAATACCAAAGTGTTCTGCCAGCTCTCACTCTTAGCCCAGCTAAGATAGCCTGACACTATAAAAAGAGCTTGCCCAAATCCTGTGAATGTAGAGGGAACACCGCTCACCCACTGTGTGACTTTGGGCAAGCACCGGCCTGTGGGGCTGCACTCTTCCACATGTTGAGTGGGGGGCAGGCAGAAGAACACAGCTCAGAGTGCAGTTGTAAGGCTTGAGTAAGGTGATATGCACCTCAGGGGGTAGTGAGTGGGAGGTCATTCTCTCGCCCATATGCAAGGATCCAGCCCCAGATGCATAACTACTTGCTCATCTTCTCCTGAGTTCCCACTGCCAGGAACTCCTCCTTTCTTTCCATTCATCAAAATCTTTTGTGCCACAGCAGAGGGAATGCAGTTAGCATTAATATGATGACTAGGTAGAGGGCCAGGGGAGGGAGGGAGCAATTAGGGGGATCATTTTATGAACTATATAGATGTCTAACCAATGTATTGCATACTTAAAACTAATTTAAATCAATCAATCAATCAATCAATCAATTAATCAATCTTTTGTGCCAAATTTGAGGTCTGCTAAAAAGTTACCCCCTACCCTTCTGATTAAGATCTCTATGACACCCAGGTAGTTTAATGGAGATGTAAGGACAAGGGTTTTGACTCCAGACAGGCCTGAGCTCCCAGCTTGCCTCCGCCTTTGGGTGACTTTGGGAAAGTCGATAGATCATTGAAGCCTCAGTTTCTTTACCTGTGGGACAGAATTTTGTCATTGAGGTGTTTTGAGAATTAAATGAGATGAGGCAAGGAAAGCACTTAGCAGCGTGGGTTTAAGTCGGTGTTATCACGAGTACTTCAGAATCCCAGTTGGTCCTCAAATGGTTCACCTATAGTTTATCTAGATCGGACGTTGGCGAACTTTTTCTGTAAAGGGCCAAATGATAAATATTTTAGACTTTTCAGGCCATATGGTCTCTACTGTTGGTACTCAACTCTGCCATGGTAGCATGAAATTAGCTGTAGACAATACATAAATGAATGGGCATGCTGGATTTCAATAAAACTTCATTTACTGAAACAGGCGATGAACTTGTTTTGGCCTATGGGCCATAACTTTCTGGTCCCTCATCTAGACCAATCCTCTCACTTAACAAAAAGAGGAGAAAGAAACCCAGCACCAACAAGTCACCCATCCCAGAATGGCCGAGCCACCCAAGCACAGAGGGAAAAGGGTAGGCAGGCAACATGACTCTCAAGCCTCTGTCCTTAATTATTCTCTTATTGTTTTATGTGAGTTAGCATCCTCTCCCCCGTTGGTTTGTTAGTTGCACACATACTAGTTATTTATTGAATGTTCGGCTAATTGGTTTAATATAATAATATGTCTTTGACACCATCTTGGAAGCTTCTGGATTTGTCCTTTGGAGAAAGCTGTGAAATCAGGGGTGAGGAAGGAACCGTGGGTTAGCCCAAAGTCCCTGGTGAGTCAAGAGCTCCCTGTTCCCAGGCTTAGAAGACACTGTCAGCATGACAAGGACAGCCTTACAGCACCAGTGTGGCATGGCTCTGCAGCCATGAAATTCTCCTTTTGGTTTCTCCAATAAAACAATCTTCTAAAAAGAATCTGGTCTATTAATGTGATTATTAATCTGGAAAAAAAACACTTCTCAATAAAATGAATCTATGACAAGACAGATGTAATAAACCTGGTTAGGATTTATGATGTGCCCAGGCAGCGTTTTGCAAAAGATAATGTTCCCCTGTAATGTTGATTTGCCGGATGAGAACCATGTAATTTATTCTGTCAATGTACATAAAAAATGTTATCTGTGTGGGGAATGACTGATGGCCTCATGAAAGCTGGCAGGGAAACAAATAAAACAATTTGGGCCTTAAAAATGTAATCACCTAATGATCACGACTCAGCATTTGTGATAGAGAGAGCAGGATTGGGGAGCTTGTAGCTGCCATGAATTTGCAGTCCAGACTTGGGGCCATTTTCCCTGAGCTTGGCACCAGAGGGCAGCAGGGAGCCCCGAGAAGCCCTCCTGATTGTCCAGATTCCTCCCTCTGGGCCTTTGCTTAGGCTGTTCCCTCTTCCCAGTTGTTGTTCCACATATCTTTCAAGGGGCTCAGCAGATCTCTCCTCTCTGGTATCCTTCCATTCCGGTAGCCCCCAAACACAAACCTGGCAACACTAGGGAATTTTCCTTTCTTAGGACTCTTGCAGCCTCCCTTGGGTCCTCTTTTATGCTACTCAGCACTTGCTCTGGTGGATTTTAATGATTGATGTCATTGTCTCTTTGAGACTGAAGCCCATCTTGGTTCAGCATCCTCCGTAGGAAGGACAATCAGTGAGTGCTCATGAGTGTTTGCTGAGTGAACTAATACTCAGAAGTAGAGCCATCATTTATTGAACATTTCAAATGTGCCAGGCACAGTGCGAGGTCCTTACAACATGGTCACATTAATGGAAACACCCTGGTAGGTAGGCACCATCATTGTTCCTTTTTTTTTTAATGCCTACGGCACCCGGTATTCCTAGGTAGTCTCCCATCCAAGTACTAACCAAGTCCAACCCTGCTTGGCGTCCAAATGTTCCTTTTTTATGTAGTGAGAACTGAGGCTCAAAGATCATCTGTCTTGTCTCAGGTCATATATCTAGCAAGATGAGGAGCCAGTTTCCAAATCCAGAATGCAGTGTCAACTGTAATTGGATATTGAGCAGACTCCTCACCCTGGTTCTCTTCTCCGTGCTGGCCGCCCCTCCTTGGGACCATTTCTTCCCTTGATTTCTATACACTACACTCTCCTGGTTTTCTTCTCACTTTACTTCTTTCCAGAACCTTCTTTCTTAACTGTTGGTGTCCATCAGGCTCTGTGCTCAGCCTTCCGTCCTCACTCAGTGTTGTGTCCTATTCAGCACTTGGCTTTCTCAGTGAGGTCTTGACTCTCAACTCTCTATGTGTGTCCTAAGCCCGTCTACATACTGTGCATCCCCAAGTGGACATTCCCAAGGTGCTTTGAATCCAATATATCTAAAACTGAATTCATCATCACTGCCCCAAAGCCTGGCTGTTCCCTAAATCTGTTCCTTCTTCCGTGTTCCTATTCTCAGAGACCGGCAGCACTCTCATCCACTTAAATGCCCAGGTCAGAACCTGAGAGGCCCCCTACCTTTCTCTCAATGGTTGATGCATCACCAGGTCCTGGCTGGGCAACAGAGGCCAGTCCTGGGGAGGATGTGATATTCAAGGTGCCATGGGGCAAGGAAGCCTATATTTCAAATATACTCAGGCCCAAGCCCTTGTACAGTAGCTTAGATCTGGGGAACAGTATGGGGCCTAGACAGGCAAGCCATGATGGCTGGGCCATTGGACCTTGAGTCTGGGGAATGTGATTGTATCATTTGGGGGCTGGAGAGAAACAAAATTCATCCTAGATGATTTGAATGAAGAAGTCCTAATGGGTAGACTACTTAAAGAGGTGCAGATAGAATTAAAGTAATTAATTTCTCACCTCTACTTCCAAGTCTTAGGCTTCCTCCCTACCCCAACATAAGCCTACTTTGCCAGGACCCATCTAGTTCTTAGCACAAGCTCCCAGTCACAATCACAAAGGGATCTGCTTGCTCCTTGCTGCAATGTGCCTGGAAAGAAAAAAAAAAAGTGAAGAAAAGTTAACCAACACCTTTAATATACAAAGTAGTTTAATTTGTTTGAATGTAGCTTACAATCATAATAGTGGCTAACATTTACTGGGCAATTACACTGTGCCAGATACCATGTTAGGTTCTTCACATATATTATTTCAGTCCTCTGAGATTGTGCTTTTATTATCCTCAACTATACAAATGAACAAACTGAGGCTCAGAGAGAAAGTGCCTTGCTCAAGGTCACACTGCTAAGAAGCGATGGATCCTGGGTCTTCCTGTTGGAGCTCGTGTGCTGAAAAACTCCACTAACCATTGTCTTGGGTTTGGGAAGGAAAATGAATAGTCCCTCCAAATCCCTGAAAGGGCCCTTCTCAGCCACAAATTGAGCAAATGGTACAAAAATGCAGACAAGTGACCCAGGAAGGCTGATCAATAAAGTGCCATCTCCAAGGAGCAGAGCCATTAGGCGAAGAAATAGAATAACTTTCTTGTCTCTAAAATAATGGGCTCATTAATTTAAAAATATTTTCACTTCATTGTTCATGATAAGAAATCCAGGTTTGATTCCTTCTGCTTGTATTACTCCTTCTTGTCTCTTTGCATGGCTGGCCTTTTCTCATCCTTTACATCTCAGCTTGAACATCACCTCCTCAGAGAAGCCTTCCATGACCCTCCAAACATGAAGCAGGTTGTCCCTGTGGTTCTGTGCTGGCCCTCTGTTCCTTTCCCTCACAGTGGTTCTTTGCATAGCACCATTTACAATTGCATGTGTGTGTGTGTGTGAGAGAGAAATGTAGTTGTTTCCTCCACTAGATTCGAAGCTTGGTGAGGCTAAGGACCACCTCCTATGCATTTACCTCCTATGCACACCCAGCACACGTCTCACACATAGCAGGCACATAACAAACACTTGTTGAAAAGATAGATTAATAGTGTGATGTGTTCGTATTTAGCAGAGTTCAGAAATCCATTTTTATGTTCTCTGACCTTATTTAATAACATATCACTTAAGAACAACTTGATATCCATTCTAATATGTAAACTGGGAAATCATATAAATGTGGTTATTACTTTCTGGCTATCACTGATGTTTTTATCCTCTTGGAAGGGAGAAAAACAGAATAAGAGAAAGATCGTTGCACAGGGAGTTGGGAGATCTGGGTATGAGCTCTGGCTTTGCTGCTTACTAGCTGTGTGACCTTGGACATGACCTTTTCCCTCGGGCCCTGAGTCTCTTCAGCTGTAAAATGAACTTGGACCAGCGACTCTCTAAGGACTCTTTCAGCTGTGAAAGTTTAAACTCTGAGAATTACATAAACTGAACTTGTATGTGGCTGAAATGATTGGATTCCAGGCATCGAAGCATGTTTTGGGCTGCACTGGAACTGGAATGGCATTTCGCTGGAATCCAGCCCCAACCTGAAGATCAGATGGCATCTTGCGTCGCTTTCAGTGTGGCGGGAGCCTCGCAGTCTTCTCTATGTGGTTCTGGGACTGTGATGGAGGGCAGAACTACTCCCCTTTCTTCCTGAATGGGCTTATCCTTTTTCTGCCCCATTTTGAGAAACCCTGCAAACCGCAGCCGGGTAAAAAAGAAGCTGCAGAAGAGGAATAACAATTTCCCCATTTTTATCCCCCATTGCCATCTCCTCATCCTCAGATCACAAAGCATCCAGTTGCTACTCAGTGACTGGGCTGGAATGAGAGTCGGAGGAGATGCTACTGAGAGTTTCTAGGCGCCTTGGCCTGCAGAGCCTGGGGGTCCAGGGGGCCTGCCTGGGCCAGTGCCGCAATGCCTATTAATCGGTATTTAAGTGGGTTCATCCGCGTGGAGCGGCTGCCGATGCTGCTGAGCTCAGCCCCGGCCCGAGAAGCCGGGAGCCGGGTTAATAACACCTTATTTAGCAGAAAATTCCACTCCACTGGAGCATGTTTCAGAAGAGTTTGATTTGAATGAGGATTGATGTCAATCCTGTGAAGCAAAGGCGCCTGAAGCTGCTACCGCCGCCGCTATAAAACGAGCTATTCGTGGTGACCGCAGGGGTGCATGCAGAACATGTTAGTACCCACCTCCCTTTCCTCCAACCCCACCCCGGCCCAGACACAGGCGTGTCCATCCTGGATGGGTAGAAGAAACAGTCCTTAAAGAACCAGCCAGTGGGAATCTTGGTGCACTAGAGATTCCTGGGCTCGTTTTTTAGCTTTGGAGCCAATAGACGGGGGTTCAGATTTAGAGCTCCCAGTTCTTAGCTCTTGGGCAACTTGTATAACCTCTCATAGTCTTGGTTGACTCATGTCCACCATGGAGCTACTGATACCAGCCTCAGAGAGTTGATGGAAGGATTAAAGGAACCAGGGTGCAGTGGGTTAGGACCTAACACACTTCCTGCCACAGAGTTGGCCCTAAGTCCATTTGAGATCCCATTCACTCCTGTCTGAGACAGAGGTGGAGATGTGGGGGGTAGGAGAAGGAATGTGGATTTGGGAGAGAGTTTAGGAAAGCTCTTTCTATCTTCTCCAGGTTGCGGGGATACAGTTTCACTGCTACTTTTCTTCAAGGCTTTTGCTCCCACTGGTGGTTTATGAGATCCCTTGGACTTAGGACTAGTGAAGAACCAGACCCTGCCTGCCCTCAATTACCAAAGGTGGGGCTAGCAGGGCCTGGTGGCTCCAAATCCAGGGGTGTCTAAAGAGGTCCAGATTAGAGACAGTGTAGTCAGGTGGCTGGTCTCCACAGGTCTGTCTAGTAAAGGGTGATAAGGAATAAAAATTTTTTCTCTAGTTTTTTTCTTGCTCTTGCTGTGATTCTCAGCTTGCATTTTTACAACTCCCTATATATGCAGTATGCTACTGGAGAAAGAGGTCTAGATAGAGAATCAGGAAGCCTGTGTCCTCTCCTTTCCCGAGTACTGACTCACTCTGAGGCCTTCGAACCTCTCCCACGAGTAGGTCTCAGGGGCTCCATCGAAGACCCAACACTATGGTCTCTAACAGCTGTAATGTTTCCAGATTTTGAGCAGGGGAGAAGTTCTGCATTATTGTTTTCACAGCCCTGGCGGGGCCACAGTTACCTCTTTAAGGCAGGAGTTAAGAGCCAAGGCCATACAATTTGCAGCTGCAGAGGGACAGGCCCTGAATGTGGGTACACAGCTCCATTGTGTCGCCACTGAAGGACTTTGTGAATGCCTCTAAATGGGCCTCAAAGCAGTTTTCATGTTTATTTTTAAACCTCTTTGGGCTTGCTGTTCTTAGCAATGCTGGTTTTAATTCTTTTCCTTCTCTGGCCCTTCTATACAGGAGCTGGATGACAAGGCATAGGCACAACTGTGTTTGCCCAAGTGCAGATAAGATCGATCTTGGCAGATCTGTTGAGCCCCAGCTCCCAGACAGAAATGGAACATAATAAACAGGTACCTGGTTGGTAGGGGGAGATAAATAGGAAGGATTAAATCTGAACAAAGGCAGGAACATCTGGGATATACAAAAGCTTGTTCAGAGAATTGCATGAGAGAGAGAGGAATGAAAAAGAAAACAGCCCACTTTGCTTTTACCCGACTCCTTGACAAGCTTCAGGAGCACAAAGCACCCAGGGGCGGCCTCTTGAGACGGGTAGATGAGGCTGGAGTAGAACAGATTCTGTGCTCCTGGAAAATCCCAGTTGGCAAAACTCCTGTTGCTCCCCTCACAAGTTGTCCCTGTGGCAGAGGCCAAGGAACACCCAGGACCCCAGCCCCTCACATCAGCCCTCATCGCCCCTCCCCAAGACTTACTTCAGACTCCACTGGGGATCTCTTGTATCTTCTCTCTCACAAAACTTTCTTGGGCTTCCCAGAGATAAGCAGGCAGCCTCTTCTCTTCCTTGCATTGTGTCTGGGTTGATTCCTTCTGGACCTGCTTGTCTGATGGAGCATGAGCTCTATTTCAGCTCCTGGTTGACCAAAGGGAAAGAAAAAAGTATCTTATATAAGTCTCCTGGACTAATTTACTTCTTTGCAGCCACATTGCTTTTCCTGCCCTGGTTCTGGAAACCACCATTCTTCCCAGTAAGATTCTCCTAACTGTCCTCTTGCTGCCCATTCCATTCCTTTAATGGATTCTCAATGCTGAGGCCAGACAGATCCTAACAAAGTGAAGATTGACTATGTTAAAATAGAGTTCTTCATAGGAGGGAAGCATTTCCAGAATGGCAGAGTAAGTACCTCCAAAAATCTACTCCTCCATAAAAGCAATGAAAACACTGGGAAAACTGTCAAAATCAATATTTTCAGAACTCTGGAAATTAATCAAAAGCTTGAAACAGTCCAAAAATGTTTATTCAAGAAAAATGGCTTAATCTTAGCAAGAACAATGAGTGCTGTTAACATTTTAACTTGTCTCAGTCCCATGCTTCTTTCTCCAGCTCTGAACCAGCAGCATCACAATCATAGTAATTGTAAAAACCAGCAGCCTAGCCGTCACTGAATGGGGAAGTATGAGTTTGGAGCTCCCCAAAAGCTCCATATTCAGATAATCATCACTATTCGACTTGTACAGCAGCTTCCTGGAAAGCCTTGTTCGCAAGGTTCCTCTTTATTTGATCTGACTCAGAAATTCAGCTCACTCTGCAGAGCATTTGTCAAAAATAATCATATGTAATTGCTTAACATCACATTTATCTCAGGTGGTAATACCTAATGGAAAAATAAGAGACTGGCCAAAAACTTAAATCTGGCAAATGAGATGTCCATAGGGAACTTTGAAAAGCTCTGACATATTTCTGGGGGTTAAGAAGACTACACACAGGTGCAGAACTATGTTCATCCCCCCAAAAGACTGCGAAAGCCTCAATCTCTCACCTCTGGCTGATCTTGAGACTCTGCACAAGCAGAAAATGAATTGTATAGGCAGAGTCTTGGAGATGTGCACTGACACACACACAGACCATCCCATAAAAAGATGGGAGACTTATTAGTTGAAAGCATTTAGGAAAATGTATGTTCAATCATTAGATAATCAATAAGGTAACTGAGCAGAGACTTCCGTGGCTGAACACAACAAATCCAATCAGAAAAGTCGCTATATATAGTAACAGCAACAATATTAAATAGCAACAATGACAAATCCTGGGATGGGAGGAAATTTGATCTCCAGTGTTCTCACAATATAGTGTTTAAAATGTTTAGTTTTCAACAAAAAAAGATATGAAGCATGCAAATAAACAGGGAAAAATGGTTTGTATGCAGAAAAAAATGAAGTCAGTAGTAATTCTCCCTGAGGAGCTCAGATGTTGGACTTACTAAACAAAGACTTTAAATCATTTATTATAAAGTGTTCAAAGAACTAAAGGAAAATCTTCCAAAGAATTAAATGAACGTATGAGAATAATGTGTCATCAAATTGAGACTATCTATAAAGAGAAAGAAATTATTTAAAAAAAAGAACCAAATAGAAAACCTAGAGTTGAAAAATTTACTAGGCAATCTCAACAGCATATCTGAAATGGCAGAAGAAAGGATCAGCAAACTGAAAGGTAAATTATCAATAGATAATTTCTATTGAGATTATCTAGTCTGAGGGACAGAAAGAAAAATAAAGAAAAAATGAACAGATCCTCAGAGACCCATTGGACACCATTAAGCATACTAACATATGTATAATGGAAGTCCCATAAGGAGAGAAAAGACAGGGGCAGAAAATATATGTGTGAATAAATAGTGTCCTAAAACTCCCCAAATTTGATGAAAAATGTTAATCTGCACATCCAAGAAGCTCAACAAATTTCAAGTAGAATAAATTTTAAAAGATCCATACCTAGACCCATAACGGTCAAATGGTCAAATGTCAAAGATAAAGAGAGAATCCTGAAAACAGCAAGAGAAAAATGACTCATCATATACTAGTCATCCTCCATAAAATTAGGAGTGGTCATCTCATCAGAAACTATGGAGGCAAGAAGGCAGGGATGATATTTAAGATGACAAAAGAAAAAGTTCGACTAAGACATTCAGCAAAACCATGCTTCAAAGATGAAGGAAATATTAACACATTCCCAGATAAACGAAAACCGAGAACTTGGTAATTGACCTTCCCTACAAGAAATACTAATTAGAGTCTTTCAGGCTGAAAAAAAAGGATACTAGGTAGTAACTAGAATCCACACAAAGAAATAAAGGGTACAAGTAAAGATAACTACGTAGGTAAATATAAAAACAATATAAATACACTTTTGTTTATAATGCTTTTGTCTTCTTACCTGATTTAAAACACAACCACATAAAGCAATGATTACAAAACTGTGTTTATTAGCTTATAATGTGTAAGATCTAATTTGTATGACAATAAAACAAAAGAGGAGGGAACAGAGATATAATGGAACAAAATTTTTGCATATTTTTAAAATTAAGGTGGTATTAATCCAAACTAAATTGTTTTAAGATATCAATTGCAATTCTCAGGGCAACCACTAAGAAGATAACTTAAAAATATAATGAAAGAAACAATAGGAAATTAAAATAATATATTAGAAAATGTCCATTTAACAAACATAAAACATAGAGCATTAAAAAACATGATATACAGAAACCAAATAACAAACGCCAGATGTAAATCCTACCTTATCGGCAATAACATTAAATGTGAATGTACTAAACATGCCAATCGAAGGCTGAGATTGGCAAAATGAATTTTAAAAATGACCCAAGTATATGCTATCTACAAGAGACACACTTTAGATTCAAAGACACAAATACTTTCAAACTAAAAGAATGGGAAAATATATATAATACTAACATTAACCAAACAAAACCTTGAGAAGTTATAATAATGTCAGACAAGTAGATTTTAAAACACAAATTTTTACGAGACAGAGAAAGACATTTTATAATTATGTAAGACATCACTATAAATATACATGCATGCAAAAAAGTGCCAAAATACATAAAGCAAAATGTGATAGAATTGAAGAGAGAAATAGATAATTCAACAATAATAGTTGGAGACTTTAATAACCCACTTTTAGTGATGGATAGAACAACTAGGCGGAAGATCAACAAGAAAATAGATTTGAACAATATCATAAAGTAGACATCTGTAGGACACTTTGCCCAATAACAGCAGAATACACGTTCTTCTCAAGTGTTCATCAAACATTCTCCGGGACAGACAACATATTAGGCCATAAAACAAGCCTCAATAAATTTCAAATAATTGAAATCATATAGAGAATGCTCTTTGACCACAATGAAATGACATTAGAAATCAGTAACAAAAGGAAATGTGAGAAATTCACAAACGTAGAAATTAAACACTTTCTAAGTATCAAAGAAAAAAATCACAAGAAAATTTAGAAAATACTTTGAGATGAATGAAAGCAAAAGCATGACATACTAAAACCTCTAAGATGCAGCGAAAGCAGATAAATTTAGAGCTATTAGCACCTATATTTAAACCAGTAGATAGATCTTAAACCAATAACATAAGCTTCTACCTTAAGAAACAAGTAAAAGGAGAGCAAAGTAAACCCAAAGCAAATGAAAAAGGAGAAAATGATAAAGATTAGAGCATAGATAAATAAAACAGAGGATAGAAAAACAATAGAAAAATCTAATAAAATCACAAATTGGTTCTTTTTAAAAATCAAAAATGTTGACAAACATTTGGGTATAAACTGGCCAATAATAAAAGAGGGAAGATTCATATTACTAGAATAAGAATTTAAAGAGGAGATATCATTACAGACCTTACAGAGAAAAAGGATTATATAGTAATACGATGAACAACTGTATGCCAACAAATTAGATATTCTAGCTGAAATTAACAAATTACTAGACAGATACAAACTCCTGAAACTGACTTAAGAAATGGAAAATCTGAATAAATCTATCATAAGTAAAGAAACTGAATTAGTTAACAACAACAACACTTCCAACAAAGAAAAGTGCGGGTCCATATGGCCTTACTCGTGAATTCTATCTAACATTTATAGAAAAACTAATATCAATTTTTCACAAATCTTTCCGAGAAATAGAAGAGGAGGAAACACTTTCCAACTCATTCGATAAGGCCAGGATTAATCTAATACCAAAACCAGACAAAAACGTCACAAGAAAACTACAGGCCAAAATCTCTTATAAATATAGACACAAAATCCTCAACAAAATACTAGCAAAATAAATTAAGGAACATATAAAAATGATATACACCATTACTAAGTGGGATTTATTCCAGGAATGCAAAATTGTTTTAATGTCAAAAAATCAATTCATGTAATGCATCATATTTATAGAATATAGAACAAAAACTACATAATCATGTCAATAGATGTGAAAAAGTATGTGACAGAACCCGAATCTCTTTCAAGATAAAAGGATTCAATAAAAAAGGAATAGAAGAGTTCTTCCTCAACTTGATAAGGGTAATCTATGAAAAACCCACAGCTAACATAATGGTGAAAGACTATAAGACTAGGAGTGAGACAATAATGTCCACTCTATTTCTGTTTAGCATTGTAACGGTGGTTCTAGCCAGGGCAAATAGGTGAGTAAAAGGAAAAATAAAAGACACTCAGATTAAAAAGGAAGAAGTAAAATTATCTCTATTTTCAGATGATATGAAAATACTAAGAAATACAGGAAATTTGTGTAGAAAATATTAAGAAACACACACACACACAAACTATTAGAATGGGTCCAGTATGGTTTCAGAATATAAGATCAATATACAAAAACCAATGATATTTCTATATACTATCAATAAACAATCCAAAATTAAGATTAAGAAAAAATTCCATTTACGATAACATAAAAATACTTGGAAATAAATTTTACATAAGTGCAAGACTTGTACACCAAAAACTACAATTGTCAAATACTGTTAAAGAGTTAAAGAAGACCTAAATAAATGGAAAGACCTCCCATGTTCATGATCAGAAGACTAAATATTGTTAAAATTGCAATATTCCTCAAATTAATCTATAGATTAAGTGCAATCCATACCAGAATCTAAGCTGACTTCTTTGTGGAAATCGATAAGATGATTCTAAAATTCATATGAAATTACAAGGGACTGACAATGGCCACAATTATCTTAAAAAACAAGAACAAAGTAGGAGTATTCACACTTTCTGATCTCAAAACTTACTACAATGGCAGTAGTCAATACAGTGTGGTACTGACATAAGTATATATGTGTTGGTCAATGGAATAGAATTGAGTCCAGAAATAAACCCATGCATTGATGGCCAATTGATTTTTGACAAGGATATCAAGACAATTCGAGGGAAGAAAGAGTAGTCTTTTCAATAAATGGTGCTAGACACTAGACAGCCATATGCAAAAGAATAAAGTTGGATTTCTACCTCAATCATATACATAAGTTAATTAAAAATTGATCAAAGACCTAAATGTAAGGGCTAGAATTAAAAATACCCAAAAGAAAACACAGAGAAAATCTTCATGACCTTGGATTTGCAATGGTTTTTTAGATTTTATACCAAAAGCACGTGATAAAACAAAACAAAAAATAGATAAATTGAATTTCATCAAAATTAAAACTTTTGTGCTTCACAGGACACTATAGAGAAAGTAAAAAGACAACCTATATAAATGGGAGGCAATGCATGGGAAGTATATTTCTGATAAGGGACATGAATCCAGAATGTATAAAGAACTCTTACAGCTCAGCAATGAGTTGTAAAAAATGGGCAAACAATATGAATAGACTTATCTCTAAAGGAGATATACAAGTGGCCAACAAGCATATGAAAAGATACTCAATACCATTAGTAACTTTTAGTAACTTTACATTTTAATTCATCTCACAATGACCTCAAGAGGAGGCTTTCATTTTCTCCATTTTATAATTGAGAAATTTGAGGTTTAGCGAGACTAAGTAACTTTCCATTCTATCCCTCACTCCATACAAAACCATTGTTGAGTGTTGTTCCTGGCAGCGTAGAAGACCAGTTCTCTGGCTTTCGCTGAAATTCTATGAGCTGTCTAATAACTTTTGATGCATTTATTTTCTTTTTAAAACCAATTTGAGTGGGTTGTGAGTTCTGACTCATGACCATACAATGTCATGCTTTCATGTTTTAAACTCAAGTCTGTCTGGCCCCTGCTCTTTCAAGTACACTAGATTTGGTCAAGTCATTCTCCTGTACAGAGAACTTCCACATGTCTATTTCCCAGAGATGAACTCCAAAGCTTTTTCCTGTCATTTATGGCCCTTTATGAGCTGGCCCCAACCTGCATCTCCAGCTAAACCAGCCAGCTGGTTCTTCATGTTTTTGTTTGTTTCTCTGAATTTTCATTTGGCTTTTTCATCATACATAGAAAAGTTCTCCCTCTTTTATC
>NW_006443568.1:1670548-1672504 GCF_000325575.1 Pteropus alecto
GAAGTATGCCTTATAGGCTTTCCCTGAGTACAAATGGGATAACTCCCTTTTTTGCTCTGCAATAGAAGAGATTTGGCGCATTTAGAACAGGGTTCTTGGATGGGAGGGGCAGAATCAGGAAAAGAGGGAAAACAGGACATATATAATAATTGAGCCCAACAGTTATTTAGAGGAATTATTAGGATGTTTATATAATTTATGATCCAAGCTGAAACACTTTTGAGAGTAAAAAGGGGGCTATTAATAATTATACTAGGACAACAGGCAAAAACTGAGACTCCTCTATGAAACCAGGATATGTGGTCATCCTGGCAATTACCATAGTTATGAATCCCACCTTTCCAAGAGAGAAGTCAGAACTCACTTTCCCAGCCTCCCTGCTAGCTACCAGGTAGGCATGTGACCTAGGCTCCAGCTGCATTGATAAGAGGCTTCCATTCGGAAGAGAACGCCTGGAGGAAGGCAGCGCCAAGTGGAAGCCAAGCTGTTAGCAAGGAAATGATGGGTAATGGAGGGCCATCAAGCAGTGACAGAGGTCCTGGGCATGGTATTCCATGCTCCAGGTCTACCAAGCAAACTTTAATGCCTGTGCCCTGGATAGTGGGACCATCTCTGCAAGTGGGCCAGACATATGACTTGAGTGTTGTTCCTGGCAGCATAGAAGACCAGCTCTCTGGCCTTCTCTGAAATTCTATGAGCTGTCTAATAACTTTTGATACATTTATTTTCTTTTTAAAACCAATTTGAGTGGGTTGTGTGTTCTGACTCATGCAACAGGGAAATGTGTAGGCTTTTGTTGTTGTTGGTTTGTTTGAATTGTGTGAGTGTCTGTGTGTGTGCATGCATGCGTGTGTGTGTGTGTGATGGAAGCAAATTTTCCAAAACATAGAAAGTGGCAGCCTCAAGGCTGTAGGTAATGGAGTGAAAAGCAGATTTGTTCACAGCCCTGGGCATTCCTACAGGGGCTTCTGTGGATGCCCAAGCTGCTCAGCTGAGCATGCCTTCTCTGGGACCAGCAGTCTGCTCTTAGTGGAAGAGCAACTGACAGGGGCTCACAGAGCCTGTAATCCCAAAAAACTCATCTTCCATCCTGCTTTCCTGACATCAGCCTATTCCTATATCTTTTTTCTTAACTTGCTATGTGGAGAACTTTCTGTCATCCCATGGCGGGAGCTACCTGGAGGGCTGGGTCCGTAGAGGGGCCCTTGCCCAGACCATGTGCAGTCGCCTTTGTCTAGTGGCTTCCAATCCTGGACAAAGCTGTTGGAGCCCTCCTGGTCTCAGTACCCAGAGCAGCCATCCCCAGCATCAATGTAATTTGGCCTTTGCCACATCCTTCAAAATCTGATTCAAATTCCTCCTCCTGCCTCAAGTCTTCCTTGTTAATCCAGCTCAGTGACTTCCTACCTGCTCCCACCCCAGCCCTCCATAGCTCTCATCGTCTTGCTCACTTACTTAGCAATTAATCACATTGTCTTGTTTAGTATTGTGTACTGTCTCATCCTTTAAAATGATCGAATTTGTCACATGATTCTAGATGGTTTCCCTGACTAGATATGGCAAGCTCATTGAAGGAAGAGATGATTACTTATACTCCTTATTGCTTCTCTGTATTTTCCTTTGTAGCATTAACTGAAGGTCTTCCTTATAGAAGATGTTCAAATATATTTGTTGAAAAAATAAAACAAAGCAATATGAAGTAGAAAAAATGAAAAGTGAGAAGAGCTTCTAAACTGTTTGCTTTGGTTCACTCTGCTTATTCCATTATTGGCTGCTTTCAAGCACGCAGAGGCCCACTGTTTACAAATTACATTCAGGCCAGTTTCCGCATGTGTACACGTGGGGAAGGTTCATTCTCCCATGAAGTCACAAGTCACCAGTTCAGGAATGTTGCTGAAGAAGACCTGCTGTCCTCCTCCCCTCTCTGTCTTCCTCCCCACTTCTGTCCTCTTTCCC
>NW_006443568.1:1672546-1678849 GCF_000325575.1 Pteropus alecto
TGGCACACTCCATAGCAAAGGCAGTGTGGTCTACACCCCCCCAAAGCCAGCCTCCCTCGGTTCAATTCCCAGCTCTTCCACTTTTAGCTGTTATGCCTTAGGTAAGTTATTTAATCTTTCTGTGCCTCAGTTTCCCCATGTGTAAAATAGTGATGATATCTACTTTATAGCATTGTTACGAGGATTAAATTAGCTATGATATGTGAAATGCTTAGAAGGTACTGATAAAAGTGCAGCTATGATAATTATTGAAAAATTATAATGTTATCAGAAAAAGCAAAAGTTTGCGTGCAGAACAGTGTCGAATACAAAGAACACATAATAATGCAGGAAGGTTTACAAAATTCTCCAGCACTTGCATATACCTATGCAAACCTCAGAGAGACAAGAAAGCTGAACCCTAGTGAGGGAGACATGGTGCTAAGTCCACTTTCCTAACATTCGAAAACTCTGCTGGATGGCTTTTCAGTACTGAGCGGAAGGCCCTTCCCATTGTGCATTAGCTAGATCCATAGTCAACCTAAACAAGTGTTTTTTGCTTCCAAGTCACCCTGGATATCTCAGCAGAATAGTAGCTGTATTTTTTCTGGGGTCGTTTTTTTGTCTCTCGTCCATCTTGCTATGGCTCTTTTCTGTAGGTTCTCCCTCAAATGAGAGAACTCACTTACGACTTCCCATGGCAGACATTGCTAGTGCCAATACACATTCACACATTCAGCCCTCCTTTCCTCCCGAGCATGCAGAAAGCTACACTTCCTAGCTTCTTTGCGGTTACATGAAGCCATGTGTCTCATTCTGTGAGAAGAGGTGACAAAGTGCAGAGGAGTATGTATGAGACCTGCGTGCACGTTCTTTCCCTGCCTGCTGCAGTGACCAAGAAGACCAGGCTACAGAAGGTGGTGCCTTTGTCAGCCTGGATCCCTGAATGACTGTGAGGAGCAGAGACCCCAGGCCACCTCACGATGAGCAGGCAGTGCAAGTGAGAAATAAAATATTGTTTATGAAACCACTGAGGCTTGGGATTTAATTTGAGGCTGCGGTGTAGCTTACACTACCCTGACAGATACAAAGACTTTTGGAAGATTCTCCTCTAGGAATTCACAGACAAAAAACATCCTCCCTGTCCCCTGGTCATGATTACTCCCTATGGTACCATCTGTAATTGTAACTAAAGCCAAGGCTCTCTGCTGGCTACTTTATTCCTAGTGAACCAGGGATTGTATTTACTCTATCATTACCTTGCTCCCCTATAATCCGTTCTCCATTCAGCAGCCAAAGTGATCTTCTGAAAAAACACAAAACCAAGTCAGATCACTCTCTTGCTTAAAGCCAGTCAATTCACCACTCCCCTAAATCATTATACTCAGGATCAATGCAGATTCCTTGCTGCAGCTTAAAGACTCCAACTACTTCTGTGACCTTGTGTCCTATAGTCCACTAGCCATACTCGTTCCTTCTCTCGAGATTTCTCACCTGGCCATTCCCTCCGACTGCCTTGTTCTTCCCTATTCTTATTAATCAGGTTTCAGCTTACATGTCATCTCAGACTATCTCTGCTAAAACACGCCCCACCCACACGCTCACTGCTGTGCCACATCACTCTGTTTAATGCTTTTATGGCACTAATCATCGTCTGAAAGCCTTCTGCTTAATTATTTATTTACCTAGAATATAAGCTCGAAGAGGGCACGGACTCTCTCTGTCTCATGCACCGTCATATCCTCAGTGGCTAGTACAATACCTAACTCACAGTGGTTGCTTCGTAAATATTTCTTCAACGAATGGATGAATAAATGAATCATTATCAGTATTACTGCTGATAACCCCCTCCTCTATGAAGCTACCTGCCTTTGAATTTGACCTCGTTAGTAGAAGAACTAGTTTCTTCTTTAGTAACTTGACCTTCTCTAGAGGTGGTGATAGAATACTTCCTGGAGAAGGTGATAGTTAGGCTGAAGGATACATAAGAGTTTTCTGGGCAAAGAGGGAGGAAAAAGGCAACTCCAGGGACATCTGTGAGAGTCAGAGGTGGGAGAGAAAGCATGAGCTTCAGAGGAATGAGAAGGTCATTGTGGCTGGAGTGGCACATTGGCCAGAAGAGCCATACATGAGAAACAGCTGGGCCCCCGTGGAGCAGGATCTTGTTCCCACCTACGGAGTTTGGAAACCACCTTAAGGATAAAAGGAGCCACTGAAGGTTTTTAAACAGGTTTGTTTCAAAGTTGGGATTGGAACCCAGTATCCTTCTTCCCAGTCAGCTCCTTTCCCTGCACCAGTTGCCTTAAAATTTTCAACAAAAATGGAATTTTGGTCCTCCAAGACACAGCTAAAGCAATTCGACACAAAGGTGGCAAGTCACACGTTTACAGGGGTCTCAAAGGAAATACAATTTCTTTGCTTTTCTTTTTTTTCCTGTGACTGTAGGACTGTTTGTACCTTCCCGGTCCAAGGTGACACTGCCAGTGCTGAGAAAGTATAGTGACATGCAGAGAAAGATTGAGGGGCACTCTGGCTGCCTCAGAAGGATTGTCTGGGGAGACACAGTGAACAGTCATTGTCTATGCCTGCTCATAGCTGGGAGGAGGGACACAGGCCGAGGACAGACCCTGCTGGGGAGACAGGTAAAATATCCCCAACCTTGGGCTAGTGGACAAAAGGGGATGTAGGGGCCTGGGAAGGCAAGTCCTGAGGGCTGTTTCACTATCTAAGGCTCTGGGCCCAACACTGTGCAGAAATCTGAGCTTAGTTCAGGGAATAGGAGTGTAAGGCAAAGGTTTGGAGTCAGGCTGCCCTATGTTCAAATTCTAACACGGCCACTACTTATTGTGTGATATCGGGCAAGTAAGTCACCTAACTCCTCTGTTCCTCATTTTCATCTCTTGTAAAATGGGAATCATAATAATAACAGTCACTTTGAAGAGTCGTACAGTTTAAATGAGATAGTCCTATAAAGCACTTGGCTCTTTGTTTTTGTGACCTAGAGCCTAGGGCCAGGCAAAGTCTGGGGACCCAGGCATCTAGCTACAGCTCAAGACAAAGGCATCGACATCTTTTTTTTTTTTTCACAGTAGAAAAAAACGTTTTATTAGAAGAGAAAGTACACTTCCAGATGTGGATGTGGGCCTGAGCAAGAGAAGTATGGCTCAAAAGGCCTCAACATCTTGGCTATGATAAGATCAGTTCATTTGCAACTGGCCCTTTGGGGACCAGAATACAGGTGTCTGCTATGCCCCAAGAGCGGGGACAGGAAAGGGATTAGTAGATCCCAGAGCTTTAGTAGAGGGCAGAGTTTGGGTCAAGCAGGCTCTTGGTTTAACCAGGGAAACAGGTACATATTGATCAAATGTGGTGGGAAGTGAGGGGGGAACCGCACCACATGCTGAGTGAGGAGCCCTCTAATTACAGCCATTTATTCATTCTTTCTTTCATTCATTCATAACTAATTGAGCTGCTGCCACATGCCAATGTCCTGGCTAGCGTTGGAGAGATGGCAGTAAACAAGATAACACCATTCCTGCCCTTGGGAGCTTCCACTCTAGCAAAGAAGAAAAAACTGGACTTATGAGAGGTGACGGTTGTGCCAGGGGAAGTAAAAGATTCCATGGAGCACATGACAGGAGGACCCAATGGGATGTGGGAGTCAGGGAAGGCTTTCTGGAGGAGGTGACATTTTAGTTGATAGCTAGACAGGTGTAGAGTTTGCCCAAGGTGGTTAAGAGGGAAGGGAGAAAAGCATTGCAGGCAGGAGCACAGCATGTGGGTAAGGCATGATCAGAGAAAATGTGCTTCTTTGCGAAAGGGATATAAATCCAATGAGATCAGGTCTAGAGATAAGGGGGAAAAGTTTGAGGTAGCTGACTAAGAAGGCCAGGAGGGCCCTGGGAACCATGTTGAAGAGTTTGGACTTTACCTTCTGAAAACGGGAGAGTAGTCAAGAATTGATTTTAGATGCGGACACATTCTGTAGAGTTGTGCAGTGAGCAGCCCGCGGAACTATATGCAATGGTGCTGAATGACCCAATAGGGCAGAGATTCTGAGTGTCCTTTCTGCCTGGGTCATGATGTGCTCAGGGCATGGGCATGGTTGGAAAGGCAGTGAAGGGTTCCTTGGACCCTCCCAGAAGAGAAGCTGACAGCCACACAGAGCAGAGGATGGTCTTCATGTGCCCTTCTGAAGAAGAACTGGAAGGTCCCTTTCCAGGAGGCAGTCACTGCTGGGCGGGGGGTGGAGAGGGATCGGAGGTAGTGGGTAGGGGAGAAGTCAACTCCTTGGAGCCCCTCCTGAGTCATACAATGGCACCAGTGGATGTTACTATGACACTCGAAGTGATCGACTTCTGGAATCAAGATATTTCTCATTAAAAAAAAAAAAAAAATCAATGTTTCACGTTCAGCAGTGTTTGGTTAAAAAAAGAAAAATAGCTGCAGCTTGTGCTTTAACGGCAGAAAAGAGTGAGCCCCATCAATTACAACAGGGAAAACAGCGGTGTCCTGTGGCGGTTTTGTACCTTCTGCTCCAAAATTATTAAGTCATTTAGCCCTACAAACCATCCACTTGGCGAGTGGCAATGTCTTCATTTGAAAAGCGTGAGTGCCAGAGCCTTGATGGCCAGCATGCTTTCTCCCAAATCCAGGGATGCCAGGGAGCCCAGGCCTCTGCTTCCTGGTCCCAGGCAAAGGCTCTGGGGATTGGCCACCTGGCAGACTTGTGAGTCCCTCTGAGAGAACCTGGAGTCACCACATGACCTGACCTATGTGCCATTCCCAAGAAATTGACCCTAGCCCCCAAGGGGCACCCCTCGCATCTGTGCTCCATAGCATTTAGTGCTGACTTCAAGTCAAGTCCTTAGCAAGTAAGTAACAAGCATCTTTATTCCTTTCCTTAGTCCAGGCTCATCCATGGCATACACTAGTGTTCTCAACCCCGAGGCATGCTGGAATCACCTTGGCTTTTGAAAACACCAACACTCAGGCCACACTCCAGACCAACTAAATCAGAATATCTGACAGTGGGACTCCTGCATCAGTCCTGTTTTTAATCCTGTTCAGTTGAGTTCAATATTCAGCCAAAGTTGAGAACCAAACAAGGTAGAAATCTCCTAGGCGGTCTTTTCTGAATCGAGGTCTACCTTTCACATGATCCAGTTATTCCCTCTCCCAAGCCCTGTTTGCCCTGGTGAAGTAGAGAATGTGAGATGAGGATGTGAAGTAGAGAATGTGAGATGTCAGCGGGAAAGGTGTATGGCTATTCTGAATGGGTCTCATGAGGGACAATACTTTGACAGGGATGCCAGGTTCAGATACTCAGTATGCCTGCAGGGCTTGAGACTCAGGAAACCAACTCAAACTGACTAGACTCACAGAAGCCTGATGCATAAGCTTGTCACCACTTATTATGGGGGGTAGGGAGGACTGTTTATTTCTATGGCTAGAACCCTTATAGTCACCTTTCGGAGAAGTTTTTTTTATGACAAAAAAAATCTGCCATGTATTTCCTTCCTATCCTTATTTTTCCCATACACATTTTTCTTTTTAACAAACTGCAGTCAAAAATTTTTACGATTTATTCAATCTTCAGTGGTTTCCTACATAACTATATACTATACAAAATTATCATGCAAAACTTCCAGTAAGAAATTATAGCACAGTTTACTTAGCCATTGAATTTTTAAATATTTTACTATTTTCATATTTCAGATTTGACATCATGCATTTAGTGATTTCCACATTAAGCACTCACTTATTAGGCCTGATTCCCAGAGGTGAGACTCCTGAGACGTGATTATCTCTGGGTCAGCCAAGCATCTTGGATCTTCTCTCCACCACTGTGCATCATATGTGAGGTATATTTGTCTTTTATTTTTTTTAAATTTTTAAAATTAAGTTTATTGGGGTAACATTGGTTAATACAATTATATAATTTTCAGGTGTACATTATCATTTGACATCTGTATGTTCTATTGTGTGATTACCACCCAAAGTCCATTTTCCTTCAGCTACCATATATTTGATCCCCTTTACCCACTTCGCCCTCCCCCTAACCCACTATATATGACCCCCTTTACTCCATCTACCTCTCCCCTCCTTCCCCACGCCTACCCCCTAGTAACCACTAGTCCATTGTCCATGTCCCTGAGTCTCTGTTCGTCCTGTTCATTTGTTGCTTTTAGGTTTATATCCCACATATAAGTGATATCATGTAACTTTCTGATTTTTTCAGTCTGGCTTATTTCGCTTAGCATGATTATCTCGAGGTCCATCCATGTTGTTGCAAATGGCAGTATTTCATCTCTTCTCATGGCT
>NW_006443568.1:1679168-1681998 GCF_000325575.1 Pteropus alecto
CGTGATGATATCTCATTGTGGTTTTGATTTGCATTTCCCTTTTCATATGTTTGTAGACCATGTGTATGTCCTCTAGGCAGAAGTATCTGTTCAGGTCCTCTGCCCATTTTTTGATTGGATCATTTTTGTTGTTGTTGTTATTGAGTCATATGTACATGTATGTGTTCTTTGTATATTTTAGATATTAGGCCCTTCATATGTATATGTATATGTTCTTTGTATATTTTAGATATTAGGCCCTTATCAGAGGCATTGCTTGCAAATATATTTTCCCATTGAGATGGTTGTCTCTTTACCTTGTTGATGATTTCTTTTGCTGAGAAGAAGCTTTTTAGATTGATATAGTCCCATCCATTTATTTTCGCTTTTACTTCTCTTGCCTTTGAGGTCGAATTCATAAAATGTGAGGTACATTTGATCAGTAATTTCCTAAAGTTCCAGAAGGAGTTAACAGGTGTTTTTGAAGAGGATGAGGGAGCTCCCTAGTCAAAGTTAAAATACAAAACTGGGTTAAACAAAGTTAAAATAAGTTTCTTTATATCAGAACCTCTGTGAAAATTCAAAGTTGAGTCAAAGTTAAGATAAGAACTTTATGGTAAGGTGTCACTGGTCCTTTCTTATGCTAATGAGCATCGTTAGTGCCTGGCATTTCCAAAGCTAAATTGACCCTTGAGGGTCTTTTTAGTGGAGCCTCTAAATGGCGCCAGTTTTCCAGGGAAGGCATTTTGAGAAAGCCTGACTAGAGGGTCTTGAAGATTCTTTTATGCTCTGAGGTTCAGAGGCTTTTGATCCAATTAGTAAACCCACTTTCTGTCACTCTATTGTAACTCTAGGGCTTATTTCTAGTCCATTTCCCCTGACACTGTCCTAGCCAGGCCTTCATTTTCTCTTACTTGAATTACTCTAGTCCCCCAGCTGATCTCCCCCACCCTTCTCCTCTGCTCCACCTTCCACACCCACCTCTTTAAACTCCACTATGATCCTGTCATTCACCTGCTCATGGGATCCTCGTCTCACCTCCCAACCTGGCCTTCCTCGCTTGCCTTCTCTGAGACACCTGCCCCATTCTCAGCATGCACTCGATCAACATGTGCGCCTCCACGCTGTGCTGGGACCTCCATCCTAAAAAGACCTGGCCTTTGGCTTTCCGGAGAGGTCTTGTAGGTGAGAAGGAGGCAGTGAGGAAGCAATGGGAGACAGGGCAAGAGCAGTGCAGTCTCTTGCCTCCATGCCTTCTTAATCAAGAGGAGCAGATGCCGCCGCTGGTGGAGAGACCAGGACCCTGGGCTCACACTCCCCCATCTCTGTGGCAACTATTCTGTGAGGCCTATAAGATGGAGTTTTCCTCAAGGAAGCCCCTTGAGGGAAGTCCACCCCTTTTCTCCTGGAACCTGAGCCCTGAGGGCTCCTAGGCCCCGATTCTGGCTCTTATGCTTCCTTCCTTCATGAGCTCTCTCCCTTCCTTTTCCCCCACATTTATCCATCAACACATAATCTTTGAACCTCTTCAAGTATGGTTCTTTGACCTGAAGATCAGAAAATGGTGTAGGCTTGGTCTCTGGATTTCCGCTGAGCATTTATCAGGGACTCCCATGACACATGTAGAACAGAGCAGGAATAATGGAGCCCATTTATTGCATCTCTACCATGTTCCAGGCCTCTTTCATATATATTCTTTTATTTACTCATAAATCACAAAATGTCAGAGCTAGAAGGGGCCTTAGGGATTACTACTCCAGTGGTTCTCAAACTTGCTCTTTGTGATGAACTTTTTTTTTTTCTCCTAAATTTAACATTTCCTCAGAAGCTTTACATACAAAGCACATGAAAGAGGTGCTGCTTTGGTTGAAGTGGGGTTGCATAGAGCTCAACTCTTTGCTCCTCAGCCTCCCTTTTGCTGTAAGGGGACATTAGGACCCATGGAAAACCATTAGAAAGCCACTGATTTAGCTCCACCCCTAGTTTCATGGAAGAGATCTGTGGCTCAGAGAAAGGAGGGCACTTCCAAGGTTACACAGGGAGTTAACGCTGCCCGGACTTGGCTTTGCATCTCCTGACCCCCAGTATGGTGTGTTTTGTGCTTCTCTACCCTGTCAGGGGATGTGTGCCTGTGTGGCCAGAGCTCTGGCAGCCTCTGTCTGGCTGTAGAGGCAGAAGCCAGGCCTTCTGTTTATACTGTGACCCTGTTTATACTGTGACCCTGTCATGTGCAAGATGGAGAGATGCCCATTGAGCAGGTGGTGTGGCCAACACCAGCTGATGCTGTCAGGAGTGACCAGATGTGTGGGCATCAAATACCCCCACAGAGAAGGCTAGCTTCTTGTGGCATTGAGATCTACCCAATGCAAGATTATGGCTACTCTGAACATTTCTAGCACCTTCTGGGAGATGGGGCCCTTCACTTCCCCAGCATACACAGGTTTGATTTATTCAAGGATGGGAGATAGCTGTTCTTTGCCCTGGAAGTGGCTGATCCCGAAGGAGCTGTTGGCCATTGGCAAGTCCAGATTTCCAGCACACTGCCCCAGGGAGGCCCGCACAGCAGGAGCCTCTCTCGCCAGCCTAGGCTAGCATGTTAACCAGCCCTCCACGCATGTTGAAGGAGAGTGCTGGAAAGTGTCAGAGTAGGAGGGAGGTGGATCCTTTGCTCATCCTGAAGAAACAGCTTTCTTCTCAGGCTGATCCTAAGGGTGCCCATGCCACTTATGTGGGAGGAGTGAAGGACAACCAGAAGTGATTCTGCTACAAGGCTGACACTTGTTTGGGTAAAGTAAGATTGGAGGCTGGCTATGGAGATGGGGGTGCTTGTGGCTGAAAGGAAGGAGCAGGT
>NW_006443568.1:1682034-1759123 GCF_000325575.1 Pteropus alecto
AGTCGCTCCACAAACATGAGCCAAGAAGCTTCTGTGTGTCAGGCACAGCAAGGCTCTGGGAACAAAGACATAGATGTTCTCCTCATCCCCATCTTCCTTGAAGCTTTCCTTGACCCCAGGCCCAGGTCAAGGCTGCTGTTATTTGTTTTTGGAGCCCTATGCTTTTCCTTCATAGCACATGCCACAGTGTACAATTGAGCATTTGTGATTATTTGATTTCTGCCTGTGTCTACCTCTAAACTGCCAGTTTTTTTCACTACTGTGTTCAGGCCCAGTACAGTGCCTGGCACATACTAGATACTAAAAAAATATTTATTGTATGAATAAAAAGGGTCACTTTCGGCAATCACAGTATGGGCTTCTTTCAAAGTCCCAGAATGTATCCTTTAGAGTAATGATTATATAATTCCAGGTCAGTCATGGCACATGGCTGGTCAGGGACAAGTAAGTGAAGACACTTTTGGCTTAAGGGATATAAAATGCTTCAGTGCTATTGGATGGGGTGGGGCAGCATTGAAGGCAGACTTATGGGGTGGATAGAGAGCTAAGGAGCAAAGGGCTGTGGGTCTTACCAAATGGAATCCCTGGCTTTTCTTCTGCTTCCAATCAGATCCTTAGTGAGAGAGATTCAGGAGCCAGAATAGGATGTGCACATGTCAGGAACCCATGGCAAAGCATCCTGCTCATTTGGATTTTAAGGGAGAATTGAAATCCCCATCCAGTAGATCACTCCCTATTGGCATCTAGATTTTTGCATGTGGGCGAGGCATAAAATTGGCACCACAGCTGTCATAGCAGGGAGCAAAAAATCCTCCTGTCCGGTGAGGACAGCCATGTGCCCTCTGTTGTATAACAGTAGTGTCCACTGTTATATTCAGGTCCAGAACTTTTCCCCTCTGGCTGCACCATGGGCTGGGGAGCCTGCAGAGAAGCCCGCTGTGAGGATGGGTATGGGCTGATGTGAGGGAATCCTCCTCAAGTGGCTCTTGTCAGTGACTTTGTAACCCTGGAAGCTAGAGGAAGCATTGAGACAGACACTTTGAGAAGAAGTGTGACACCTGGATATTACATACTGTAATGGAACCAGCCAAGTGGTAAATGTAGCTTTTAAATAGGTTTTGTGTTTCCTATTAACTGCCCTGATGTTGATTAGCCCTGACAGCCAAGAAGAAGGGACTGGTCAGCAACTTTCCCCTGACAAGGCTTCCCTGCTCCCCAGAGTTGTGAGGGCTCGGCCTAACAATTTGGTCATGTACCGGAAATTGCATGGACATACGGGGGATGAGGTGTTTTCTGGAAGGCATCTGGTGGGCAAGCTTGGCCTTAGGATCCTATTCTCTTTCTGCCCCTATCCTTACCCGTGCACCTCGAGTGGGGCTGACCATGTTGATTTGGTGTGAGGTGTAGTGGGATGTCTTCCCTTTACTATACAGGTGTGGAAAAAGGGCCAGTCTAATAAAGGAGTTGCTTGGTCTGGAGGTGCCTTGGAATCAGAATTACCCTCTAGAATTAGAAATACTTGAATGACCAACTAGTTCTGATTTATTTAATGGCCTTTTCTAGATGCACCTGAGATTTGGTACTAGAGACAAGTAGGTTGACATTCAAGAGTCAAGGAGGATACATGGAGGTCTTCTAAGAGCCCAGGGACCTCCCATTAGGATGCCAGCTTTTCTAAAGCAATGACAATGACTGAAATCATGGAAGATTCCAGAAATCCGGTAATTTATCTGGCCTCATGGAGCAGCAGAAGAGATTATAATAAAGGAGACTCTGGGATTGTCCTTGGAGAGAAAGAGGCAGGAGGAGCTGGGGATATTGAATCCTGTTGGGTAGTTATGGTCAAGGTTCATAGGTATGTTGGTGGCTCCAGAAGATGGAGGAAGTAGGATGTGTCCCTGGGCTTGCAGGAAGGGAGTTCAGAGAAATTTGATCAGGGGCAGAGAAGTGACCCCAGGGTGTTGAGCCTAGAGGAACTGGAGAAGGGCATACTTCTCAGCCTCCTATTCTCATCATATATATATGACGACCCTGGGTCCAGAGTATTTGACCAAACAAGAAACATCCCCTTCATGTGCCGTCTTCTGGGCAAACTACTTTTGCTCAGCCCTAAATTTGAGGAGGTAAAGTTTAAAGTCATGAAAGCTTATCATCAGTAGCCCTCACCTCCTTTGCATCTGTCTCTGTGGGTTGCCTGCCTTTACCTCGCAATTCTTTACCCCACTGCTCTGGTGATGTCCACACCCGCACCCCTAAGACGAAACCTCTGAGAACGCTTTCGACTCATTTGAGGTAAACTGCAGAGCTGAGTTTTAACTCTATTCTGTCTGACTCCATGCTTGTGCTCTTTCAATCACCCCATGTGGTTTTCACATAAAAATGCTCATCATAGCACAGTCTATGAAATAAAAAATTGGATATAACCTAAATGTTCAACAATTAGGGGGATGTTTAGTAAATCATGGTGCATCCATTTGTTAGAACATTATACAGACATTAAAAGTGATCATTATAGAGACTGTATAGTAACTTGGGGGGAAGGTTTATGATAAGACACTAAGTGGAAATACAATGCAAATACTACAATTGCTTCAATTGCAATGATGGAAAATATGTCAGTGTGTCAACAAGGGCTGAAGATAATATGCAGAAGCAGAAAATAATTGCGTTAAGGTGGAGGAACGATGAATTTTTTTTTTCTTTTAAAATGACTTGCTTCTCTTTTATTCCTTTTGCTTAGTCTTTTTTTCCTTTGCAATAATTTTTCAGGGTTGCTGTAGTGCATACACAATATAAGATCAGACAAGATCAGAATGTGAGAAATTTTCACAATGGGAACCCCCCTAGACTGACTTCATGTTAAGGGACCCCAGTTCAGACAGAGAACCTATATACTATGGTTAATATAATGGATTTAGAAGTCAGGTAGACATGGATTAGAATCCCAGATCTATTACTAATAGCTGTATGACCCTGAGCCTGGCCTGGAGCAAACACCCTTAACTTTTAAAAGTGCAGTCAATGCAACCGGATATAGAATAGGAACTTCTCAATGTATTTTCACTTCATAGAATGTCTTGTCAACTTCTCTTCCATAATCTATCGTTTCTACTGAGTGTTTAAATTTTCCTACACTCTACCAAAGCAAACCTAATGTTTGGGAGAGTGGGGAGAACAGGCTTAACTGTTGCTGTTCATGGTTCTGAGTCAGCAGGGCACAAAGGTATGTACATGGTTATTTCTCTAGGAAGTGGATAGTCCCCTTACCCTATCCCATTCCTCCCTGAACCTAGATTCATGCTACTAACTTCAACATGATCTTCACCAGTGGGAGAATGAAAAACATTGGGATTTCTGGAGCTGGGTAGGAAAGGGAATTAGAACAAGTTACGGGTTGAGGATAGGAAATATAGATCACACGTCAGCCCTGACCGAGTTATGATTCTAGTTAACGGCAGCAGGCCTATCATGTGTTGGACAGAAAGTGCAAGTTTTAAGTTACAGTGGCCTTTGTAAGCATTGAAATCAGGAGTGAAAATCAGGACCAACAGTTGGTGCTAGTGCTCCTTTCCTAATCTGCAGTTGTCACAGAATCTTGGCATGTTTTATAAAGTAAAAAGGTGACTTTGATGATCTGTTCCATAGACTATCTTCAAAATGTTGCTTGAGAGCAACAGCAAACAGCCACTGATAAGAAGCAATCTGGACCCACTCTATCTCTGTCGCTGTCATCGTCTTTCTCTATTTATCTCTGTCTATCTCTGTGCACAAGCTGGTTTCTCTCTCTCTCTCTCTCTCTCTCTCTCTCTCTCTCTCTCTCTCTCCTGTCTCTCTCTGTCTCTCTCTCTCTCTCTCTCCCCCCCACTTCCCTCTTACTCCCCTTCTCCCTCTTCAATCTATTTTTGCTTGTCAGAAAAACACTATGTAATTTTCTTTAAAAATTAATTCTATTATACAAAATATGTCTAAAATATTCAGGAGGAAAAAAGTTTCCTTCAAGATTTGCTTGCATTAAAACTGTTTCTTCCAGCATAATCGAGTTAATGAGTACCCTCTTAGAATTTAATGCAAAGTAACTTTCACACTGGTGGTGAGCTTCAAAGAAGGGTGAATAGATAACTAATAGCATGGTTCCCATTGGCAACCAAGATAAACTTTGATCCTGATTGGGCAAAATAGTCAAGGGAAGGATGCAATTAAGTACAAATAGCCATATTTGTCACTAGTGTTCTTTGAAGCAATGAGAAGAGAAAAAAGGCAATAATGGAAGGGAGAGAGGATAGGGGTGGATGGTGAACCTGCAGTGAGTTGCAGAAGTCTTCTTTTTGGGCTATGGAATTTGATCTGGATCTAACTTGAGAAACTAGAAGGCAGGAGGGACACCCAATTCTAATAAAACCAAAACCAGCAAAAATTAGTTTTAGCGTGTTTGAATATAGAGGCTGATCAATCTGTGAGCTGCTGGAGCAGGCCATCAGATAGAGGTGAGTCCACCTTGCTTACTAGCCTTGAAAGCCAGAGCCCAAGGCAAGAGCAACCATAACCCAGAAAGTTGTTGACATAAGGACATGTTTAAGAAAATTTACAATCCAGATAGCCTTTGAAGACTCTTTCTACTCAATATCTTTTTAATTTGTCCATTTTATCATGTCTCGCCTGAACCACTGCAATATCTTCCTAACATGTACCCATATTGGCCAGATAGGTTCTACTAATCACTCGAATCCAGTCATGGCATTCCTTGCTTAAATCTCTCCAAGAGGATAGAGAAACTTAACATAACATAAGGATACATGGTATAAATTCTCTAGCATTGAATCCAAGACCCTTCATGATCTCACTCCAGTTCTCCTTGCCAGCCAGAAACAGCTCTCATTTCTCCTTTACTCTACCCCACCACACAGCCTATTATTAGACACTCTAAACAACCTATCACTTCACTAATTTTTATGTCATGCTCTCCTTTTTTCTGGATTATTCATTCTGTCTGAAATTCTCTCTCCCTTTCCTACCTTTTCCAACTACCTCATGTCCCTCAGGATTTAGGTAAGGTATTATTCCTGCCTTCCCTGACCACTACTTCCTTCAAAGTCTTGGCTTATTGTTCTTACTATGTATTTTCCAAACACTCAACACATCTCTGTTTTAACATCTATCACCTTGCCTTATAACTGTTTATTTACCTGTCTCTGTCTTAAGTATGGGCTGCTAGAGGGCAGGGGCCATATCTTGTTTATTATGGCACCTAAGCTCTTAGCATGGTGCCTGGCATATGATAGGCACACAGTAGATATTTGGTGAATAAACAAATGAACCTAAGATTTCCAAGTAGAAATTAATTATAAACAAGGTTGAAAGTGAGAAGGAAATAAATCTGTCCCCTGACACTGCATGTATTTAAGTCTTTCTTCAAGTAGAATTTTCTCCTAATTTTAATATACAAAGTTAATGTCACCACTATTTCTGAAATTTTGTGCTCTCAATAGAAGAAAAGTAGCACCTGTGTAAAAATAGGAGCTATAAGTAAAATATAAAATATAGAGAAGTGTAAAATGATGATAAGACAAAGAGCTTTGGCAGAACAGAGATTGGGGGTTGAGCACGATGACGGGGAGTCCTCTTGTAGCAGTTAGGAATTATGTGTCCTCCTCTCATGCCTTTAACTCACATGGTGCCCACTTATGCACACAACTGGTGGCTAGTATTCTGAATATCTGGAATCTCAGCTCTGGCCATGGTAGTGGAAGAATATCTTCTTTTGCCCACCCCTGTTCTCGTCCCTGGTTTGTCCCAGTGTCTCTTCGGCTTCTGACTCTTCTAATTTGGTCTTTTCCTCCTGGTTCCATGTTTACCTAAAAGATATACTCTCTACGGTTGTTTTCCTTAGAATCCCCTAGGATTTAGATCTATCTCCCTGCTCTTCAGTATTTCGAGAGACCCCTGAGATCTTACATGTGTCGTTCTATAGGATCCCTGAAACAGGGAATGGGAAGAAAGTGAGTTTTAAAGGATGGTGGAATCTTAATAGGCAGAAATGGTAGAAGGAGCATAAACTTTTCAAAGTGAGGGAGAAAGGGAGAGAGTAAATTCGTGAACGGGACCCGATCAGCAGTCGAGTGCCTATTTTGGCATTGTGTCTATCCCCACCATGGCTGGTTCTCAGTGAGAGTATGGTGTGAGCAGGGCAGTCGCTGAGAATAGTGAATAATGCCTTGCTGAATGCCCACCACTGGGAAAAAATATGAGTCAGCAGGCAAGGCAGTGAGCTTCAGGAAAAGCTGCAGGAGAACCTGGAAGATACTGTGGTGGGGGTCCGGCAAGAAACCAAACCAAGGACAACCCAATTCATAGTCAGAGCCCAGGAAGGTGTTATGTACTAACTTCAAACCAAGTTCTTCCCACAGTACAGTGTAGGGGGCATGGCCAGGGTCACAGACCAGGATGACATAATAAGAACAGTTGATCTCCGTAGGTCATTTTAGAGCTCGAATTTGACAGTAACAGCCAAAAGACAAAGACAAAGACCAAGAGGGATGCACGGTTGGCCTCAGACAGGGTTATCTGGGAGGCTTGAGGCTGCCTTTGTGGGTACACAAACCTATATTCACTCTGAAGTCTTCTGGATCTGAAAACTTCATGTGGGAGGTGGGCAAAGTCCATAATGCTAAATGCTAAAGAGACTTGAGTTTGAAAAAGTCATTGGCTTGGGAAGACAATAAAGGACTTTCAAAGAATTCTTTGAGAAGAATAAAAATAATGTGTCAATTATTAGGAGGTCAGAAGAAGAGAACCATGCTTCCTTGGCAAGTGTGGTTGTGAGGAAGGTGGGAGCTAGGACAGTAGCTAGAAGACTAAATGGATACTGTTGTTTCAATAGTTATAGTTTCCATGTAAAAAGGACACTCAGAGAGATGTTGTGCATTCATTTCTGGCCATGTACTCCCAAGGAAGGAGCCCACCTTAACCAGGATCTCAGCTCAGGTAGTACAGCCCAGTGCCTGGAAGGATGAGGGAACTGCCTGGAACTGTCATCTGAAAACTGAGCCCTTGAATGCGCAAGAGTCTGCGAAGACAGCAGTGCCTCTCTCTGTGTCCTTTGAACTGTCGTCAGCATCCCCCAAAACTCAACACAAAGGGTGCGTTTACCTGTGATCAGGATGCACCAGGCTCATCAAAGCTCAAATGGCAAATTTCTTTGCTTTTGGCTGGAAGTACCTCAACTGAACGTTGCAACATGAGCGCACTCCTGCTGCTCTGAAGCTCTGATTGCCAGTTATAGAGGTCTTTGATGAATTAAAAATGGGAAAGCAAATTATTACTTATGAAATGCAGATTGTTTGGTAGACAAATATCTTTCAAAATTTAAGGGCATCAGGGAGAATAATAAAAGTAATAATGAGAAGTTGATAAGAAGGTTGGAGTTCACGGATCTAGGAGCAACTTTGAAAACCTAACTCTATAATAAATGATGACACAGCCTCTCTCTCTCTCTCTCTCTCTCTCTCTCTCTCTCTCTCTCTCTCTCTCTCCGCCCCCCCTCTCTCTCCCCCCCCCCCCCCCCCCCCCCCCGCCGGCCCCGAGCCTCCAGTTTCCCCAGGGTCTCAAATGACTCTGCCCGGGGCCTTGTCCCTCCACGTCCCCGCTGCTGGCGTCTCCGCATTGCACTGGCCCCCTTGGTACTCATGTTTATATAACATTTTCTGCCTCTTCCCTATCACCCCAGTTTCCCTGGGTCTCAGTTTTTCTATCATCTCGCCCTATTTCATTTTCTTATTGCCATCCGAAGTGACTGTGCTTGGGGGGTAACTTGCAGACTGTATGTCTCTCCTACCCTGACCTGTTACTTAGCAGCCTCCATCTTACTCACATCTGCCTCCTCAGTGCCTAGAACAGGACCAAGCATGCAGCGGGAGTCAATCAATGCTTATTAATTGGCTGGGCTCTGTGTCTCAGGGTCTCCACTCCCATTTTTATCTGTTGGCCTAAATCTCCATGACCCTTGAGCCTCTCATGATCTCTAGCTCTGTCTTTATCTGTTCTGGGCTTTCAGCTTCTCTGTTATGGTCTTGCTTTCTCTCTAACTTTTGAATCTTTCTCATGGTCTCTGTCTCTGTCTCGCCTGGCATTTCTCTTATGGTCAGCATATCTCTCCTCCCTCAGCAACATGAGATGGGGCTGGAGGGCAGCCTGGGCCAGGGCGGAAACCAGGCCACTCCTTCCAGCCCTGCTTCAAGCCCAGCCTGCTCTCCAGAATCTTCAAACAACAAAAAGAAAGATTCCTTTGCTTGTAAGCAAACAGTGGTGGCCCCTGGTAAAACAGATTAGGCTGCCTCTGAGTTGATTAGCCATCCTCCACCTTCCTGCCTGGCTGCCTTGGCCAGTCAAAAGTTTCGAAGAGCAGCTCTGGGCAGTGACTGCAGCTGGCTTACCCCTGGCTGGGTTGTGGTGTGGGAGCCAGGTTCTTGCCTGCTGTAGGCTGAATCATAGATGGATGACATTGTTGCTGGAGCTAGCTGCTGTCTCTGAACCCAAACATACTGCAGGAGCCCAAACTCTGAAGAAAGGTCAGGCCTGGAGCAATGAAACCTGTGGGTGAAGTTCCACGCTGTCAGGGTTAAGAGCATGAGTCACACAGACTGAGTTAAAGTCTCAGTTAAGGCACTGACCTTACATCTCAGTTTTCCCATCTGTAAAATGGGAATGGTAGCTTTTATCTTTTAAGGCGGTTAGTGGATTAAATGTGATTATACATGGCAAGTACAGTAGCTATTAGAAATGGTGGAAGGCAGAGGAATCCTTCTGCTGAAGAAACGAGGCATGGATGCAATCTCCACGACAGCTGTGTGTATTTTTAGCAGCAAAACGTCTAGAGTTGAAGAATTCTAGAGCCGGAAGGTGCCTCCGCCGGCCATCTGGTCCAGCCCACTGCCTCAAGCAGATGACTTTGCAGACCACCCAGAGCAGATGGCAGGTGTTCTCTTCCAGAAGTCCCCCAGGGGTAGACACACCACAGCATCCCTCCATCACCCATCTCTAGTTTTACTTCCGTAACAGTCAAGATGGGATTCCTTATGTCCCCATATAAAGGCTCTTGCTGTCACACAGGCCTGCCGGCTTGTCACAAGTGCTCCATAGACCTGGAGAAGAGCCCTTGTGCTGTCAGCGGTGGCCCTTCAGAGAGTGTGTCTCCCAGGCGATGGCTGCGACTTCAGATGGAGCCTTCACAGTTCCCCATTTCAGCAAATTACAGGAAGTCGAAGATGACGCAGAGTTTGTAGTGCAGAGCCAAGAACTCACTCGAAAAAATCTCCAAGGCCTTTTCCAATTTCCTGGAAATTGACAAGTATTTCCAAGACTCAGCCTCTGTGAGTGGGCCAGGCTGGGCCCTGCCTTCCTCTCCACCGCCCCTCAACCTGGGAACCCACCAAGGCCCAAGCCAGTCTTCACTGTGGTTTTTCACCAGCCCAGGCCCACCGCCCTGGCTGTCTGATGTGGCCCTGTGGATCCCGACACCTGCAGATGCTGGCAGAGTGGGAAGAGAGGTTCGGGTGAGACTTGTTCCCATCTTTGCTCCAGATGACTCACCACCTGCCTTAGCTTTTCTCTTCCCATCGTTACGTAATCCTGACTCCAGGATTAAAAATACTTCCTGACTACCCCGTCCATCTGTCATTCTCTCCATTCTCTCTTTCTCTCTCTCTGTCATAAATATATGTAAAATCTTTATGTATGTATATATTATATATATTATATATATAATCTTATTTTAAGAATACTTCGGAAAGAGCACTTCCATCATTCGTATTATATCGGAGATAGGTTTCCGAGTCAGGCCTGGCTTCCTCTAGAACAGCAGTCCTGGAGGAGTGAGATTTCCCCAAATCTCTAGGATTGCAGTCTGTTTTGTGCCTTCACTCTCTATTAGGTTTGCCTCATTCAAAGGACTCGTCTTCAGAGCTGCCCGGTACTTACTCAGAGCAGCTACTTGGTCCTGCCCACAGCCTGGGCTGGCATTTGCTATGTGGGGTGTCTTCTTCAACAGCCTGGGAGTTAGAGGAAGTGATGAACTGGGTCATCTGGCCTAACTTGGGGTCCTGGTGGCAGACAACCTGAGTCTAGTCACCAGAATGGAGGCCCCTGTTCCCTGCCCCCACCCATGATCCAGCTTCCTTCTGTCTCCATATACCAGGATTGCTGGAGAAGAAGTACAAGGGTTGATCACTGTTATCCTCGCTGTCATACACCCTGAGGGCTATCAAAAGCCAGAGGGAACTGACACTCAGGCTAGAAATACTCATTCATTCATTCCCTCATTCAACACATACTTATTGGGGTTTGCTTTGAAGTCTGTGGGCCAGGAAGACATAGTACCTGCCAAGAAAGTACAGCGTAGGGAGGGGAGACAGCTGTGTAGAGCAGAGAATTTAATGTCATAGGACCTGGGTTCATGTCCAGTCTCTGCCAGATACTAGCTATGTGACAATCATTGGGACTCCCAGATTTTCAATGTCCTCCTCTGTGCGGTGGACACCGTCAATTCTGTTCCTGGGGCTGGTGCAGCATTAATAGGAGTGAAAGTGCCCTGGAGGCAGCAACACTGGGCAGAAATGTGTCATTCAGTGTGACCACTTACAGAGCCGTAGAGGCTCCTGCAGAAGAAAAAAAATACCTGTTTGGATTCTAGGAGCCAACAATTGTCTCCTTTTTGGTAAGCTTGGATGCAACGCTTTCCTTCACTTCTAATGCAACTCTGAGGCTCTGTGAGCTCCTACCATGTACCAGGTGATGGAGGTAAGTGGGGTCTCCCAGTAGTTTCAGGAGACTGTGCCCTCTGCACAGGTGGGGAAAGTGAAGGATAAGTGAACTAAGCACCACCCAAGTCGCTGAAGCTGGCTTGCTCTGGCTTTGGAATCAGCCATGGGCCTCCTGCTTGCACGCTCCTGACCTCCCATTTTCGGTCTGCCCAGACTTGTTTTCTCTATTCTTATTTCAAATTGAAAGGCAGGGAGAAACCCAGCTCCATAGCTTGGACAGAGCAGGGAGAAGAGAGCCAACCAGGCCCTTGTCATTCTCTCTTGGCCTAAGCCATGTGTCTCTCCCTCCAATGATGTCCCCCCAGAGCAGGACCTGAACCCAGATGAATATGAGGAGGGTCACCGAGAATAGGGACTTCTGTTCTGCTGTAAACATGATATGGACATACCCTGGCTGCACAAGCTGGGCTGGCCTCGGCTAGGTGGGGAGGCTGGGAGGAAAAGCAGAAGGGGAGGAAAATTGCTTTGTCACTGCCCCAACTACAATCGCTTCCAGACTCTTATATAATCAATAAATATCAGTGTCTGTGAGCAGTCCCCTGGCCTCGCACCCCGGAGAAGGCCCTGCTCTGGGGTCTGCTGTGTGATTGTTATTCGTCCAGATAGGATGGCTTTGGGTATGGTTTGGTTGGTGGCGGAAGGTGTCCAATGTGCCGGCTTCCCCAGCGCGTTAGCTCACTGCCCTTTATTCCGGCAGCCTCTTCTCGGCCCCCTCCCCTGCTGTCCTCCCTGCCTCCAAAGTCATTGAAGGGCCCAGTTGAAGCTCAGCCCTGTTTGTACCACTTGTCCTGGGGTGGGACTGATGGAGCCAGTGTGCTCACAGGTGCACACTCACAAGCCCACACAGATAATCTCTTTTTTTCTCGTGCACACACACACAAACTCCCCCTGTACACACAGAGCCACACTCACAAAGAGGCAGCCCATCTCCAGTACACATTCTAAAAATCACAGTTCCTTTTACAAACCTCCATGGAGCTGTAGACACACACGTATCTACTCCCCTCTCAGACCCTCTCACACATACTCCCAAGAATATACATCCTTTCCTAAACATTGAGCTATTTGTTCCCTTTCCCTTTATTTCTGTTTCCTCTTTCCAGTGTGTTCTATGACATTCTCTCTCTCTCTCTGTTGGAGATGAGGGGAATTTGGCAGCAGCATCTCTTTGTCTCTGACTTTTCTCTATCGTCGGCCTCTCTGGCTTGCTCCCTGTGGCTGGCAGCATCTGCACACACAGGCACACACGACCATGTGAAGCTGCATATGCACTCTCTCTCATAGGCAAACATGGAGGCTGCAGTCACAGGGGCTCTGATCTGTGGGATGGGGCAGTGAGGGATTCCTGGAGGTGGCCTAAAACAGAAGCCTGGCAGACAACCTTGGCATTAAGATGTCTGACAATGGAAACAACGGTACCCAGAACAGAAGCAATGGCTTCCACATAGAGGGTAGACGCAGTGTGGTGATTCGAAGCCAAACTCTCAAGCCAGCCTCCCTTGACTTCACTATTTACTAGCTATGTAGCTTTAGGCAACTTACATAACCTCTCTGTGCCTTGGTTTCACTGTCTGTAAAATGAAAGTATATCAACACCCATCTCATAGAGCGGTCGCAAGTTAGATGAGTTAACATGTGTAAAATGCTTAGAATACTATGCTTATTAGCAACCATTATGGCACTGTATACTAGGCACTGTGATAAGCACTATATATGGATTATCATATTTAATTCTCTCATTAACTCTGCAAAGCAGATATTTTCCCGTAGAGGTCAAAGCACCTACTTAAGGCCACATGGTTACTAAAGGGAAAGCTAGACTTAGAACTCAAGTCACTGAGTCATAAGCTGAATACTATGCTAATCCCCCACCCATGGTAACTCTCCTTTCCAGAGGCAGATTCTGAGACAAGGGAACAGAGTGCAGCCCTGGGGAAGGACAGCCACAGAAGCATGGCAAGAACTAAGACCTCACTGATTATCAAGGTTAGAAACTCTAGGCAGATGTAAGGCTGGAAACCGATGCAGATGGCCAACAGAGTTGACTGGCCCATGGCAGAGTAGAAGGAAGGCTTGGTGGGCTAATAGGGGTGGAGAAATGGGAGGGCTCTGGTCTTGGGACTGGCAGATGAGGAAGGGATGGGCAGGTTCTGGCACAGGGACTATGAAGGCTCCTGGAGCCAGCTTGGAAGGCTTGGCTGAGTCAGATTGGCGTGGAGAGACTTGGGGTCGCCCTCAGGCCACTGTGTGAGGGCAGGACAAGGTGTAATTCTGCTGCTCCTCTTTCTGGGGGCGGGGTGGAGACCTGAGAGGGCCTGAGCCTGCAGTGGCAGAATCAAGTATCATTTGGGGCAGGTGAAGGACCAAGGAAGGACACCGATGTTCACTGATGTGTACTGAGCCTGCGCGTATGTAATCTCATTGAATGCTTATCAGAACCTACCAGGTGGGCATTCTCAGTTCCATTTACAGAAGCAGAAACTGAGGTTTAGGCAGCTTAGGCTTGATTAAGAGTACCCAGTGGACTATACTTGGGCCCCCAGGACCCCTGCCTAGGATAAGACTTGGTGGAGGGATGGCTGAGCAGTTCCAAGTAGCCTCAGCCATGAGAAGCAGGGACATGGGGCAGGGGGCTGGGCGTGGCATGTCACAAACAGATGTCAAAAGGGAACTGTATCCATCTCTTGGCACTGGTGCACTCCGGTTCTGTGATCCAGTGGTAGCGGCATGTGGCTGGGACAGGAATAAAGGTGCTTTTGTGTTTAGCCAATTACCACCATCTTCTCTCTTCCCACAGGCATTTTTTTCTTCTGTTCCCCTTCAACGGAAGGCACTGAACTGTTTCTTCCCCCAAGCGGCAGGAAAAGTCAAATTCCACAGGGTAGCTTGGGGAGAGGGAGTGAGTGGCAGGAGGGCTGAGTCACCTGTCTCAGCTTCTGGGCACATGATGCAAGTTTGGATGGATTAACATTCAGGCTAATTAACATTTTTTTCTAATTAACATTTCGCATGGAAAAGCAGAGCTTCCAGGGGTGGCAGTGCCCCTGCTTTAGTTTGGGAGGGAAATGGGTCTCCTGGCTCTTCAGCTCTGCATAAGTAGGTAGTGGGTAGGGCGGTGCTGGGAGGATAGTGCCAGGATGCTGCTGGTGGTACACTGGGTGACGGGCTCTGGGCAGGAAGGTCAAGCACCCAGGGGTGCATGGTGCTGGTGGAAATGATCCCACCGCCAAGCTGCATAGGTACAGTTCCTCTGACTATTCAAAGGAACTTTGCGTTCGCCCACTCAGGGCAGGGACTCCGTCTTAGCCGTCTCTGTCTATGTGGCATTTTAGGACCTACCATGTGCCAAGCACTGTGCTAGGTACTTTGGTCCATGCCCTTATAGAAATTAAAGGCTAGGGGTAGAAATAACCCACAATAACAATAAACTACACATTCCACCATGCAGAAATATAGGAGCTGTGGATGCACAGAGCAGACCTATAGCTATCTACCTGGGGCCAGGCTGTAGACTCTGTGAGGGCAGGGACCATGTCCATTTTGTTCCCACTGGATCCCCAGCACCTAGCACAGTGCTTTGCACATTTTAAAGGTCAATAAGTGTGTCAAATTAATAAAGAAATGAAAAAATGACATAAGCTGAAATTTGAAATATGAAGAGCTAGCCAAGCAAAGGGTGGAAACGGTGTTCCAGGCAGATGCAAAGTTGAGAGGCAAGAAAGAACATTACATGGGTTTAGCAGCTCTCAGAGTGGAGGTGGGCATGGGGTGGCCAGGGAGGGGTGAATGGGGCCAGGAGACTAGGCTCCAGAGGCAGGCCGACCACGTCACGACAGGCTTGTGGTTCCGCTTGGGCGGTGAGGACAAGGGATATGTGAGAATCGCGTGTGAGTTGCCCTGGCGTGGAGGTGGATTGGAGTGAGGTAGCCTGAGGGCAAGGAGACCCTCAGGGGTCTGTGGCTGCGTCTGAGAAGGGAGAGAATGGTGACATCTGGGGGGCGGGGATGGCCATGGAGATGGAGGAAAGGAATGGAAGGGGCAGGATGCGGAGGTAGAATGAATGTAGAGGCGATAGAGTGGGGTAGAGTTATGGGGACTCTAAGCTTCTGGATAAGACCATTGGATGGAAGGTGGTGTCCTTCCCTGAAACAGAAAATGAAGGTAGAAGAAGAAACATGGAGAAGGCATGGGGAGCACTTTTGTTCAGTGAATTAAATCCCCAGACCAGGTTAGGTCCCTCAGGTAGAGAACCCCATCTTTCCTCTCTTCCATAGTCTCCAAAATTATAGTTAACCCAGTATTTGTATAATTGCATATCCCTCACCCCCACAAGCTCCAGAGGGCTGTGGCCACGTTTGTTTTATTGACCCCTATAGCCCAGTCTCTGGTATGCACTCAATTAGTATGTCAATGAATGAATGTAATATATTTAAAATTATTTGTATCATGATGAATGTTTAGCAACAGCTAATTTCCAACATTAGTCAAGTCAACTGAGACCAAAATAGCAGAAGCAACCACTTTAAATATAAACCTCTATGGAGATGACACCCAAGCCTGTACCTCCAACCAAGGATCTTTCCCACTTCCAATCTATGTATTCAGCTGCCCACTGGACATCTGCCCCTGAATATCTTTGTCAAAAAATTTCTCAAAACACTTTACTGGATTTCCTGCTTTGGTTACTGGCCTGTATTTTGTCTTTCAGGCTTCCTAGGCCAAACCTGGCCGGAGCCTGTCCTCAGGCCCCAAATGTTTTCCAGGGATGGAATTCGTGATCTCATGTCATAGGGTCTTCCTTTTCGTCCCTTCCATGGATTCTCATTTGGGGATGGAGGATGTGTAGGGCAAGACACAGAAATGTCAGGCATCAGGCAGTGGCTAAGAGCCCTGTGGATTCCTTGCAAGACTGGTTAGTACCCCACCAAGGGACCAGGGGTCTGGACCCGGCTACAAGGCCACATCAGGCAAACAGGTTACAGCTAAGGAGACATATGGGTCTGCTACCAAGTCGAGACCAAGTAGAAATGCAAAGGCATGGGCTGAGAGTACATTCATTTATTTCTCTATAATTTATGATCTCGGCTACATCCAAAAGTGTTGTGAGGTCACTTGCTAAAAAAATACTGGTAAAAGCCTGTAGGGAGATTCAAAGTAGATGGTGGGGAGAGTAGCCACCAAATAGATGAAGGGGAAGAAAGTGGCGTCAGGCACAGGAGCATCATCTTCTGTTAAGACAGTGCTTATGGATTGCCAGGCTTATTGTGACTACCTCGGCCTCACTTGATCCCTCCAGTCTCCTCTACTTCTACAGATGGCCAGAGAAGCAAAGTCACTCAGCTAGCCAGTGGCCAGGAGTGGTGACTGTAGCCTTGGATGAAGGGTTGGATGGGGCTCTTCCAAGAGTCCCTTCCTCTCCATTATCTTGACATCCTGGGTGCAGGCCCTTAATCCTATGCCCACTGCATAGAAACATCTTACATCTTTGTCCACCCTGACGCACCATGTACAGTAGGGCCAGGTGCAGCTCCCTCAGCCATGGGCTTGTGACCTGCTAACTGCCTGGTCAGAAACCCCGATAGCTCTCCACCATCTGCAAAAGAATCCACACTCTGCATGTCAGCATCCCATTCAGCTCAGGCCTGACTTGGAGGGTCAGCCTCAGGTCCTGTTCCCCTTCCTTTCCTGCCAGCTAGCAGCCACAGTGGAACATGATCCAGTTCCAACTCTGTGCTGGACCTTCCTACGCTTATTCCTTTCTACTTCAAGATGGAATATGGCAGAACGGTCAAGCATGTGGACCTTGGAGCCAGACTGCCTGTGCTCCAATTCCAGGACTGCTAGTTTAGCTGAGCAACCTGGGGAAAGTCCCATCACCTCTCTGTTCCTTGGTTTTCTCATCTGCCGAGTGGCCTCCCTCAGGGGTGCCTCTCTCATAGAGTTGTCCTGAGGATTAAGTGAGAAGGTCATGCATGTCAAGGGCTCAGAGTTTGGCCTGGCCCTCTGAATGCTGTTAGTAGAAGCCATTCTTATCACTTACCCCACTTTTTTTGATTTGGAACCCCCAACTGTCTCCCACACCACATCTATCACTGAAATCCTAAACACCCTGAGTAAACATTCCAGCTGGACTCTCCCTCCTACTTCCTGACCCCCTCAGCTCACAGAGACTGCTTCAGCTATGTCTTTCCCACAGTCTGACATTCCTTCGAGTCATAGGATGCTGCCTTTCATCATGAGGGTTTCTCTCTCTTTCTGAGAGTGTCTTAATGCCCAGAAAGATGGTGAGGTCCCAGGGCAGGGACCCTCTCTTATCTCTCTGTAAGAGTCATGACAGGTGCTTTGCAAGCACTTGTTAGGTTTATGTTTTGTATTATATGCTCTTCTGCCCTGGTAAATCACTCTACTTACTCTTAAAGGGGGATTCTCTGGGCTTGGGATTGAGACACTGGACCGTCTCTAAAGACTCCATCATATACATGCTGTTATGAGCCAGGCGATGTGGCGGGGGCTAAGGGGTGGGTAGCGGACTGCCAGCCAGGAATCATACAGCAGGAGAGCAGGCTCCCAGGTCCAGAGGGTAACATGGGCTGAAGGGTAGGGCCAAGACTGGACGGGCCAGGACAAGTTGTTTCAACCATGGGCAAGAACGAACATGGGAGCTGGGGGCCTGGAGACTGACCTAGGAAAGGAGTTGGCACATGACTGGAAAGGAGGAAATGAGATGGTCATCTCTTATGGTTTCCAATCTTTTTACTTGCTTCTTTCATATTGGGCATTCCACTCCCTCAAAGATGGGTCTCTGTCTCTGTCTCTCTCTCTGTCTCTCTCTATCCCTCTCTGTCTCTCTCCTCTGCCCCCTCTCTGACCTCAGTTGCAGCCCTAGGCCTGCTGCCTACTAGTTGCTGACCTTGGAAAAGCACCTGCTTCCTCCAGCCCCATCTGTGTGGAGGGAGTAACAGTGTTCTCTTTATGGTATTCTAGTGGGAAATGTGATATAAAGCTTAGCTGGGCAAGGGAATGCCCTAAGGATAAAAGGCATATACCAGGCCCCACCACAGTCCATATAAACCAGAATTTCCATGGCATGGAGCTCAGGAATTTGTATCTAAAAGGAACCAAAATTCCACAGGTATTCCAATGCAGCTGGTTCATACATGGTGTTTGAGAACACTTAAAAAAAGAAACATGTCAAAGTAGTTCTTAATCAAGGTTCATATCATTTCTTCTTTCCTTTTTTTCCCCTTCCTTTTTAATTCCCTAATGAAAAGTCCCCAATACTGAATAGTTTGAGAGAATTACTACTTGATTGCTGTTAAGGGTGGCTGCTCCATCGGGCCAGGGCAACAGCAGCTCCTGGCAAGGCCCTCAGAAGATTCTGTCACCTCAAGGGATTGATGTCTACAAATGTTGGAAGAGGGCAATGAGCATCATGAAAAACATTTACCCCTCTTCAGTTATTCAGACCTCCTGGCCATCCTTTGTTTTCATCCTATGTATTTGTTCAACCAACTCGGTCATTGATTCAACAAGCTCGGAGCAGCTCCTAGGCACAAGGCTGGGCAAGGTACCGGGGACTCAGAGATTAAAAAACAAACAAAAACACAGAGTCCGTGCCCCCACAGTCTAGTGGGGGAAGCAGAGCTACATACGCCATCACTGAAATGAAAGCAACTGATCCTGTTGGAATAGGCTGGGGCCTGCAGGATCCCAGAGGAGGGAAAGTTGGATTTGGCGTGGAGCCTTTTTGGAAAGTCTCACAGAGGAGGCCCCTTTTGAGTGGACATGTAGCATAGTGATGGCAGTCATGGCCTCCGGAGCCAGGGCAGCTGGCTTTAAATCACTGTTGGCTGTGTGTCATTAAGCAAATTACTCAACCTCTGTGTTCCTGGAATTCTTCCCTTGTACCATGGGGATAATAATTTTCTTTATTTTTAAAGATTGTGTTGAATATTAGATAAGTTAACATGTGTAAACACTTAGAGCAGTCCCTGGCATATAAGAAATTTTTTTAAATGTACACACACACACACACACACACACACACACACACACACACACACTATTGTTATTATTTTGAGATGCATGAGACCTCACCACACAGAGAAAGGGAAGGCATTCTGGGCAGGGGGGAAATTGTGTGGAAAAGTACTGAGGTGAGAAAGAGCAGGACTTGCTCAGGGGATGGTGAGTGGTTCAGCGTGGCTGGGCAGCAGGTTAAACCCAAATTAACTGGATTTGATGGCGATCTGAATGCATATCACTCCATTTGGTAAGGACTGTGGTCACTAATTGACCACTAACCTGAGCCTCTTCTCCAGCTCCCACCACAGTGAAGTTCCCTCTACCCTGCCCCTCAAACCCGCCATCCCACAGAAGCTCTTATGCACCAGCACCTCATCTGATCCAGTCAAGAGAAAGTGCCAGACTGGGGGTTAGTGGTCATTTGCCTTGGCTGTAGAGACCCTCGGACCACCCTCCTGTGTTTGAATATCTTTCAACCCCACATGTTCTGGTCTCTGAGGGAGAACCTAGAATTCTTTCTTTCCCAGCCCTCTTTGTAGCTAGAGAATTGGCAGATAGCCTGGGCTCCACTTGTCAAAGCCACTTGTCTAGACTTTCTCTAGAAGTAAGAAAATTGGGGGAAATGCTCCCATGAAATGTATTTTGCAGGGGTACAAGGCCGAATTCCTGGGGCGGAAATGCATTTTGCTGTTGAGTGGGACTGTCAAGGCTGCTGGCTCAGGGGGGCAGCAGGGGTACAAGGCCGAATTCCTGGGGCGGAAATGATGTTAGTGCTGGAGTGAGGAGCAGGTGCACACAAGGCAACTTCCTGGCCAGAGTGCAAACAATATGGCGGGTGCTCGGCAGTGGTGAGGATGACAGAGGTGGCTTCCTCCTCAGGCCAGCTTTGTGGTGTGGTGTTGGAAACTCAGCCTCAAGCTGGTTCTGTGGCCACTCACCACCCTTTTGGTGACCATCCATTCTGCTTAAACATCTAGAGTCAGCTTCTGTTACTTGCAATTAGAAGTCTTCTTGCGTTACAGCTCTTCCACTTACTGGCTGTGTGTCCTTGGGGAAATTACTCGACCATTCTGTGCCTTGCATCCCTCCTCTATAAAATGAGATAATAACAGTAGCTATCTTGAAGGCTCGTTACTAAGATTCAGTGAGACACTGCACATTACTTAGCCCATCTATTAAGCCCACATTAAATATCAGCTATTATTTTCACTAAATCTGAGAAATATAAGGAAGGAAAATAACTTTGTTAACTAAAGAGGCACAGAGAAGTGAAGTGACTTATCCAAAAGCTACCAAGGGAGCAAGGGAAAATATCTCTGGCCTCTAAAACTCAGATTCTTTCCTCTCTCCTGCAGCTGCCTCGCCATGCCTATGTATGTGTGTGTGCGTGCGTGCTCGTTCTTTATTACATAAAGCCACTGTATTATGTGTGCTGTCAGATATCCTATTAAAAAGCAAAGTGGAAAAAACAGTGAGCAGTCTTCCTCTGCCTGAGCTTCCACTGATTACAAAATTAAATTAAGCTCTGTGGCTTGCTTCTGCTGTTTGATGGGGGAATACAATGAATTGCTCTTTGCCTCCCTGTGAGAAGTCCCAGAGAACGGGGCTGAGGGAGTCAGCCCAAGACAGTATTTCTTCCTCCCAATGCCCAGGGGGCAGAGCCTTCCTCTCTCCAGAAATGTTAAGCCCCTGAACCAGACTGCCTTTTTATTAGGTTAATAAAACACCAGGCCCATCAAGTCTCAGGCTTGTAAAGGTCACTGAGTCACGTCTGAGTGCAGGGGAGAGCTAGTAGGGCAGCGGCCTGCTCCCCAGGGCTGGGAGGCAGGGAAGAAGCTCTCCTCTCAGGCCAGCACTGACTCTGGGGCCAGGATGAAAGGTGTGGGCAGGGCTGTGAAGGCCAGATGAACAGGGATCCTCATGTGTCCCTCTAGCTTCATAGGCCACAGCTGAGCTGGATCCCCAGGAAAGGATCAAGACTAGGAGCCAGTTGGTGGAAGTCAGAGCTGGCAGGAGGGTGGGACCTGAGTCTGAGAGACCAGCAGGCAGAGGGGCAGGAGAATTAAACAAGGGCATCAGTGACCAGAGAGGCTTCGATGTTTGAAGCTGATGATCTTTGAAGGCCCTGCCAAGGGTAAAAGTAGGCTCTTGGAGTCACTAAGTTCTGGGTTCAAATCCTGTCTCTTCATCTGTTTTTGCTCACCTTCAATTTGTTCTCCATGTTTCAGTTATCTATCGCTATATAACCACCCTAAAACTTAGTGACTTAAAACAACGACACCCATTTTTCTGAGGTCTGTGATTTGACTGGGCTCAGCTGAGCGGTTCTTCTGCTTCACGTGGTGATGACTGGGCTGCAGTCATCAGGCTGGCAGTAGGAAGCTCAGCCGGTGCTGTTATCTGAAATGTCTCCATTTTCCTCCACGTAGCTTGGGCTTCTCATCAAGGTGCCTGGGTTTCAATGTGGGGCATTCCAAGTGGCAAAAACAGAAGCTGACAATCTTTGAAGGCCCTGCCTTGAAAATGACACAGTACCACTTATGCAGCACTCCATTGGTCAAAGGCCAGATTTGAGGGGAGCATAAATGCACTCTGCCTACTCACGAGAGGAGCAACACAGAACAAGTAGCCATTTTTAACCACCATACCTCCCAAGGCAAACAGTGATCTCCTTAAAATGTAGACGAGATTGTATCACCGTTCTGTGCTCGCTCATTGGCTTCTGTTTACCCTTATGATAAATTACCCTGGTAGCCTCCAAGGATCCAGCCCCAACCTATCTCTCTAGATCTCATCTCATTCTATTCATTACCTTGATTGCTGTGCCCTGGCCTCACTGGGCTCCCTCCAGTTCCTCCAACATGCCAAGCTCTTCTCACCTCAGGGCCTTTGCACTTGCTGATCATTTTACCTGGAGCTAGCCATTCCTTGCCTTTCTCATTCCTCAGAGGTCATTCCTCATGAACTCCTTTTTCATGTAGTCAGTCAACAAACATTTATTTTATGCCCACTATGTGCTTGGCATCGATCTAGGCCCTATAAAGAGTTGACCTTGTGTTATTCTCCATTTCAGCATCCTCCCCTGGTTTTTGCTTTAATTAAAGCCTGTAATAATCTTGTTTTATTTGTTTTTCTGGTTCATTACTATTTTCCCCACTAGAATGAGGGCAGCTCTGTCTGGTTCACCATGGTTTCCCATGGCACAGAGTTCAACACAGAGTAAGTACTCAACAAATACATGCTGAATGAATGAATGCTTGGTCACACTTAGGCTTGTGACCTTGGCCAAGAGATTTGACCTCTCTCTCTCAACCTCAGTTTCTCCATTTGAAACATGTGGTTATCAAGAGTAACTAGCTCATACGAGTGTTGTAACTATAAAGATAAGTTAATACAAATAAAGCACTTTCAGTGTTCCGCACGTAGTAAGTCCTCGATAAAATGGTCTTGACACTGATACTATCATTTTTATTTTATTAAAGCAAAATTTTGGCTCTGCTGTGGTAAAAACTAGCCTATGAGGTCTGTAAAGGTGAGGGGACCACACTAGCTGCTTCTTAGTTATGTGTTAAGCACCTAGCATAGTGCCTGGCCCTTGCAAGGTGCTTAGTTATTATTGGTTAAACAGATGCATCCTGTGTGGATCCCCTGTGCTGGCTATATCTTCTGTCCTACAGCAGCATGGAGTACTTCTAATAGCTAATACTTTAACTCATGTTAAAGTCCTATAGTAGGACTGGGCACATAATTGAGGGTGGGTGCCTAGTGCAAAATGAAAACACAGGGCCTTTTGTTCATAAACTACTAAGGACTTTGATAATATGACAGCAGAGCATTAAAGCAAGCATGGAGACCGTCTGAGCATGGGGCCCTCTGTGACAGCATAGGTCATATGCCTATGAAGCCAGCTCTGCCCTATGGCTATAGACAAAGGGTAAATAATAGAGATGTTTAACCAATATTAAAGTTCATCTTGGCATCTCCCGCAATGGGCTCTGAAATCTTACAAAACAAGGCATCAGTTTAGTTTCTCTTTTTGACCCCCAGCACCTTGCACATTGGCTCCAAGTTCTGGGACACTGGGTAAGACAGATGTAAGCAGCAATGCCTTTGGCTGAGACACTCCCTAGAGAAGTAGATGTGAGACTTGGGTCCACCACATCTTGTATTGTGAGCTCAGGAAAGTCATTTCACCTGTCTGGGCCTCTGCTGCCCTTTCCGCTGCATGGACATAGCTCTTTACTGTCTCAGCTGTCTGGGGCTGGTGGGGACACTGAGTGTGCGGGAGGGAGTGTCGGGTGCTCAACACTTCTCTGGGGACTCAGCAGAGCCCGCGCCTACCTCCCCACGCCCACAAGAGCTTTTGCTGGTCCTCAGAGGTGACAGTGATGTTTGCCCACCCAGAGAGAGGAGATACTAAACATGAAAATCCTCATACATTCCTTCGACCTGGCCCAGCCAGAGACTTAGCTCTCCCCGTGGCTGGCACGCCAGCCCCAGGCACTAAGACCGCTTACCTCCTCCAGCAGCAGCATGTGTAAATGTTAAGTGCTACAGAGGGCAAACATGTTCAGGAAGCCTGGGCTGCCTTTCCATTTACCTTCCCCTCCTGCGGAGATCAGCCAGCCCAGGAGACTGGATGCAAATTTCAGCTGGCCCCCTGGAGGCTTTGGTTGAAAGGAGGAGGAACAGGGACAGATCTGTCCTTTTGGAAGTGGAAGGGCACCCTGCCGGGGATGAATTTGTGAGAGGACTAGGTTTGGAGCATATACTTCAATCCAGGCACCCTTTTTCAAGTTCTACAAAGCACCTACAAAAGAAGTGTCTTTCCTTCTGCTGTGGACCATGGCAATGCCTCTCATGCTCAGAGTCCTCATACTTTCACTCGTGTATTCTCAGCTGAGTTTCACCTGCATCCTTTAGGGTTGTCACGCACAGGTGCCCAGATGGAGAAACCGAGGCTCCTATGCCCAAGGGCTGGAAATGTGATTTAAAACGTATTAGTGTTGCCAACTGTCCTGACGCATTTAACATTCATGCTCTTTCTCCAACGCTCTTTGCACCACATTGTGTGCATCAACTCAAGAGGTGGCACAGGCTGAAAATATGGGTAAGGAGAGAGAATTGAGATAAATGCCTCATGACCTACCATTGGGCTAATCATGTGCCCTATCTCAGTACTGGGCAGTGCTTTAAGGAACAAATATTCTAGAACGTCCCTCTAGAGTTGGGGAGTCTGGGAGGTAGCAAGGACACAATGGCATACAGATGGGAAAGTGTCATGTAGATTGTAAGTGCCCCCTGTGCAGGAAGGCAGGTTATTCTTAAGAACGGCAAGTTCCCAGCAAACATTTCAAAGGTCAGTGCAGAAAGGAGATTCTTTCTGAATCTTTGCTACCTGCAACTCTCTCCCCATGTGTCTCTCTCTGTCCATGTTCATCTGTGCATTTTCTCCATGTATTTGTGCCTCTCTCTCCAGCATCGTCTTTCTTGATCTTTTCTCCTATCTCTTCCATCTGCCTCATCTCTGGTCTGTCCTCTCTTTCTTCCCTCTTGCCCAGACCCCTCACTGTCCCTCCCACCATTTCCCCTGCCAGTGCTGTTTCCAAGGCTGCACACAGGTTTTTTCTGTCCCCAATGATTTATGGACCTGGCGTAGCCTGAGAAACGTTGAGCGGAGCCTGTGCTGTTCCAGGAGCTGATGCCTGCAAGGCAGTCTCTGCCCTCGGTCCCAGGCAACTGTCTCTGGGACTTGTTCGTGTGAGGACCACCCCGGTACTCACAGACAGATTTCCAGGTTTGAGCTGCTCCCCTCCCTGGCTGTCTCTGCTGTCTCTCTACTCTTCTGATGTGATTTCTGGCTCTGCCTTCATGTGTCTCTGCTTCTAGTTCACTGCCTGTCTCTGTCTCTGCATGTCTCTCTCTCTGTATGTCTGTCTCCATCTCTGAGCTTGGTCTAGGCCCTCATATACCCATTTGTCTCTCTAGCTCTGCCTCTCTCTCTGCCCCATGCCTCTTTTTAGGTCTGTTCCTGCCCCTCCCTGATTTAGCATACAGCATTTAAGTAATGCCAGAAACTGCAAGGACAACCCTCATGCACGTTCTCTAAGCCATATTATCCTCAGACAGCTAGAACCTAACCTGGGACCCTGGGCCAAGCGAAGCCCACCCTCTGACCCCCCCTTGTCTTTCATGTCACGTCAAGGAAGTTTCCTGAACTCCAGGTGACACTGCTGTCAGGGCCTGACTTACCAGGAGAGCATGAATAATTAAAAGCTGTAGCTGCGGCTTGTTCCGATTTAAACTGTATTAGTGTTGCCAACTGTCCTGACCCATTTAATATTCATGCCATTCTTGGCTCTTTTAAAGAGAGGGGAGTTTGCTACCTGATTTAAATTGCGCCTGTCAGTTCCGATTAAAGATCAGGTTGACCACAGTTGCAGAGGAATTAAATGAACATTCTCTTAAGCAATATCATAGAATTTAACGTAGCAATTAATGGCTATTGCAATGCGCTGTTGTCACGAGCCGCTTGGAGTAAAATCTAGGGCTCATGGGGGCAAGGCCAGCAATGTCCCCAAAGTCTTGATTTTCCCAGAAATGGAGCCCCAAGTGGGCCTGGTCTTTAACTGGCTTCTTTCTTCAAGAGGAGCAGAAAGCCCAGGAAACAGCTACTGCTCTTTCAGGCTCAGAACAGATCTTGCAGCCTTTTATCTAATTTACATTTGGAGAAACTGAGGCATGAAGCATCAGAGGTTTGTCCAAAGCCAGTTTTGATTTGGAACAGAAGTAGAGGACTGGACAGAAGAAGGACCAGCCTGTCGGGGCCAGGAGTGCCCAGGTGGCACAGAGAGACACAGAGGAAGATAGGCAGAGCTCTCTCAGACAGAAGGGCTGGGAGGGCCTCTGAGGACCTGCAGAAACAGAGGTCATTGACAGCTGAGGGGTGGCAAATAGGTTTCAAGATGTGGGCAGACTCTGATTGATTAATGGCACCTGTCTGTATACAGGGGAACCTGAGTTTATGCCATGATCTGTCAGCTGGGTCTGCCGTGGACCTGGTGAGGAAGTGGTGTATGAATGTGCTCCATGTCTGCCAGAGGAAGATGGGAATATAACCTGCTTCTTAAAGTGGACAATGTGAGGAATAAACAGGCTGAAAGGCAAACCACACTCTCAGGAAAGACTGTGCTGCCTAATAGTTAGGAAACATAGACTTGGGAGCTGGGCGGGCTGGGTGTGAATCCTGGCTCTGCCATTTAGTATGTGCATGTCCTTGGACAAGGCACTCTCTCTGACTCAGTGTCCTCATCTGCAATATGCGGATAATAATAGTACCTTATCTTATAGCAGTGATCCCCAACCTTTTCGGCACCAGGGACTGGTTCTCCTATGAGAAGAATTTTATGCCTGATGATCTGAAGTGGAGCTGAGGCGGTATTGCTAGCGCTGGGGAGTGGCTGCAAATACAGATGAAGCTTCACTCACTTGCCCGCTGCTCACCTCCTGCTGTGAGGCCCAGCTCCTAACAGGCCACAGACCGGTACCGATCCGCAGCCCGGGAGTTGGGGACCTCTGTCATATAGTGTTCATGGAAGTTAAATATGTTAATACATGTAGAGTGTTGAGAGCAGGACCTGGTCCAAACAGTCATGGGTACTTGCTGTTATTAATGTGATGGTGAGGACTCAGTGGGCAAACAAGATGGGGATTTCTTGTTGTTACTCTTACGTGAGATTGCTTGTATGGCACTATACAAGAATAAGACGTTGTTTTATTTTCTCCTTTTCTCACTTTTTACCTCATCTGATTTATATAAAAGCATATGTGTGTGTCTATAAAATGAAGATAATAAAATGAACACCAGCGTTTCCACTCTAACCTAAGAACTGGAACATCCCCAAACCACTGAAACTCTGGTGAGCTCTTCCCTAATTATAATCCTTTGCCCCGCCCCACCCCCAACAACAACTCTATCTGAATTTTGTGTTTATCGCTTTAATGTTTGATTTGAAAACATAAGGCCTGGGTATTATATTATTGGTAAACAAAGAAATTATTTGTTTTGCAACTTTTTTATTCAACCTCATTTTCTAAGATTCTTTCAAGCTGTTTGCAGAGCTACAGTTCATTTATTTTTAGTGTTGTATAGTATTCCGTATGTGACTAGAACTCAAATCAAGGCTTCTCAGTCTTCAAAATGCAGGCTGTTAATCTCTATACTCTCCCCATCCCCTGCCACTCTTCCCACAAACATACCAGGTCATTTACAAACATCACACATGGAGTAAGTACCTCATTCGAGTCATTTGACAACATTTTATTCAGCACCCTACATGTAGGGTAAGGCTTGGTGCTGTCAAAAATATACGTATCATGTAACCATTGCAACTATGAAAGGTGAGTATTGTTTTATTCCCACTTGACAGGTAAGGAAACTGCAATTTGGAGATATGAAATGGTTTGCCCCAATTTATCCACTCAGTAAGTGGTGGAGCTCAAATCCATCTTGTGCCCTGGAGCCCACATGTTTAGCAGACAAGGGAGAAGGTGTCTTTGCATGTTAAAAATAGAGAACAATTAAGGATCAACATGTACAGCAGGTGTGTTTATTCCTTCCCCACCCAACCCCATGCTGGAGGTGGATGGTAAAGGGGTGTTGAGGCATTGTCCAAATCCTCCTGGGATAAACTCAGGCGCATCACCTAATTTACTCTATTGGCTCCTGCCTGAGAAGTGGCTGGGAAAGTAGAAGGGTGCTCATTAGACTTCAAAGAGAGTTTTATGTAGGAGCAGGACATTGTTTAATTGCTTCCAGCATGGTCTGGGGAAGCAACTATTTGGTCTCTGCAGAACGACCCCCAGATGAGTGTACAGTGATGGCTGGGAGAGTCTTAGGCCACATGGCTCATGCTAAGACTCTTAAGATGCCCTTTCTCAAATTCCCAGGGCTTCCAGAGCTCCAAGTGGTCTTCAGATGGAAATTCGGTTTCTTCTATTTACGTACATCCATGGGTAAAGGTAATCTGGCCAGCTGACTGCCAGATTCCACTCTGCTTTACAGTTCTAGTTCTCACCAAAAAGTGATGAATCGGATTCTCTGAGGGTAGTTGAGCAGTGAGTGGTTCTGAAACTTTGGGGAGAATAAGAATCACTAGACTTGTTAAATTTGTAAACTCCTGGGCCCTTCTCAGGAGTCATGGTTCCAAGTCGTCTCAGATGGAGCCAAGAATGTTCAGTTTTAACAAACTTCTTGGGTGATTCTAATGCTGGTGGTCCCCGAACACACTTGGAGAGACACTAGGTGTTAACTTCTGTAGTCAGGCTAGGCTAGGCTCTGCTGAGTTAACAAATATACTCTGACATCTTGGCAGCTCAATACAGCAAAGGTTAGTTTGTGCTCGTATCACAGTCTGATGTGGGTGGGGCAGCAACTTATGGAGCTATTCACCTAGTAGTGACTCAGGGATTCTCTTTCCATCTGCAGTACTGCTATTCCTAATACAAGACCTCTAAGGTCACTGATAAAGAGAGGGCCTGGATAGCGCTCAAACAGGGGGTTGTATGGTCTGGTCTAGTAGTGATGTGTAGCAATTCTGCTCATAACACATTGGCCAGACCCAGTCACATGACCTCAACTTAACTACAAGGAAGGCCAGGAAATGTAGTCTTCCTGGGATTAGGTAAAAGTATACCATTATCTCTCTCACAAAGCTTGACTCATTCTGGGCACATTAGTAATACTGTTTCTGTACCTGCAGTGTTGAGGATAAGTGGCTGGTCCGTTTCGGCCCCCAGGAGTTCCTGCCCGCTAGTCTTTCATGTCTTTCAGCTCATTTTTAGAGAGGGCTCATCCATCCCTGCTTAGGCTGGTCACAATTCACAACATGGTCACCTCTCTCCCATCCTGTCCACATGGTGAAGGATCTGCCTATAGGATTTATCTTTGATTGAGTGCAATGTTGGGTGAAGAGGACATTCTGAAAGCCGCATTTGTACTCAATAAGTCTTGTGAATGAGTAGCAACATCTCCCATGGGATGAGAGGAACAAGTGGTGGCATGAATGCCACACATTTGCCATCCTTATCATGGCTCTTAGTAGGACTGACCCTGCACGGCCCACCCTGATTTCTACAAGTCCAAATCTATCTTGCTGAGAGAAAAGTTAAGAATGGGTTGGAAGTGGCTTCTGGCACATAGTAAAAGGTAGACAAATGTTAGCTATTATCAGGTGGCTTCTCTAAACTCATACTAGTCTCTGCATCCCTCTCATGGGAAGATTTCTCAGAGTTAAATTCAACTTTGTAGACGTGGGCTGAGCAAGACAGAGTATAACAGGGTTTCTGCCTCCTTCTTTCTACGCTCTACATCTGTTAATACAGCCAAAGACTATATTAGCTTTTCGGTGACATTATACTAGTGGTGCACATTGATCTGTTTTCTAATCCCACTAATCTGTCTCATATATATTTCAGCCGAGCCCTGTGTGTCATCCTCCCTGTCTTTGTTCGGATTTTCTTTATCTGAGATTAGGACCGTGCATTTACTCCTGTTTCATTTCATCTTGTTCAATTCAGTTTGTGGATTGTCAAGGTCTCCTTTTTTATGTCGTGAATGCTCTTTTGTCCACTGCTAAATTGGCTTTTCGCAACCAGTGTGAAGACTGGGTTGGCTGGCAAAGAAACCCAAGCATAAGAATAATAATAATTGTGTCTCCAGCACTTGCTATATGTCTAGTATTGTGTGCTTTACATATATTATCTCATTTGAGCTTTATAACAACACCATGAGGTACACATCATCATTATCACCACTTTATAGGTGGAGAAATCACATTGGTAGAAAAGGGTAGGGCTGTGTTTTGAACCAAGGTGTTTCTAAAGCTAGAAACAATGTTCCTAACCACTGCACCATACTGCTAGAATGGACAGAAGACCAAAGCAGAATCTGGCACCATTCAGGAGTCTTCATTGCAGACAGAATCTACTCCAGCTGGTTTAAAGAAAAATAGATTTTTTTTTATTAGGATCAGGTAGTAACAGAATATTTGGGAAGGTTGGGAAATAAAGCCAGGAAAAATGTCTGGTCATAAAATAGAGCTGTTCTAATGAAGCCTCATGGCCACGACCTCCACAAATTAACACCTATGACTAAGGACTTCACAGTGGACATTTAACCAAAGCTTCTGTAGAAGATCCCATAGCTACCATCTCACCTGGCTCATTTCCACCTTCCATGTCTCCTCTAATCTGTCAGCTTGGTGAAACCTAGGTCGTGTGCAAAAACCTAGTCAGCAGAGGATGTCAGAGAAATGTAGCTTTTAGCTTTCCAGTCTCTATTGTACAGGAAGACCTGTCTAAGGGTAAGCATGAAGTACCTAGTGTACTAACTAAGGGGACTCAGAATTTACAGAAAATCCTGGGATCTTGTCTTCTGAATAAGCTTTTACTCAGCTCACATATAAGCTTTTACTCACTTCACTCTTCGGATGAAGCTTGCTTTAATCCCTCAGGCTGACTTATCATGCCTTCTATGGCCTTCTAGAATTTTTTACACACACCTCTGCTGAAAACTATTGCACTGTATTCTAGTTAGTGTCTCTATGCCCCACTAGCCTGAGCCTTCCTCAAGGCCAGCACCATGTGTTTTTATTTATATCTAAGGTGCCCTGCATGTGATCTGTCATATCGTAGGTGCCAACAGATGTGTTTGGGAAGCATGGATGAGTATGCAGTTATTTGAAAAAGACCTCCTCCTGTCTTAGCTATTTTCAGAAGTTCATGTCCTGCAGGGGAGAGCCTGGGATGCCACTGCTCTCTGGGCAAGAGGGCAGTGCAGAGGTCTGGCCTCTCGTTCGAGGAATGCATTTATTTTTCACTGTACCCAGGATACTGCCCCACTCCTCGGGAACACTGGAGCAAAGCAGACACAGAGATCAGCCTATTTCATAGAATCTTAGGATACTCTATTGACCTCATGATGCACAACAAGCATGGGCCTAGGGAACTCAACATCTCAGAACCATCCCACAGGAATGAACTTCATAAATAGTACAACTGGCCAAATACCTTCCTCATTTGTGGTTCCCTACCAGATCAGTCTCTGTCTATCACCATGACTACCTGCATCCCATGGATGCAGGGAATACTTATCCTAGGGAGCTTTTCATGTTTGCCTCCAGAAGTCCCACCCAGTGGTCTTACCTTGTTGGTCTTTGCTATGCACTAGCATCTGTCCAGGTTCTTGATTGAACATTTCAGAAATTCAACTTCAAAATGTAACCAAAAAGGGGACTTTGTTAGAAGACTCATGTGATTGTTGAAGGGCTGTGGCTTGGCCTAGGGGAGGAATTAGAACTACCAGGTTCTATCTCTATCCCTATCTCTCTTTCTCATTCTCTATCTCTCTTGCTCCATTTTGCTCATCTTTACCAACATTGTTCCCTCAAGCCAACTTCCTCCATATGTCAAGAAATGACCACTGGTATTTTCCATGTCTTCCACCCCACTGCTTAACCATCAGGGAGGACCAGCCCCTCTTCCCTAATTCTGGGTCCAAAACTCTCAAGGATAGCCTCTGGCCCAGAGCAAGTCCCTTGTCCATGATTAAGCTACATCTGAATTACTCAGTGTAACCACGGGGTAGGTACTATGATTGGCAGCCCCTCTAGAATCACATTGCTGGAGAGAGAAGAGAAGGACAAAAGAGGGGACAGCTGCTCCCAGAAAATGGGTGGGGTGCTGGGCAGACAAAGATTAAATGAGTCCCATCTAATCAGCATTCAGTATGGTGAATCAGGTGCTCCCAGCCTTCTGGGGCCAGACTTACCCCTCAGAGCCATAACTATCCTTTTGAACACCCTATACTAGTACATCAAAATTAAAACAAATGCCAAGATGATCCTTCATGGACAGTAGGGGAAGGTCAATAATTCCCATTTTGATCCAGCTTAGCCATAAAAGGAGCTTATAAAGAAAACTAGCAACTAAGTGTTATCTTGTCTTCAATGGTCATGACTGGCTGGAGCTCTGGGTTGAAGTGGTCTCAGTCCTACATCCAGCCTTAGCAAGAAGGAGTGCCATGATCAATTAGTGATGTCTGCTACTGGCAGAATATGGAAGACAGTTGAATGTGCCACTTCTACTCTAAAAGGTTCTGTAATAGAAGGATCACAGTCTGAACATGGATCTGTAGGTGCTTCATTAAGTAAGCCAATCACATTCTGATTGCGTTGCCATGGGGATCTGCTCTCCCATTAGTGATACTAAGGTGACTTAGTTAATTGTATGGGCTCAGGCTCTGAAGACATCCTTAGTGGACGATTGTCTCTCCAGTGCCCTAATTCATCTTGATGGACAAATGTGGAGGGACTAACACTGATAACATGGGAGTTCCTTTAGGCCAAGCGGAAGCCCAAATGATGCTTGTATTCTGGAATAATTGCAGATGTTTGTAGTAGCACCTTGTTGCTACTACAGCTGCTAAAAAGAAACTCTAATTCCAGGATTTCTTCTTAAGTAGTTAAAAATAATCCTGAATCTTTGATTATATTGTCCTAGGAAAATAAATGGGCCAGGCCCTGAGTGGAACAAGTATCACAGCCTGGGTCACTCAGTTTCCCTAGCACTGATTGTAAATATTTGTATGCTGGGCCCAAAGCTGGCAAAGACAGGATGTACAGATGTGGTCTCCGTCCTGTCCTGTCTTGTCCTATGTAGGCTCAGGATCCATTTGTGACCAGTGACAGTCGGCTCCTAAACCAATGAGTTGTGAAAGTAATTTTAAGGCTCAGTTAGAGATTTGCCCTTGATCTCCAGGGTCAAGTTTAATCTGGCCTTCCAAGCCTTCTACAACTTTCATGTTGCTAGAGGCTATATACACTGGTGGCCCAAGACCCTTAAGATATGTGTTGTTATCTAAAACCAAACGACCATACAGCCTTATCAAGAAAGAGTACCACGATTGATTACAGGGAAAGGATAAAGAATGATGAGTCCTGTCACCTGGGCTCCATCTAAGCCCTCTGGAGCTAGCCTCACTTATTTGCCTACCTCCCGCTGAGGAGTCAGGGTCCCTGTAATCAGGGATCACTACCCTTTTTCCTTAGGTGGAGGAAAGAACTGACATGTTCTAGGTTTCTGTAGGATAGTCTACTCAGAGGAGCCTACTGGATTTCTTCTCATATTCTCTCTCTCTCTCTCTCTCTCTCTCTCTCTCTCTCTCTCTCTCTCTCTCTCTCTCCTCTTATCTTTCTATATCTTTTCTATATCTGTCTGTCTCACTCCAGCCCAGCCCATGCCTTCTCCTACCACAAGTGGCCTCAGAGTGAGTAGCCTTTCCCTCCCCAGGCTGAGACCTTGGGTGGGTAAACCACAGACACTCCACCCCAATCTACACCATCTGGTTTTCTAAGCCCTTCTTTCAGGTAGTAGGCATGAGGGAAGACATGACGTAGTATTTGGAGCATCTGGCAGGAAGCCTGGAACAGGGAGGCAGGGAAGCCCATGAGGAAGTTTCCAAGTCCTGTGTACGGTGGGCTGTGGAGTCAAGTTCATCTGCATGTGAACTGGTATGGCCATGCACTAACTATAGAGTCTCATAAGGTCATGAGCTCCATGTTATTGAAGGTTTGCAAGAAGCCCTAGCAAATGGTTTCTTGAGGATTTCTCACCATGCAGAGAGCAAAGCACCCTTATTGTCTCATGTGTAAAAGGGGAACAAGGTTGTGTGTGGATTAACTGAACTCTGCTCAGTGCACAGTGGGTCTCTCTGGTCTTGCAGAAGCTGATGGCCCCCCTGACTATATGGCCCCCACCCTGGTTCTAAGAGGTCACCCAAGTTGGCAGGGCTCTCCCAGAGCCCTTCTGGTTCTCACCCTTGCAGAGTTTTTACTTAATCAGAAGCAGAGCTTCTCCAAACCTCATCTCCTACAGTCATGAGCTCAGGTCTGGCTTCTGGCTCCTTACCCACTCTGTCTTCTCTCTTCTAGCTCCTCATTTTCTTCCCTCCTCCAGGCCTTAATCCTTCACCCACTGTTTTGCTTCCTCCCAGTCAATCTCCAGCCCACACCCAATTTGCATTTACAATCAATCTCATCTACATAGAACACCCTTCTGGTGGCTCCTGGATAATGGGAACAGGTGTGTGCTATTACACAGGCCTCTGGTAAGGGGCTTTGCCCCTCACTTTTTTGAGCTCTGGGCAACTCAGTCTCTTTATGCAAAGACCAGTTGGCTTGTTGATATTGATGTTGATCTGAGAGGCAGAGGGGACTGTAAGCTTTATGTGAGCCAAGGAAGTGATGTGGATGAGAGGCTGTAGCAAAAGGGGTCTGATGTCCAGAATGACAGAGGAGATGGCCTGTTTTGGCCCTGCCCATGCCTAGGGTTTTGACATCATATTCTGGGGTATGTTGAGAGGAAGAGGATCAGGCTCAGCATGGCAAAGCCTATTGTGGCAACTCTGGAAGGGAGGTACTTTGACAGCACATTTTATAGATAGGGAAATAGAGACTGAGGGAGGTTCATGTACCATGTCCAAGGTCACTAAGGTAGTAAATAGCTGAGCCAGGATGTGAACCTGGGTAGTCTGAACTTGGCCAGACTGGCTGGGGAGAGATCTAGATAGGACTCAACATTCTGGGACCTCAGTAACCTGTTTCTGGAAAACCCTGTTAAGAAAAGCACTGAGAGGTGCTGTGGGGTGCTTTATTAATGGATAGTCTGGGCTTCAAGTCCCATCTGCCATTTCCCAGCTGGGTAACATTGATCAAGTTTCTCAATTCCTCTGAGCCTCAGTGCCAGCATTTATAAAATGTGGATGATAATAGTACGAACTTGTTGTTTTGAGGATTAAATGAGCTAGTGTATGTTTAGTAACTGGCACAAGGCCTGGCCCCAAAACACGAGCTGCTGGGGTTGGAGGTTTGTCCCGGCATCGTCCCTTCCCACCAGCTTCATTGTCGGGAGGCGAAGAGCAGGAGCGACTGGGGGAGGGAGAAAGAGGCCCAAGCTGACAGCTGCTTCTCCTGTTCCACCAAGCAGGCACCTGAAGGCACAGGAAGCCTGTCTGCCTTCCTCTGAGGGGTCTGACAAGTGTAATCACACAGTTTAGCAGTAGCACCAAAGAGTCTCTGGATATGAGAGATTTGTCACTGGCTGTGAGCAGGGCTGGCTGCAGGCATTGCCTCCAGAAGACACCTGCAGGAGATTGCCACCTGATTCCCAGCTCCTGAGCTCTTGCCCCATCCCCCGCCTGCCTGGGGATGGCCAGATGGACTGAAAGAAGGCTGGACAGGGCTGGGCACTCTGAGCCCTCCTGACCTGTTTCTGGAAAACCTTGTCAGGAAGAGTGCTAAGAGGTGCTACAAAGAGTCTGGGTCGTAGTGGAGCACTCTCGGGGCCCTCTGGGGTCCTGGGCAGGTGTGTGTGTGGCGGGGGGAGGGGAACAGACAGCTCAGAGCAATGGCAACTATGTCCTTCTTACCCCTAGAAGGTCAGAAAAGATGCAGTGTGGTCCAGCCCATGGACTGCCCAGGATGAAATAGCCTTAGGAGAAATCACCTCTAACCCCTTCTCCCCGTTTCTCATGGTCAGCTGATGACTTTGCCTCTTATTTCCCTGAGAAAACAGAAGCAATTGAAAGTGATCTTCACAAATTGCCATCACCACTGCTACAGAGCTCCCTGTGCCCATGTGGCCTGTCCTCTCTCCTCAGACTATGGAGGAAACATCGTGCTCCTGGGCAAAGCCGAGCCCTGCACTTGTCCACCGGGCTTTATCCCTTTGAACTTACTCATGGACATGGACCTGCACTTGTCCTCCTCATCACTGCTGTTCCCTATCACTACTGGATCATTCACATCATAAACACAGCACTCTAATCATACATCTAATTTTTAAAACACCCTCTCTTGATCACACCCTCCCTGACAGCTCCAGGCCTGTTTCTCTGCTTCTCTTTGCAGCAAACTCCCAGAGAGGCTGCTCAGTGCTTGTTGGGCCCGGGTCTTCTCTTTGCTTTCTCTCTTGAGCCCATTCCACCAGAACTGCTCTGATCAAGGTCTTGGTCTCCATCCGCCTCTGTGCTGCCAAGCCAAAGGGTCAGTCCTCCACCTTCAGCAGCAGCAGGTGACACATTGGCCACATCCTCCTCCTTGAAGTCCTTTCTTTACTTGGTTTCCTCTACTGACTGTTCCTCAGTCATCCTTTGTAACTTCCTCATCATCTTCCAGAGCTGAACATCAATGAGCCTCAGGCTCAAGTTTTAGGCCATTCTTCCTCCCTGTCTGATCCCAGTCCCTGCGTGATCCCTTCTGGTCCATTCTGTCTACCCTTCTACCCTCCAGTAGCTTCCCCAGATCACTCAGAATGAAATCCAAAGCCTCCACTGTGACCCACAGGCCAGGCATGATCAAACCCCTCTGACATCTTCAAATACAAATAGGCGTTAAATGAACAAGAATGGGAGCAACATGGGGAGGTTGTGCTCGTGGCCACACAGGGACATGGCCTCTCTTGCCTCTCCAGGCCTATAGCTGTCCTGCCTCTGTGCTTCCTGCCCTGTAGGAACTTCCTAGGCTCATCCCTTGTCCTTCATGGGATCCATCTGACAATAGCCAGACTAAGCCCCTCTCCGATCCGGGGCCTGATAGATTCCTCAGTACTTGGCTGTTCCTTTATCCTGTCTTTCATGGTGGTCACAGGAGCTGCTTGTTGTTTCTTAGGCAGGTCAGACTTTTTCATATCCCTATGCCTTTGCACCTAAAAGTCTACCTGGAGCTTCCTTTCTATCTTTCCTCCTGCTTGCACCTAGTTTTTCTTCAAGAGCCAACTCAGATGTCGTCTCCTTCAGAACTACTTCTCTGCAGCATCAAATTAAGGAGAGTCGTTGCCTGGAATACCTTGTCATAAGGGGCCCCAAATCACCATTGGAAAATTACAGACATGGAGGATGTTTTGTTTAGCAGAACTTCCCCTGGGCAGAGGACTAGGAGGTGTTCTTTGATAAGCCGCTGGGGGTATGGATATTGATGAGGAGTGAAACCCTCAAAAGAAAAGAAGAATGGGGGGGCTGTTATTTGAGGGGCTTTAGTTTTGATGCAAATGTGGGGCAATGCTCAGGACATAGAGGACAACAGATCAATAACATTGGTTTGAATATGCATTAGATTATGTCTTCTGGGGAGCTCTTATGAGTGTTCATTGGCCCTGCTTGCCTGTCCTCTCTAGTCTCAGTTATAAGCACGCCAGTTCTCCATTTATTTGGCATCTTCTACCCCACTAAGGACTGCCATGCGCTGTGACTTTCTGTCCGTACATCTGTCTCTCTCCCAGACTGCAGCCCCTTGGAGGACAGGGTCTGCGTCTTTTCTATCTTTATGATTCTAGCTATGAGCATAGAAGGCTGACATGTAGTAGGTGTTTAATAAACGTTCGTTTATTGAATGGCTGGATTTTTCCCTTTCCACCACACATACACCAGCTGACTTTTTCTCATGCCTGAAACTTGAGGGCTGGAATATATCCTGAGTAGAGTGAGTCATCAGCTTGCAGGTGCACAGATTAGAGATCACACATATGTCACAAGATGTTCAGAGAGGCTCAGAAGATGCCTCCCTCTGTGGGCTTGAGATGGTCATTTTTCCTCTAAGGATCTATCTTTCCATGAGAAAGAAGTTGGGGTAGCGGCTCTCGAAAGTCCTTCTCACTCTGAGAGAAGCTATGGGGGTTGTGAAGGGCTCCTGAGATTCGAAGTCAAAAGAGCTGGTTCATACTCTGCAAACCTCAGTTTCCCCATGTCTAAAATAAGGGCAGCAGTGAGGACTTAATCTAACAGATGTGGACATGCTTGGGAAGCTATATGGAGCTATGTCCGTGAAAGGGATTGTAGGCAATGGTTGCTTCACGCAATCACTACCTGTGTCTAGCAGTTCCTATCTGCCTTGTCATCTAACTTTGATTCATGTTCCTAAAGACCTTGGAGACTTTCATTCATGCTCTCATTCTATCCTCTGTATCATCATTCATTAGTTCATACATTTTTATTGAATGCCTGCTATGTGTCAGGCCCTTGGGCTACGATTGTACTAATTTAAACAAAACTGGGATAGCTCCAGCCCTTAGGAACTAACGGTTTCGAAGAGTAATAATAGCTATTATCATTTATTGAGGCTTCTACGCCAGGCACTGAGTCAGGGGCTTTCATAGTGATGATCTCATTTCATCCTCACATATTACTGTATTTTGTAGATATGTAAATTGAGGTGCAATGAGGCTAAGTTACTTGCCCATTTAGAAATGGTGGAGATAGGATTAGAATCCAGGTCCTTTGGTTTAAGAGCCGAAGCCCCCTTCCTCACCTCCATTAAGCTTTACCACCTTATTGAGCCCATGTTCACATGTAGCAGCTAATTATGGAAGAGCATGTGACATCTGCCTAGAGCTCATGTTCCCACCCCAGAGAAAGGAAGGAGGGTCCAGCCCAGCCCTGGGGCACACACTGTATGGGCCCTCCTGTGAGATCAGCACTGCTGAGTGCTTGGACAGCCACTTACTCAAGTAAATATCCCAGGTCACAGAGCGAGAGAAGCTAGGGCCCATGGCCTGGGTACGCCCCCACAGGTGGCAAACACCTTATACTCACAGACTCTCTAATGACAGCAAGAAAGAGCCTCCTAGAGGTGAAGGTAGGTCAGGACAGGGTTTCACTCTCCCTGTTGTCTCCCACAAACCCTTCTGTGGGTAACCTGGCATTTGTGTTTGAAAACGTGCTTGTGCAGAAGAGTGCCTGTGTGTGTGCAGGTGCATATATGCACGGGGCTGTTTGGGTGCATGTCTGTATGTTCCTGTGCATGCGCGTGTCTATTGCTTAGCTCTTGTTGCATAATAAACCACACCATTTATTGCAGCCCATACATCTGTGGCTTGCCTGGGCTCAGCTGATCTAGTTTATGTTCTCCTGGAGTGGCTCTGCTGCACATGTCACGTCCTTCTGTTGGGACCAGTGGGCTGTCCCAGACCTGTTCTTATGATGTTGACATAAAGGCAAGAGGGCAAGTAGAAACATGTGAGGTGTCTTAGGACCTTGCTTTAGAACTGGCACTCCATCACATTTGCCTTATTCTATTGGCCAAAGCAAGTTACATGACCCAATGCAAAGTCAAGGGGCAAAGAAATATATCCTGCTCCTCTGAGTGGTAAGCACTGCAATATCATGTGGCAAAGGATGGTAATACAGGCAGAGGTGAAGAATTAGGGCCAGTATTGTGTTCTTTCATGTATGCATGCATGTATACTTACATATGCTTATGTACATATAGGCAAACTGTTTGGGAGTGTGCATGAGAATATATAGCTGTGTATGTGCATGAGCGCCCTGTCACATGTATGCCAATGTATATGTAGCTGTATTTATGCACAAGACTATCAAGCTGTGTATGTCTGCATAAGAACCTCCCTCAAACACACACACACAGCATCTGGCCAGGCCACACCAGAAGAGGGGACAAGTCCATCTTACGAAGTAAAACAAACCCTCACAGGGATGCCTGTGGGGCCCTCCGGTGAATCCCACATCATCTGCATGTGCTCAAGTAGATCTTGCTCCGTTAGTGGTCCTGAGAAAATTCACTGGTCAGTTGCCTTGTAGTCTATTATTACCCAGATGTCTGTGTGTTCCAAACAATTGTTTTTAAATTGCTTCATTAGTCTGTCTCAGCAGACCCAATCCCGCTACACTTGACTGGCTCAGATTCTCTGAGACAGAGCTGGTGGGAGCTGGGCAGGCTGCTTGCTTGCTGATGCATCTCCTAGAAGGGGGTGCCCCCAGAGGAGACAAGGAGGAGGTGCCCCACCCACCTCACAGAAGAGGAAGCATTCAAAGATGTGGATTCCAGAGTTAGAGACAGCTGGTTTCAAGTCCAGAATCTGCAATTTACAAACTGCATGACCTGTGTAAGCTCCTTGAGCCTCAATTTCCCCTTCTGCAAAAGGGAGTCATTGTCCTGATATTTGGGGTGGGTATAAGGAAGGAAGAAGATGATGTGAGTGTGAAGAACCCACGTGGTTCCTGGCCCAACTGGTTGTCCCCTTCCCTTTGCTTCCACAAAGAGCCTTTGATCTCTCTGCGGAGGTCAGGTCACAACCAGGTCTGAGCAACTAGGTAGGTGAAGCCAGTGACCTCCAGAGGTCACTGGTATTCCAGGTAACTACCTGAGGATTCACATCTAACTGACCTTGCCCTGTCCAAGAAAAACCCTGCAGGCAAAGGTCAGGACACAGGACATAGGGTCATGTGACCTGCATTCAAATGCCTGCTCCCCACTCACCAGTGGTGTGACCTTGGGCTAACCGCCTCTCTTCTCTAAGTCCCAGTACATTCCTCTGAAAGCAAGGATATTAATAGTACCCAACTCAGAGGGTACGTTTCTGCATAACCAAAGCTTTTCCTTGCAACTCCAATCTCCATCTTACTCCCTGGGATGGAAATTATCCTGGATGTCTTACCCAGGTCCCTGCCTCCCCAGCCAGAGGATCGTGGACAGTCTTTCTCAGTAACTCAGCATCAGGAATGTTGGCTCCCACCATACAGTGCATGGAACCAGCGCTGGGCTTCTGAGTTGTTTCCTTCTCTCATTAGCTGTCAGTTCTCCAGCAGTCAGGGTACGACAGAGATGCTCTTGGTCCTTGCTCCTAATCCACACAGAAACATTTGCTGTAAAGGGCCACATAATAAGTATTTTAGACTTTGTGGGCCACATATAACCTCTGCCACACATTTTTTGTGTGTCGTTGTCAATTAGTTTCAACCCTTTAAACATGTAAAACCCATTCGTTGCTTGACAGCCACACCAAAGCAGGCTGATTGCTGGTCCATGGAGAGACAGGTGAACACACTAGTTAAAAATGTGTGTTAAATACATGTTATCCAGGCTATGAGTGAGGACACTGTATGGCTCTGATCAGTAATCCCAGCTACTTAAAGGCATTTTCCCCCTCATACCAGTGAGAGGTTGTGCTCCCAAACCATTTGGACACCTGGTCTTTTCATTAGTGTGATGTGATTGCCATCAATAGCAAATATTCATTTAGCACCGATTATGTGTGGGGCATGGTCTGGGTACCTCCACACAATTGATCTTACTTATTGTTCAAATAACCTTAATAGGTGAAAATTCCTGTGCCTATTTTATATAGGGGGTCAGAGCTGGTCACTTCGCTCCAAAGTTCCAACTCTGGTCACTTTGCTCCAAAGCCATCTCAACAGAGAAGGCCCCCACATGAGAATTTAGAGGTGATACAGAGAAAGGGCAGGTAGGGATAAGGAGGAGGAAGAGAAAAGAAGAGAAAGCAGATACTCTTTCGTCCCCTGTCCTATACCAAAAACTGACTAAATAGCATAGTGAGTTTTTGAAAAGTGTTTTTAAATTTCTTTGGTAACATATGATATATGTTTATGATTGTAAAAATCAGTCAAAGGAATGAACCAAGAAGAAAGTAAAACAATCACCCGAAATCCTACTCCCAGAACAACCCCTGGTACCATTCTGGTGAATATTCTCAGACACCTCTATCTGATTGTAAACACATATGGACACAGTTTTAAATGAACGGGAGCAGACTCCACATGCTGTTGTGTAACATGCTTTTTTCTCTCGACAATATGTTGTGGACATCTTTCCACGTCAATAAATATAGAGCGACAGCTTCGTGTTAAATGGCTGCATAATATTTGATGGCATGTACAAACAGAACTTGTGAACGCAAAAGAGGCATTCGGTCTATACGGCTCCCAATGTGTGTGTCTGTGGGACTGGGCTCAGGTGCCTGAGTGACGACATCGTGGCTGCCAGGGCAGGCGGGAGGTGGGGGAGGGAGGGGTTCAGATTTACCCTGCTAGAGACCAAGTCTCTCCAGGATGGGTTCCAACAAACTTAGACTCCAGGTGCGGCCTCAAGTGGGGCTGTTGGAGGAGGTCAGTGACCCCAAGTCACTCCGCAGAAAGCCATTGCCATTCTCCCCTGGGGTTTCTTTGTGAGCTGCCCCAGTATGACATGGCAGACATTCCATTTTATGCGGAAGCTATGAAAACCTACACATCAGAAAAAAAAAAGAAGATGATTATTCTTTGGGAGATTATGGTTAGTGATTAAGGGCAGCTCACTGCTTTTGTGATCCTGGGCAAGCCGTTGAAATCCCGGAGATGCAGTTTCCCCATCTGTAAACTGGGGATAATAATAGTTCCTAGATCGCAGAGCTGCGGCGAGGATTAAATGAGATAATGCAAACGAACGGAATACACTCTCTATCTGGCATAGGTAGGTGTTCAGTCATGTCAGTTCCCTTCCTTCCCCAACCATGTCCTCCTCCTCCCCGTTCACTGCATCCTCTCTGGAGATCTGCAGGTTTCCTCCAGCATCAGCCTAGAGAGACAAGTGTGGAGAGAAGTCTCTCTGTGTGGTTTGGACTCTCCGAGGAATGGCTGGGGTTTTGGAGGGTCAGACAGGAGAAACGGGTTTTTTTGTGGGGGATGATCTTGGTTTTCTAATCCCTGCAGGAAGCAAATGAGTAGGGGAGGGATGAGGGACTCAAAATTAGAGCTCCACCAATAGGGGTAGGTGCTGGAACACCCAGGATGGGTCGCCAAAGGCAGAAGCTTCTAACAGGAGAGCCTCAGTGGGCTGCCTCAAAGGATAATAAGCATCACTGCAGGGCTGTGAGCAGAGGTGGGGATGACCTGAGTGAAATCTTTCCAGATCAGAGTCTGTGAGAACAGAGGTCAGCCTGCTGATGCTCCCCAGCTGGGTGGGAGGCAGAAGGGACAGAGGGGCAAAGTATCTCACCGGCTCCTGGGGGCAGGCAGGGTCCCAGTGGCTGCCTCTGTGATTTGCATTCAGCCCTCGCCTCTAACTAACTCTGTATGCGGCAGCCTGCTCCCAGAGATGAGCTATTTTAAGTGCTTCCCCTCCGCCCCTAAGGGTGCCATGTGTTTATCTTGCTTTCGAGTTAAAAGGGAAAATCAATTTCACTCTTACCTTAGGAAGGTTTGGGGATAGGGGCTGTGGAGTGGCTTCATTTCATTAAAATGAAAATGGGAGTGGGGGCAGGAAGGGCTTCAGATTCCCACCCCTTGTGGGTAGATATGAATAAACAATAACCTGGGTGCACAGTCTGCTTCTCCCCCCATCAGCCCAGACTATGGGGCCCCAGGAGGCCTGAGGTTCTTCTGTAATAGGGGACTGGACTGTGCGTACAACCTCCCATCCCAGAGAGAAGAGCCAAGCTCATGAAGAGCCAAGCTCGTGTGTGTGTGTGTGTGTGTGTGTGTGTGTGTGTGTGTGTGTGTGTGTGTGTCTGGCTCAAGCTAGTCCAAATACGTATGCATGTATGGGCTTAGCACAGCTCTGAGCTCTGGGCACCATTCTTTTGGATGGACATAGGCTCTGACCCAGGCTCCAGGTCTCGGCTGGGCTATTTCAGGCTCTGCTTGGCGATACTGGGTCTGCTACCCTCCCTACCCTCCCCTTTCATAGCTCCCTTGGTAGTCTACTTTTCTACCATTGTCCCTCGCAGCCAGCAGGGGATCCCAGCTTCAGCCCTTGGCCTAAGGAGCTGTTCAGGTTGCCTCCCTCTCTGAAATCTGGGGCCCAGGAAGTGGCATCGCTCCAGAGAGAGGCTTGAGGCGGCCAGGTGTAGCTTTCTGTCTATACAGCAGAAGGCACCTGACCAGAGAAGGATCAGCTGGAGGCCTCTCTTTCCTGTCTCTGGAAATTTTCAATGAGCAGAGCCTTTAGGATTGTAAGTTTAGAGAAAGTGTTGGGGAAATTCTGGAGATGGAGCCTCCCTAGAGAGTGGTAAACCAAGTATAAAAAGTGAGTAGTAAACCTGCCTGTCCAGCCATCCCTTCCCAAAGACCACCCGTCCCAGTGCTTCAGTGGAAGCAGACTGAAGGCTGCTGGGATAAGATCTGGGATTGAGTTGACTGTTTTTCTTTCCTATCTACCTGGTTATTTAACTAACATTCAGTGAAAATATTTAGGTTCAAGCTGTTTAAAAAATCTCTTTACCTTCCTGTTGATTAACACTATGCATACACTGGACTGCAGGAGGGCTCGACAGTAAAGTAGACAGGGTTGCTGCCCTCGAGAAGCTCGCAATCCAAGGGGAAACGGACAGGGAAACAGAGTGAATGAGGCAGATGCTCCGATAGAGACATGAGCGAAATGCTGCAGGAGTGAATGTATGGTGATAACTCATTCTGTAGGGGACCTGCAGGGGAAAGGCTCACAGAAGAAACAGGGTTTAGCTGCCCCTGAAAGGATGAGCAGAGATTTACAAGGTGCCTAAACAGGTGAGGAGTGACCGAGCCTGTGGGAACAACCTTGACAGATATTCAGTGACCCAATGTACGTGGTAGGTTAGGAGCAGTGGGTTGGAACAGGCAAGGGTGAGTGGAAATGCACCAGGACCTGGCGTCCCAAGGCCATAGTGGGTTCAGTACACTGCTAGAGATGCCACAGCTCTCATTTTATCCTCGTGACTATCTTTCAAGGTCAGTGTGATCATCCCCACTTTACAGATAAGGAAACTGAGGCCCAAAGAGGACTAGTGATTTGCCCAAGATCAGAAAGATAGTAAGTGGCAGAACCAGGATCCAGTGCTGACTCTATCTAACCTCAGAGGTCGTGCAGCCAGAAACAATAGGCTTAGGCATTTGGGGTTTATGATAGAGGCAGTGGGAAGGGGCTGGGAGTCTGGAAGGTTTTTGAGGAGAGGAATGGAAGGTTCTCCATTGTTGCTTTAAGAAGATCACTTTGTAAGGGAATGGATTGGCTTGAGGGGAGGGGGTGAGCTCAGACAGCTGTCAGTAGGCTGTCAAAACAGCCCAAGCTGGAGAGGAAGGAGTGAGGTGATGGGAATGTGGGTTAGGAAGGACATGAGAGACAGGGCTGGGTACTGGCAGGGTGTGTGGGGGAGCTTGTAGAATGGACACTGAACAGGGCTCTCACCACTACCTCACAGAACCCATGGGTTGGAGAGTGTCCATTAGGTCATGCAGTCCATGCTCCGGCCTCAGATCCTGTTGCTTGAATTCCCTTGTAAATCACCTGGGCTTTGGGAACCCAGTGAACGACTCCTCCAGGATGTAAAAACACCTCAGGGTCCAATCATACTCTTCTAGTACGGGGTGTTCACTTCTTTCTGATTCTAGGATGCTTTCAGCTGTTAGAAAGGTCTCTTTTCAATTAAAATGAAACATCTCTCAGCAGCCTCCATGGGATCAGATACTTGACGACCATTCTCATGTTCTCCCAAATTCTTTTCGTCTCTAGGCTACATAGTAATAATGGCAATAATGTGAACATTTAGTGTGCTTTTACGTTCTCGGTGCTGTGCTAAGAGCTTTACATTTGCTGTCTCAGGAGCTAGATCATAAGTAGTTTTGAAATGTCTTCATGAGGAGTTTCATTGTAATCCCAAAGGCATAAGGGTTTGCTGCAGAATTTTAAGTAGGGGAGGGGATAAGTTAGGAAGACCACTCGGGTGTCCAGTGTGAAGAGTGCCCTGGCGGGGATGAGAATGAGGCCAAGAGGCTGTTGGGATAACCCAGGAAATAAACAAATAGGATGTGAACTTCAGTGATGGTAAACGCTATGGCAGACAAGAGATAATTTGACAGACAAGGGTAAAATCAGTAGAATCTGGGGAATAGTTAGACATTGGAAGTGAAGGAGAAAGAAGAATCCAGGGTATCTTCAAATTTTTGTCCCAGGTGGATTCTGAGACATAAAGTTTATGAAGAGTATCTGGATCACTCTGTGGGTGATGAGAGGGGTTGGATTAGAAGGCAAGATTGCATTTAGCTTTGAACATGAGGAGTCGTAGATGCCAGTGGGATACTATTCATTGACTTGTTAGTTTGTTCATGCATTAGTTCATTTAACAAGCTTGTACTGAGCATCAACTATACACCAGGCACTCTGCTAAGTACTAAGTTTATGAAAACTTAGTCATCCCTGTTCTTGAAGGGCTTACTATCTAATAGAGGGAGACAGATATGTAAACCGACAAGTGTAAAAAAGCTAGTATTACAATTGAAAGAATAAACTGTGATGAATCCACACAATGGAACATTTTCCAGTGTAAAAAGAAAAGAGCTATCAAGCCATGAAAAGACTTGGAGAAAACTTAATTTCATATTTCTAAGTGAAAGAAGCCAATCTGAAAAGGCTACATACTCTGTGATTCTAACTACTTGACATTCTGGACAAGACAAAACTAAGGAGACAGTAAAAAGATCAGTGGTTGCCAGAAGTTAGGGGGAGGGAGGAATAAATAGGTGGAGTGTATAAGATTCTTAACCAGAGAAACTATACTATATAATACTATAATGGTGGATACATGTCATCGCACATTTGTCAGAACCCATAGAATGTATAACGCCAAGAGTGAACCTTAAGGTAAACTATGGGCTTTGAGTGACAATGATTTGTCAGTGTAGGTTCATCGATTATAACAAATACAGCATTCTGGGTGAGGAGGTTGACATAGGGCTGTGCATGTTTGGAGAGAGTAGGTATATGGAAAGTATCAGTACTTTCTTCTTAATTTAGCGGTGAGCCCAAAACTGCTCTAAAAATAAAAACTATTTTAAAAATTAGTATTACAAGATGCTAAGATTGAAATCTGTATAGAGAATAGAATTCTGGGTTGTCAGAAAGGGATTCATTATGGAGGTGACTTTTGACTTGTAGAATAAATGGAGATAATAGGTCTACCACTGCATAACTCAGGAGAGGGCTCTAGATGGGTGATAATGATTTGGAATTCATCAGATCATCAGTGAACACTGTGGAAACCAAGGGAACCCAGAGAAGAGTGTGTCAAGTTCAGAAGAAAAGAGACATGAAGGTGGGACCCCAGCTATGCTGATGCCTGAGGGGAGGGAAGAGCATGGCAGAGATGAGAAGGTATGTTCTGAAGTGGAGGCAAAAAAATGATAAGAAAGAGACACTAGGTAAAAGGAGGATGCTGGAAAGTAGAGAGTGAGAGAGAGAGAAGCAGTGCTCATGGTTGATCAGTAGAGAGAGAGAGAGAGAGAGAGAGAGAGAGAGAGAGGCTAATTCTGTATGAGAGTGGCACTGGGGAACTCAGAAATGAGGGAAATAGATAAGCCTCTGAGAGTCTATTTGAATCAATGGACTAGAGCAGAGATATGCTGGGTCATCTAAAAATGAAAAATAGTTTGGGGGCCGGGAGTACCGAACTGTAGCCTATTTTGTATGTCTAGCAAATCAAAAATAAGAATGTGTTGGTCAGAAGAAAGTTGGTCACAGAGCAGAAGAAAGTGAGAGTCCTCAGACCAAAGATGGGCAGTGCCCATCTCAGGGCTGTGTAGAAAGGAAATCTCTTCTTTCTAAAGGACAGATATGAAGGGCTCAAGCCGTAAGACTTTTGAGTTGTCTGGTCCCAATGGCAAGACCATCTCAAGATGCAGAAGGCTGAGGTGGCCTCTAGTCCCTTCATTCAGCCTTTGTTCTGAGTCTGTTCACCAAGCAGCTTTCCAGGCCCATGTAGGTCTGCTCCTAAGATGCCAGGTCTTGAGCCCAGCCCTTCCCAGTGGAGACTGAGAAGTTGGAATTTCGGTATTTTTGTCAAGCTGCTCATCAGATTCCCTACATGCCCTTTATTCTCCTCACCTGGCCTCACCCTTCATTAACAAAATGAAACTCTCTCACCTTTCCCCCAACAAATCTACTAAACTTCCGATACTTGGCATTTAAATCTAGACTCAGTATCTTCCCTTCATTTACATAGATTAAGGACACCTATGCCTATCATGTCCATATCCTCCATTTATGCCCCGAACTTCATCCCAGCTCACCTTCTGAAGGACCTTGCTCCTTCCATCCCCCTCCCCCTCTACTAGATCATCCTCATCTGCATATGCACATGTTCTGGAATAAACCATCTTTAAAAAATCTCCTCATTGACCAGACATCTCCTTCCAGGTATTGTCCCATCTCCCTGTTTCTCTGCATGGCAAGACATTACAAATAAATAATTGTTTAGTCACTGTAATCACTTCTCTGCCTCTGATTCTCCCCTGGACCTTTTCCCACCAAAACCACTCTTGTCAAGATTACCCATGATCCCTATCTTGCCAAATCCAATGGTATCTTCTCATTGGCACTCAACCCTGATGACCCCTCCCCTTTCCTTAAAACAGCTCCCCTCTTAGCTTCTGGGACACCCACTCTCCTTGATTCCTTCCCACATTATGGGCCTCTCTTCAGTGTCTTTTGCAGGTTCCCTATCCTCTATTTGTTGGAGGACCAACAGCTCCCCACACTATGTCTTCAGCCTTGGGCTCCACTGAGCCTCTGGCTCACCCATTCTAATGCATCATTGACAGTGTCCCATGGATGTCTATCAGGCCTCTCAGATGGCACATGGCCCAAACTTCTTACTTTCCTCACAAAAATCTGTGCCTCATCTCAGGAAATGGCACCACCATTCACCTCAGTGCTCAAGGCAGATACTCAGAGTCACCTTTGATTCCTCCCATGTTTTTCTGTCCTACAACCAGGCCAATTACAAGTTTTTTGGTTCTACTTAGAAATTATATTTTGACTCTGTCAAATTTTCTACATTTCTACAGTATCACCTCTAGTAGATGCTGTGGTATGTCCAGGCACTTATTCTTCCAGCTGCTGAGTCCTTCTCCAGGAATTCCCCTCAGCTGAAGAGAACACCTTGGCCTGAGGCTGTGGCCCCCAGGTCCACATCCAGTGACTGGTTGATTCTAGGGTAGGAAAACCTAATCCTCTTGCCTCAGTTCAGGACAGCTCTGAGGATCTCTCTCTGCTCTAGAGCTTCCCTTGAGTTAGGGTAAGGGCTTTGTTGCAACTTCATCGCAGTCTGATTTTTCCCTCTGTCCAATCCTGCCTTCCTCACTCCCCCGCAGTTGTTCCTGAGTTCAGTTCCCAGTGAATTACCTGCATGCAAATCACAGAATTTCTAAGACTGTCTCCTGGGTAACCCGACCTCCATCACTCTAGTCAAAACCACTATGATTTCTGCCCCCTACACATACATACCACTATAATAGCCATCCAACTAGTCACCCTGCTTTGGCCCTTGCCTCCCATAATCTATTCTTCATGTAGCAACCAGACTGATCTTTATAGAATAAAAATCACATCAATAACTCACCTGCTTTAAACCTCTATTGATTCACTGCTGCACTTGGAATAAAATGCAAACTCTCCACCAGGGTCTACAAAGCCACATGTGGTCTGGCCCTGCTGATGTCTCTGGCTTCATCTTCCATGACTCACTGCTTGCTCAACTCTGCTCCGACCACACTGGCCCTCTTTCTATTCCTTGGACACCCCCAATGTTTTCCCCACTTTAGAGCCTTTGAATTGGTTGTTTGCTCTAGAATGCTCTTACCCCAGATCTTCCCATGGTTGGCTCCTTATTTTCATCTGGACGCTAGCTCAAATGTCACCTCCTTAGAGACTTTTTCTCCAGACGCCCAGTCTAAGGTAGCCCCCTCACTCATGTATCATTCTCTATTACTCTACCCTATCTTATCATCAGTACAATGTTTGCTACTCTCTGAAGTTTTACAGCTCTAAAGTTTTACCTCTATGCCTAGAACGTAATCTCCATTGAGAGTAGGGACAGTTCCTACTGAGTGGTTTAGTACTGCATCTGCAGTATCCTGAAGTGTGCAAGTGTGTGAATGGATGAATTAATGAATGGATGAATGAATGAAGTGTGCAAGTGTGTGAATGGATGAATTAATGAATGGATGAATGAATGAATAAAAGTTGCCAGGAGCCAGCCTGTCAGGGTCTGATCACTCTTGGGTCTTCCTGACAGAGGTTTAGATTCAGTGAGTGTCTCCTTGGAACAAGCTCTAAGCGACTTCAGTCACCAACATCAAAGTTCACAGAGAAGTCAAGTCCAGGAAGTATGCAAACTATCCATCAGATTTAGTAACCAGGATATGATTGATGACCTTGAAGAAAACAGCTTCAGTGGAGTAGAGGAAGTAGAGGAATTAAACTGCAGAAAAATGGGAGTGAATAGATGAGCAAAAAGTGAATACAGAAAACTCTTGGAAGAAATTTGTCAGGAATGGAAAATCTCACTTGTTTCCATTGATTTTTTTATGATGGGCTTTGCTTGGTTATAACCTAAGGGGAAATTGCTGATCTAGCACCACTATGTGCACCAGCTAACATCATTGGCTGTTGGCTTTGCCAGGCTCTCTTCTAAGCTCTTTGTGTATTTTCATTTTTTATTGATATGTAACAAATTATCACAAATTTAGCAGCTTAAAGCAATGTGTATTTATTACCTCACAGTTTTTGTGGATCAAGAGTTCTGACATGGCTTTGTTGGTTCCTCAGCTTGTGGTCTCACAGCCTACAATCAAGATGCCAACTGGGCTGCATTCTCATCTGGAGCTCAACTAGGGAAGACTTTACCTCTAAGTTCACTCAGATTGTTGGCAGAATTCACTGCCTTGTGGTCGAAGGCCTTGCCTTCTTATTGGTTATTGGCTAGAGGCTTCCCTAGAGGTCCTAGGACCTACAAGTCCTACATGTAAGCCACTTGCAGTTGCTACAGGCCACCCACTGTCCCTAGAAGATGCTCAGAGTTTCCCAAAGTGGCCTTTCCAATTTGGCTGCTTACTTCATCAATCCATCAAGGTGAGTCTCTATCTCCATCTTCTAGGACAGTCTTATACAGTGTGACATAATTATGGGAGTGACAGCCAATAGTCTATTAGTTAAAAGCAAGTCGCAGGTCCTGCCCACACTGTGGGAAGGAATTACACAAAGGCCTGAATGGCAGGGGGTGGAGATCATAAGTGTCACCCTAGAGCCTGTCTTAATGTGTATTAACACATTTTATTCTTACAAAAACACTGTGGGAAGGGTCTTATTGTGATACCCATTGTATGGAGGAGAATGGATGACTGATAGACAAGACCCCAAGGCAATCAGGAAGGAGACACTGCTGAGCATACCTGAGAAATTCTCCTGTAATTAGAGGAGAGACACCTCAGTCTTTGATGCTGAAGAGGAAGGAGGGAAGAAGAGAAGGATTCAGATTAGTATGTAAGGTCAGGGTGATATTCTAGGTATCCACCCAAGAAAAATAAAAATATATTTCCAAACAAAGACATATATGTAAACGTTTGTAGCAGCATTATCCATAAAAGCCAAAAAGTAGAAACAACTCAAATGTCCGTCAAGTGGTGAAAAAATGAAATGTGCTATATCCATACGATGGAATGCTATCCTGCAATAAAAAGAATCAATCATTGGTACATGCTACATACAACATGTTAAATGTTACATGCAACATGGATGAACCTCGAAAACATCATGCTGAGTGAAATAAGTCATATACAAAAGGTTGCATATTGCATGACTCCATTTATATGATATATCTAGAAAAGATGAATCTACAGAGACAGAAAGTAGCTTAATGGTTGCCTAGGGCTGGGGCTGAGAATAGAGAGTGAATGCAAATGGGCACAGGATTTCTTTTTGAGGTGATGTAAATGTTCTAAGATTAGAATGTGGTGATGGTTGCACAATTCTGTCAATACACTAAAAATCATTGAATTGTATACTTCATACGGATGGATTTTATGGTATATAAATTACACCTCATAAAGCTGTTTAAAAAAAAAAAGATTGGAGCAATAAGTTGACAAAGTACCTCCCATCCCTGCAAATTGGCATTTTTTTCTCCAGTGGAGGTCAGGTCATATGCTGAGACTCGGGAGTGTGGCACTGAGGTGAGGGGTTTGTCAAGAAGGGAGAAGAATTTAGAAATCCAGTGAGGGGACTGTAGACAAAGCTGAGTGTAGAAGGTCATTGCTGGTAGAGATGAGTGTCCAGCCAAGGGGGAGTCTGTGATCTGGTTGTGTCCCTAGTCTACAGTATAACAGTTTCCGGTCTTGCTTCTCTCAGAAACCCAAGTCCCTAAAAAAAGGAAAAGAATCATTGGATTAAACCAGGCTTGGCATTTTGCTGGATGGGATGGAAAAAAAAAAAAAAGGACAACGAGATTGAGAGCGCTGGCACGATTGAGATCGGTAGGATAGTGGTGGCAGCTCTGATAGCAGGTCAGGAAGCGATGCCGTGGCACTGGGGAGGAGCTGATGGACTGAGACACTGTGGAGAGTTCGGAGAATAGAGGTCTCGAGAAAGACAAGGACCAGGGGCTGCAGGGACAGTCAGATGGGGGCACTGCATATGCTTTACCCTTTATGTCCTCAACTGTCGATGCCCTTCCAGAAAGTATGGCACCAGAACTGAGCATCCCATCCCAATGCACTGTGTGGTCTGAGCAGGGTAGAACAGGTCATCTCCCTTGGAATAGGTGTTAATCTTCTGTTGAAGCACCCCAAGTTAATCTTGTGGGGCAGCTTGGAACAGCCCGAACAATGGTGCTCTGTAGCCAGCTTGTCTGTATTTGTCTGCAATTCAACTCTTGCCTCCACTCTCTCTGTGTGGTCTTTGGAAATGTTGCCGAACTGCTCTCTGCATTAGTTTTCTCATCTGCAGATTAGGGATCATAATATCTTATAAGCCATCGTGAGGATCAAATGGGACATTGCTATAAAGCATCAAGTATGGTACCTGGCCTGAAGAATGCATTCAAAAAATGTGTGCTGTTGTTGGTACCCATGGCAGGAAGCTGACATGCCGAGCTCATTCTTAAATCACAGCCCGAGAGCTATGGAGTGGGGGCTGCTGTAAGTCAGAAATTGGGTTTGGGACCCAAAGGCAAAATTGCACATTTATACTTAGGGCACTTCATCTCGTAGATCTCAGCTTCCTGGTCCAGCCCGAGGACGTCTATTTGATCCCACCTCCTCGGCAGTGCCTCCGCAGTTTCCTGCAGCCGTGTACTGTATACCTGTCTGCAAGCAGGTGCCTTTTGGCAATCTCTAAGTCACTGGTAGAAATGCAAGCTCCTGGGCCACCAGAGCTTGTCATGCTGCCTGTGGTTGGGATCATACATCCAAAGAAGGAAAATATAAAAAATGCAAGCCCTTGGGTCCTCCAACACCTGCTTGGGGACTGAGGCAGGGGGAGGGAGGGACCAATCTCTTATATCAGATGCCTCCCTGGGGCTCAGAACCTCCTCTCCTCAGCTAGCAGGGCCCTTCGAAGGTGAAGGCGATTTTACCCCAGCCTCCCTCCTGGGATGCCTTCCATTCACGCTTCAGGTCCCACAAGAAGGGGGATCGATGCTTTCTGTATCTCTGGGAGACAGACCACGCATTGACTATTGCCAGCTTCCCCTCTCTCTCGTGTATCTTCCATACTTCATTTGTGAAAAGAACTGTAATTACCCTCGAGGAGTCATTGGAGAAAAGTGTACAAATTGAAAAGGACTGGAAATGGGCACCTCTGGCTGCAGAGAAAACACTTTTCAATATTGAACCGTTCTCTCCCGGGCCTGTGAATTCCCATTTGGTCAGCCCTTAGCATTTCTGCCGCAAACTGTGGCAGCCTTTGTGGCCACCCTGACAATGGGTATTTGACACCGAGGGCAGTGAGATTAATGAAAGACCAGAGTTTTCTATTTCTTCCTTCAACAGCTAACTACTTTCTTTTCAACTCCTACTGCTAAATAGCTTGGACGATTAATAAAGCTTCAGTTGTACTTTGTTTTTTTCTCTTTTCTTCTTTTCTTCCCACGCAGTTGGTTGTTTATGCTGCCTTAACCTGACCGTCCAGTGGCCTTGTTAACTGGTCCAGAGACTTGGATCTTGCCAAGTGTGGAGAGTTCTGGGATTTGCAGAAGAAAAGCTCCCTGTTATGGGCAGCTATCTGAGGATAAGTTGCTGAAAGCTTTGTCCCAGGCCCCGAAAGGTGACCCTGGGCCAGGGCCAACCTCTGAGCTCCCTGCCCAGTTGCCTGGTCTGATGGTGCCTCTTGGCCTAGAGACCTTCGTTCTCGGGGACTGGAGAAGGGGGAGGGAGGGACCAATTTCTTATATCAGGTGCCTCCCTTGGGCTCAGCACTTCCTAGGGCTGCCGTAACTAGTGACCACAAATTTGGTGGCTTACAACAGAAGTGTATTCTCCCACAGTTCTGGAGGCCAGTACTCCAAAATCAAGGTTTCAGCAAGCTTGGTTCCTTCTAGAGGCTCTGAGAGAGAATCTGTTCATGCCTTTCTCCTAGTCCCTGGTTGCTGCCGGCAGTCCTTGGCAGTTCTTGGCTCGAAGCTGCCTCTCTCCATTCTCTGCCCCGATGTCTCATTTCCTCTCTGACCCTGCATCTCTGTGTCTTCTTTTCTATCTCTTATAAAGATATAGTTGCTGAATTTAGGGCCCACCATGATCTAGGATGATGATCCCATCTTGAGATTCTTCCCTAAATTGTATATGCAAAGACCCTTATTCCAATAAAGTCACATCCAAAGGTTCCAGGTAGATATATATTTTGGGGGGCACAATTCAGACCATTACAGGACCCACACAATTCTTATGCCCCCTGAAACTCAGAGCTTGAGCTGACTCGAGTCCCTATACTCTGCTCAGTGCTGGAGGCTGAAGACCATCCTGTGCCCACAGGAGCTGTCATGGGGCAAGTCGGGGTGGGGTGAGGCAGGCAGTGAAGGAGGGGAGTGAGCACAAACCACTGAAACAGTGGATTGCCAGTGCCCTCCACTCACCTACTCTCTGGCTATCTACCCTACATAGAGCGAACTCTCACATACCAACAGGGTTTGAGGCAGCTGCTCAGAACCCCTCCTCCTCAACCCGTTTCTTCTTCATCTTACCACTCTAGCTCTGAACTCTCAATTCTAGGACACTGAATTCATCCTTGCCTTTGACCCCTCCCCTCATTTCTGTCCTTGGACTTCTGTTCTTGAACAGACTCTGCCGGGCTCCCTCCCTTAGCCCTGGCTCCTTCTACCGTCCTGGGTGACAATAACAGCACAAATAGCACACATTTTTGGTGTTTATTCTGTGCCAGGCACTGTTCTAAGCACTTTATATACATTAATTCACTTACTCCTCACAATGGTCCTATGAGGAGCCATTTCCATTTCAGAGATGAAGAAACTGAGGCACGGATATGTTCAGGAATTTGCCTAAGGCAGGGTTTCCTAACCTCATCACTACTGTCATTTGGGCTGATACTTCTCCGTTGTGGGGACTGTCTTGTGCATCACAGGATGTTTAGCAGCATCCCTGGCCTCTGCCTACTAGATACCAATAACACCCCACCCCCTCAGTTGTGTCAAACTTTGTGCCAAAGTTTCCTGAGGGGCAAAAACACCTCCAGTCAAGAACTACTGGCCTAAGGTCATCCGGTGGGGAGCAGCCAAGCCAAGGTTAGAGCCAGGCAGGCTACATGTGGCCTTCCCACTTCTTCTCTCTGTCCAATGCCTAGTCGGAGCTTTAACCTGTGCTGGTCCTGAAAGTGCAAAGTTAGGGCTAAAACTTCAGCCTGTACCCCATGGAATCTAATACCTACCTAGTCTTTCTAAAAGTGCCAAGCCAGGCTAACCAGGCACTGGGAGGAGGGGTGCACACTTTCCAGAACATCAAGGGGTCTCTCCAATCTTGCACGGCTCCTGGCTGCCTGAGCAGGCTTGTTGTTTGGGCCCGACCACAGCAGCTCCATGTGCACTGTGACCCTGGCTCACAAGCATACCCCAAGATTCTCCCTGGTCTCCCCTTCTTACAACAGGAGAAGGAGATTTACCCCTATGATGGCTTCCTAGGGAAAGTGCAAGGATTCCACCTTTTCTCCTTAAAAACATGAGAGATTCCCCTGTACTCACAGGGGAGGGTATGACCTTTCCAGATCTCTTCACTCTGGCTTTTGTTGACTCTAGAAATGGTGGGGATTTTGGAGTCTGCGGAGAAGGACTAGTCATTAAAATACTAAGTTAATAGCCCCTGGTGGTCATACTGCCCTTGGCTTATGTCCATCTTCTCTTCTACGAAGAAGAAAAGAAGGTATTAAATTAGGAAAGCCAAAAATGGTTGTTTGCATGCTCTCTCTCTCTCTCTCTCTCTCTCTTCTTGAGTTGATTTAGGTTGGGACCTAAACAAGTTCTATCGAATGCATTTGGCTAAGTTCTTTATTTTTATGTATAAATTTATAAACTAATTTTAATAGCATTAACATTAAACTGACACACACACACACACGCACACATACACACACATACACAGATCTGTACAGCGATTGTATAAAGCTTTGCATTTCTTTAACAAGAGCCCCTTTCCACCTGATTCTATAATGAACAAGAAAGGACCTTATCGTGTCATTCTCAGGGGAAATGTTCCCGCACTTTCTAAACATACAGAGACTCCGAGGTGCTAGCTGCTTTTCATCGTCTGCTATAATCACTCGTTTTTTATTGGCACATAAAAGGGCTTCCTATAAAACATATTAAAGCTTCCGATTCTGAATGAAAAGCACTTGATGTAAAATCTCTTCATGAATAGGAAACACAGTCAACATGGGGTGGATGGCATCTCTCCTGGGGGGAAGGGACAGAGCGCCCAGGAGTATGGTCTGGCACCACCCTTCCAAGAATCTGGGGCTGAGGAAATCACCCTCGGCATTTGCTCCTTCTCCTACGACTGAGCCCTCCACAGATGTGTTCAGTCACGTACCAAGGAGGATCTGAAGCCCCAGGCAAACATGATACACGGCTCCCGGATGCCTGTTTTATTAGAAGATTCAGAAAAAAAAAAATGTTATTATCTTCACATGCAAACAAACATGGCAATATTAAGGAGTAGAATATAAAATATGTGCGCATGTTTAAGACTAGAATGCGGAATTTCAGAGAAACTGCCTGGCTCTGAGTGAAGCTTCCATCTAGTAGGATCCTCTTGTGGAAAAGTTCAAGCCGCAATGGCGTTTGGACCCAAGCCCTCTTTCCTCAGTAGTTAGAATCCTTTATGATCTGGCTCCATCACTGGGTGAAAAAGTCCGCTCTCTGAGAACGTCAGCGCCCTGAGAGCAGACCCGCATTTTCCCAGATGAGAGAACTCAGGCTCAGAGGGGAAACCTGATTCTCCCAGAAGCACACAGCTAGCACTGTCAGCACCCAAGTCTGAAACTCCTGGCTCACTCCATGCTACCTCTGGAGATTGCTGCCTGTGCTGAGGCCTCCCGCTATAGGTCACCAGCTCCAGCTTCACCAGACGGTGTCACGGTTAGGACCACAGGAGCTAATTGTAGCTTCCAATCAGTACCTGTATGAATATGGGTAATCATAGGGCCAGCGCACGTTTATCGAGTGTTTACCATGTGCCAGGCATTCTTCTAAGAGCTTTGCATGTGTTAATTGATTTGCTCTTGGTAATAGCCCTATGAAAGAGTTACTGTTATTGTGCCCATTTTAAAGATGGGGAAACTGAGGCACAGAGCGGTTAAGCAACTTGCCCAAGGTCACACAGCCAGGAAGTGAAAGAATTCAGGATCTGAACTCAGGTAATCTGGCTGCAGAACAAGCACAGAACTGCCTCCTAAGCTTCATTATACCTACTTTTCTCTAGACCAGTGTTTTCAAAGACTGGTCCCCAAGATCAACAACATCAGCATTACCTGGGAACCAGTTAAAAGACACATTCTCAGGCTGCACCAAGAACCTCCTGAGTCAGAAACACTGGGGCCGGGGTGCAGCAGCCTGTGCTTAGAAAGCCTTCCAGGTGATTCTGAATCACGCTAAAGTTCAAGAATCACTGCTCTAGAGGGTTAAAATAAAATAATGTTTAAAAAATTCTTAGCACAGCATTCAACAAATGTTAGCTCTTATCATGACCAGATTATTTGATAAGAATGAAAAGACTGTTGTGGAAAATACATAAAAAAAACACCTGCCTCCTTGGTAAAGTGCCATATAAAGAAAGCAATTTTAACTGGCTGAATAAAGAAGGGGGAGGAGATGAAGAAGGAGAAAGAGAAGGAGGAGAGAGACAGGGAGACGGAGAAGGAGAAGGAGAAGGACGAGGAAAGTATTCAAGCAACAACTTGGAGTAGGGTAAGGGTAGAGATATCGACAAAACCATCATGTCTTATCTGAGATCTGGCACTTAATCCAGTCCAAATGGATGCAGCCAGCCCACTCAAAGTGGCAAAGCCCATTTTGTTATCTGAAAGATCCCTTTGCCTCCTCCATGGATCTGAGCTGCTCAGCTGATTCAATGTCTGTCTTCAGAGTTAGACCCAACCCAGTCCCCTCCTGGGCACCCCAGTTACTGCCCACATGGCCTCTGGCTCAAGAACAAGGATGACACAGCCACTCATCTCCTGTGCTTGCTCAGATATTGGGAAGACCCTTCTCTTCAGGCATGACCTGCCCCCTTGTCATTTCATTGAGTGTTACCCTCAGTGATGACATGCCTTCCCTTGCCTGGGCCAGGTATATAATTGGCCTGGCATTACCCAGCTGTCTATGGGGAATTGCTTCTGTCAGGAACGGAACAAGCTTATCTATTTAGCCTGAATTATGTCACCATGCGCTCAATGTAAATCTGACCTCTTTCCTGAAGCCCTGGGCCTGCATGGATTTGTGAATAATTTCACCACCACAATTATTTTACAATTTTGAATCTTCCCTGGCAACTTAATGCATAGTTTGCAGCGAGAAGCTGCCTAAATCAGGACTTCAAACAAAGGCTCTCCAATCAGGCAAGGGGCTCCCAGTCACGCCTGAGAGAGGCTGTTGAGCCTCCTACTCAGGGGGCGGGACCTGGGCTTCCTGCCCCATCCCATCCAGGCCACTCCCCCAGCCTGCAGCTTTTTTCTGCACAGTGGCTTTTGCAGTACTCTCCAGATTAGTTTTTTCTCATTATCTTAGTGTTTTTCATTGATTTGCACTTTTATAAATGGGAGTGGAGGGTGAGATGGCTTTACCTCCTCTCTTTCTGCTTCTAAAGCCACCGTCCCTAATCTCTGCACCCTCCAGGACTGGACGTCTGAGCTAGCAGGGCCTAGCCCATAGATTGTCTATTCCAGCATCTTTCAATGTCTGTCCCCTGAGGTCCCAGAGGTGCCTTAGGGGTTGCCTTAGAGAGCGGCAAACAGGTTGGAGAGAGGCTCTGCTTTGTCAATCAGGGCAGCTCCTTTTTTATTTATTTTACACATTGGGGTGAATAAAAAGGTTCAGCTGCTAAAAAATTCTAAAAACTCATGGTCTAATCTAACCCGTTTTACAGAATGAAAATTTGAGGTTCAGAGAAAATGGTAAATTCGCTAGGAAGTCAGCCTCTGGAACAGGTCCCCCAAACCAGGTTCTTTCATTCACTAGCTTGTGTGACCTTAAACTAAGGCCACTTGACATCTCCAAGACTCAGTTTCCTCATCTATTAAATGGGAATAATAATAGATTTGTTCTGTCGATTAAATGAGGTCATGTGTAAAGTGCCCAGCCCAGCATCTGGCACTCAATAAATCGATAACTGTTAAGTACTCAATAAAAATACTCAATAAATCAATAACTGTTAGCTAATGTTATTAAGTTGGGTCTGCTAAAGCCCCACCACAAGAGGACACAGCAGAAACTATTTTGTGGCAGAGTCTATTTGTAAGGAAAAAGAAACTGGTGTGATCTGAGCACTTAATACCTGCTAGCCTCTTGTTATTTCATCTTCGTAGTCAGCACGTGGGTCTCCTCATTTGCATTTTACAGGGAAGGAAACTGCTGTTCTCAATGGCCGGTTGACCTGGGCAGGCTCCCCATGTGACTGCACCTTCCTTAGTCCAGATACTGGCTGGGCAGGGGTTTCTGTAGCCATTATAGCTGAAAGGGTTCTGCTGGCACTCAGGCTGGGCTATTAGCAGTTCCTTTAAACCCTGCTAGCTGTTTTCCCCAAGTACGGCTTATTAGCAGACTTTAGTCTCTATGCTGCTTTTTGACTGTGTTTACTTTTATAGCATTCTACTCCTGCACTGTGTGGTTCTATTAGCTGACTTCCCCGCACCCAGTTTTGTTTTTTACACTCCTCCTACTTTTGTAAGTGATGAAGGAGACTCATGAGGGCCCTGACATGGGGGAGGAAGCACCCAGCAGAGTGGATGGTGCTGTTCTTTGCAAGCTTTAGGCTGTAAACAAATGGAAGTTGTTCTTTCTCTATACTATGGGGGAGGGGCTGCCCATGCCTTTATTAATTCAGTTATTTAACTGATATTCATCAAGCACCTCCAGGTGCTGAGGGTACAGAGGTGGACAGGTCAGACCTGGTCTCTGCCCTGTGGAACTCTAGTGAGGAGTGGGGAGGGTAGATAAACTAGATGTGGGAGGACTGAGTGTTGCTTGTCCTCTCATGGCTCCTGGGAATATCTCTCTGAGGCCTGCGCCAGCATCCAGCTCAGGGTATGGTCCAGAGCGGGGTCTCAGTAAAGTTGCTGAATGAGCACTTGTGAGAAAAGAACAGTGGCATTGGCTCTTCAGTTATATGCCCAGTCCGTTCCTGGAGTCCACAGCTGGTGTCTGCTCAGACCCGCAGTCTTCCCAAGGAGGGGCTCCACTGCCAGGGGTGCAGGACAGCCCTTTGGGGGTTCTCTCTGCTTGCCTTCAGGACAGTGTCCCATTCCTAGGCCATTCTGGGCACCCCAGCTTTCCTTCCCTGGAGTCCTTTCTGGACCTGAGAGATCCCCAGTGGGGTGGGGATGAGCAGAAGAATAAAACTCCTGCCGTTTTTAATACATGCAGTCACACACATACACACATGTACCGGTACCTACTGTATACACCTACACACAGACCTGTGCACATAGATAGGCGTGAGCATGCAGACAGATATGCTCTCCTACTCTGAGGTACATGGCAAGCGTGCGCATGTGCACCCACACACAGAGAGCGTAGATTCGTCAGCCAGTTCTTGTTGAAAACCTATTATGTACTGGACACTCACGGAGACAAAGAGTAGAGAAGTTAACACACACATAAATATACAATAACAAAAGGAAATACGTGTGTGAAAGGAAAATAAATAATAGGTCACTGTGAGAAAACATAGCAGGAAACCTGTTCTTTAAGTCGGATAAGGAGGTAAATAGCAGGGGAAAGTGTTTCAAGCCTGAGGGCACACATGCAGAAGCCTCAAGGAAGGGAAGCGCTCCATACGTTCAAGATAGCAAAAGATGGGATCATTTTTCATACGAACACAGACCATACATATGTACAGAGAAACGTACGCACAGACGAGAGCGCGTGCCAAGCAGACATACTACACTCACACAGATAAGGGCACAGAGCGCTCACACAAACTCTGAGGCACATGTACCTGTGTGGACAAACGCATGCACACACACATATGTCAACACGCAGAGCAGTACACAGGAGTACACAGAGCCGTGTACATCGGGATTGCCTTGGTAGAAACAAACACAAATGCACAGGAGAATGTACCAAGAGGCACCTGGCACATATACATAAATACTTGCACGTTCGCCCATACACACACAGACACAAGATGAGTGTGCACCACATCTGCACAGGTCTGTGCACACTCGCCCTCCACACGTGGCATGTACACATATACACATGATACGTGCCAGGAAACAGCATATGCTCCAGAGTGTCAGAAAATTCAGCGATTCATGAGCCCAGATCATTAAAGTCAATGGCCATTAAGTAGCTAATCCCTCATTCAATTCTCAGAACATTTGGGGGCATAATCCGTGGCCTCCTCCATTTTCGCACAGCTTTGAGAGGATTCTGGAGGGTGAGGACAAGTCAAGGGAGATTGCGGTCTTAGAGTCCTTGACGTTGTTAAGCCTTTTCTCGCAGCAGCGTCTTCTCCCCTGGGCTGTATCAGAGGGGGTTTGGCTCCGTAATCCATTTTTCTCTGCCTTTCTTTGGAGATTAGACAAGTGCCCCGCTGGCCACTGAGGCCAGCTAAGGCTCCCCGGGGCCCGAAGCCTTTCTTTTCCCAGCTGGAGAAGGTCTGGACATCCCTCTCCACTGCTGGGCGCACAGGGAGGGTCTAGGGGTCCTGTTCTCTGGGGACATGTGGCCCAGCCAAGGGTCCAAAAATTTTAGCTGAAGTAAATTAATTAATTAAATAAAATAAACCTTCACAAAATTAAATGAGGCCTGTTTGGGAGCAGTGCAAGCTAAGTGTCAGCTGCCTGGACAAAGAGTCGGTTAATTGTCTGAGCCTAAGTTTTGTCATCTGTTAAATGGGTTTTGTCATCTGATACCTTGGCTCCCACATCAATGGGAAGTCTGGAAGGCAAATGAGATAATGGACCTCCAGTTTCGTTGCTGGACCTTCCAGGCCCCTCTGTGACCTCAGCGCCCCTCTTACTGCCCTCCCTGACCTCATTGCCGGCCTCTCTCTTCCCCACGACCCCTTCCTCACTATAGTCCGGTCACACTGGACAACTTGAAGTTCTGCCAATGCACCCTGCTCTTTCTCACTGCCACGCCTTTGCCCAGGCTCTTTCTCTCCTTGGAATGCCCTCCCTGACTTGTTCCCTGAGCACATTCCTTCCGACTTCTGAGACCCACCTGAGGTATGGTCTCCCCCAGGGAACCTGCCCTGATCAACCCAAGGTGTGGAAGCTTCCTCCTCTGTGGTCTTACAGCTCCTCGCTCAGGCGCCCCTGGTGAAACGTCTCCCCTTTTGCTGTGACTGTGTCACCACGTTCTCCTGCCCCGTTTGGAACCCTATAAGGAACTGGGACCATCACCTGGCCATCTCCACACTCCCCAAGGGTTCCAGAAGAGCTTGTCAGCTGCTGTCTAGATGATGAAGCACAATAAAAACGTAAGGTTCTGTGGATTTTAAAAAGACAAAAACTCATTCTGAAAGCCAGATGCAGAGTTTTTATTCAGGAAAAAAAACTACCATTGTTTGGGAAAGTGCCTCTAGGCTCTTTGAGGAGTAAAGAGAGAAGTCCATTGCAGTCCACCCCATCGAAAGCCAGGGCCAGAATAAGCCAGACAGAGGGGCAAGGAGGTGAATTTCTCAAAAATAAAAAACTTAAGTGGAAGAATTTGGAGTTTCCGGAGCAGCTAGGAGAGAGGAAAGCTAAGGCTCAGGAACGGAGAGGCGATAAGGCTGGAGGAGAAAGGACCTAGCCATGTAGTGGGATGCTGAGTTCCCTAGACGAATGGCTTAAGGCTTTCAGACTTCTAAGAGCCAACTTTCAATTGGTGCTGGCCAACATGTAACTCCTCTCCATTCCCACCTCCCGAACTTCAGTAAAATAGGTACACGCAGCACCTTGTGTTGGTGGCGCTTAGAGGAAACCAAGGAAAAGGGGATGTGCTCGATGCCAGGAGAGCGAAGCCAGCTGTCCCAGAAGAGAGATGCCAGGCAGAGCCGAGGTCAGTTAGGGTGATAAGAGGAATCACTGGTCTGAAGAAGCGCAGTGACTTGGGGAGTGGGAGAGAGGTGGGAGAGGGTGCAGGGGAGCTGGCTGAGGATGGTGGGGCTGGGATGTGTTCTCAGGTTGGAGGAGGATTTGGAGGAGCACTGCGATGCCCCAAAACCTGGAGAGAAGATTGGCCAAGCTGAGTCTGCAGCTGATGGGGCTTATCAGCAGACAGCGGGGAACCTATTTCAGGAAGCTTCAGATCCAGGGGAGGAGCAGGGACCGACCGATCCATACCTGTTCCCTGGCCAGAGTGGGCCAAGACTCTGTTGAGGCAGCTCTGCATGTAAGGGCCTCTACTATAGCCCCTCTGCTGTCGGCTCCTGCCTCGGGGACCACACAGTGAACCGAAGACTCCAAACATACCCATCACACCTGCCACTGGGGAAGCAGAGCCGCGTTCACCTGACTCAGCCATTCGGCACATCTATTAAATCAGATTGAGCAATTACTCGTGGTTTAAAGGTAGAGTGATGGAGCGGGAGGAAGGCTTGTCAGGGAAGGCGAATGCAAATGCTCCACTCGAGTTACACATGCTGATCTTTACACAGTCCAGCTCCCGACAACACAGTCCACAGCCACTGAGCCATCCTGCCTCCCTGATGGGGGCAGCTCAGGGTGAGCCAGGACATGACTCTCAGAAAAGGGGAGTGAGAAAACATGAGCAGTGGAGGGAGACAGCTGGAGGATTTGATGCTGGTTGAGCAGAGAGGAAGGCACAAGGAGTGGGCCTGACATATGGAGTCGTTTAAGAGGAACTCCTTAGGGACTGTGTTCCCAGGAAAGAGAAAGAAAACAGCTCATTCATTTATTCAGTAAATATTTACTGGGAACCTGCTAGGTGCCAATTCTTCGCATTTGCGAGAGAGTTTAGGAGAGCAATTAGGTTGGAATTTAAGTATCTGCACAAAGAGCAGAGCCTGAACCTGGGTAGTGAACTTGGAGTCCCAAGTTCAAGTGCTCTTATTTCCTCTTGATCAAGAGAGTTTGAAGGAAGAATCCTTGACTTGACAGAGAGGTAGGGACAGGGAGAGGAGCCAAAGGTGGAAGTAGGAAATGAACTTGGAGATGTCTGTAGCAGCCTGACTAATGAGACTTTGTTGCCAACCCAGCAGAAGTGCCCGTGCCCCTGGCTGCTGCCAGCTACCTCTGCAGACAGTGATGGAGGCCTTTGAGCTCTGACCAGCTGGGCGAGACCGTATGTACGCCAGAGCAGAAGACTGGGCCGGAGGAGCGGACAGGAGGGAGAGGGGGGATAAGAACACAGGGCGGGATCAAAGGCTCATCTTGGGCAGGGGCAGCAAAATAAAGGCAGGGCTTGCTGAGTTTGGGGAGCCCGGTGCCGTGCCCAGGGCGGGGGTGAGGAGACCTGGTGTCTGCGTCCAGCTGTGCTGTTGCAGAGTGTTTGAGGTGGGCCCGGAGAGTAGCCAGAGGGAAGGGAGGAGTTCGGCTTCTGGGCATCAGTAGAAGCATTGAAAGGAGCTGGCTGAGATGCAGGGCGGGCACATTAGATGCCACAGAGCATGCCCCGGGCCTGACTCCTGCTCTCCATCCCTCCTGGGCCAGGCCTGGTCAGGCCGGGGCCAGGGACTCGGTGAGTAAGTGAGCAGAAGAGTCCAAGGAAGGCCGAGCAGATGGGGGTACAGGGGTGGGGGTAGAGATGTGGCAAAAACCAAAAACCAGAATGAAGTGCATCTTTCCCCAAGTGATGCTGTTTAGATGGCCTGTGACGACGCAGGAGCGCGCTCTCTCTCTCTCTCGCTCTCTCTCTTGCTCTCTCTCTCTCTCTCGCTCTCGCTCTCGCTCTCACAGGAGTGCTCGCTCTCTCTCTCTCTCTCGCTCTCTCTCCCTCTCCCTCTCCCTCTCCCTCTCTCTCTCTCTCTCTCTCTCCCTCTCTCTGGAATAGATAGGCTTTGACTCATTTTCATGAAAATATTTATTTAGATTGAGGAGGGTATGAGGGTGAACAGGGGAGAGGGACTACATATGGCTCCAGGAGAGGAGGGGAAGAGGAGAGAAAGAAAGGCCTTATAGGGCTGGAAGAGTGTGTGTGTGTGCGTGTGCGCGCGCGCGCATGTGTGTGTGCGTGTGCATGTGCGCGCATGTGTGTGTAGTAACTTTTTAAAGCAGCTTGCACTAAGGTTGTGGGTCCTTGGGTCCATTTCCGGTAAAGGATTGAGGGCTGAGTTTGGCAGTTAGAAAAAGGAACTCAGATACTCCACCCCCTAGGCTGGTGGCAGAATTGTGAAGGTGGGAGGAAGTGTGAAGAATTGGGGAAAGACCATGATGTGCTACCATTTATGCCCATTCAATTGGTAATAATCAAGAAGCCTAACAACCACCTGTGGAAGAGGATGTGGATTGATGCGACTTCAAACATTGTTAGGAGAACAAACTGGCACAACTACCCTAGAAAACAATTTTACATTGTCTTGTAAAATTGAACGATTCAGATAGCTCTGGCCCAGCAATTCCACGCCTAGGTATATGCACTTGTGTCCTGGGAGACACATACACAAAGGCTTGGAGCAGCAGCGTTCATAACAGTAAACATAAAGACACTGAAATCTGGAAACAACCCAAATGTCCAATGCTGGAAGAATGACTAAATAAATTGTGGTAAAACTCACACTACAGAATGATATAGGGTAATGAAAAATGAATGAACCGCAGCTACACACAATAACTTGGATAAATCCTGGTAACATAACATAGAGTGAAAAGCAAGTCTCTGAAGACTAAATACAATTCGATGCCTTGTTTATAACGATCAAAAAAAGGCAAACTGATCATTCTTTAGGCATGCATTATGTGTGGAAGGAAGGAAGGAGGGAAGGAAGGAAGGAAGGAACAGGGAAAAGAGAGAGAGAAGGAAGGAAGGAATGAAGGAAGGAAGGAAGGAAGGAAGGAAGGAAGGAAGGAAGGAAGGAAAGGGTAAGGAAAGGAAGAGGGGAGAGAGAAACAAAGACAAATGGGGGGAGGAGGGAGAGAGAGAAGGGGAGATGGAGAGAAGGGGAGAGAGGGAAGGAAGGAGGAAAAGAGAGGGAAAGTAAATGAGAAACTGATTGTAGTAATTAGAAGCGGGAGGGCAGGACCATAGCATTAGGGGAAAGCACATAGGTAGATGCAAGTTCTAATTTGTGCACTGAGTAGTAGATTCACGGTTGTTTGTTCCATTATTTAACCAAAAATAAATTTCAAAAAAATCAGTTAAAGAGGGTTATGATGAAACAGAGAGTGTCATGAACAAAAGTTCCTGACTAATATGTTTCTGTGCTCTGAGGGACACAAAAAGTGTGGAAACCCCTGGGGGGGTGCATTTTAAGACCTTCCTCAGCTCTGCCAGTGTCCTCAAGATGTCCCCAGGTCCCACCCTGCCCCTTCTCTACTGTCCCCTTCCTCCTACCATCACCCTATCACTTCCTTTGGGCATCTCTCTGAGCTCAGCCTGGAGGGGAGGCTGGGGAAGCAGGGCTGTGGAAGGAAGGATGAGTGGCCAGTGCTGTCGGACGTACCGCCGCTTCCCCAGACCCCAGCACAGGGAGAACTGGATGTTCAGCAGAGAGCAGATGGAGGATGGCTGTTTCTGCGTCTGCTTTTTATCCTGGCCTTCCTCATGCTCTTAGCTACTTTCTGAACCCCTTTGCTGCACCTTTCTGCCCATAGTGGGGTGGGGGATCCTACTGTCAAAGATCCACAGCCTCAGAAATCATAAAATGCCCCCCACCCCGGTTCCTGCTCCAGCCACATCGACAGCTCTTCATCTGTTCATTCATTCGCTCAAACATATCTACTGAGGTCCTACTGTATGCCAGGCACCATCCTAGACACTGAGAACATAGTAGGGAACAGAAGGAGCAAACATACTTGTGGTACTTGTCTTCTTGGTGGGAAGAGGGTGGACAGGGTCGCAGACGATAAGAAAATAAACATGAAAAAGACCTCGTGTTCTGTGTAGCTGGTGATACATACTTTGCGGGGAGAGGGGATACCAGGATGTGTTTTAAACAGAGTTTAGAGGGTGAGAAGGTGACATCTGCGTGACGATCTGAAGGAGGCCGGAGAGTGAGCTGTGGGGAAAAGGGATGGGCGGGAGGAAGAGCCTTCCAGGTAGAGGTAACAACCAGTGCAAAGGTCCTGAGGTGGGAGTGCCTGAACAGAGGTGAGCTGGGGACAGTAAGAGGAGTGACATAAGGGCCCAGGCAAGGTAGCGAGGTAAGGAGGCTAAAGTGACACCCTGGCTCCTGGAATCAGGAATCAGTGGTGACCTGGACCAGGCTGGCGGTGGTAGAGGTGGTAAGAAGTGGTCAGGTTCAGAGTGCTTATGCTGACACCACCTTCCCCTGCAGCTGCTTGTCGGCCTCAGGGAGGGGCCTGAGATCTCTGCAGAGGCCTGGCTTCTGGGCAGACAGCACCTCATTCCCCAAGGATCTCCTGGGGCCTCCCTGCCTTCTCTTTCAGGAGGTTTGGTCCAGCCCAGTGGTTTTCAAACATTCTTTTTTAAAGTCATGGGACCCTCCAACAAAATCTTCCCTGGAGAGGAGAGCGGGGCTGGAGAATCTCCATGAGCAGGGACCCCAGGCTCCACACAGCACAGTTGGAAGATGCCAGTGTCCCCATCCAGGCTCCATCCCGGAGACCGAGTCCCTAGGTCTTTGCCTAATGAGTAAGCAACTTGGCCTCCAGTTTCCAAACCTGTTTCTAAAAGTCTGTTATCTGGACAAAAAGCTGGCCCTCTCTTCCTCCTGTAGAAATGAAGACTGTAGGAGTACTTTGTAGATGAGTGTTCGACAAGACAAAATACCTAAAGCAGTGACTATTCTCTATTGTGACTATCGAAAGGCTCCTCCAAGTGGAGCCAGGTTTCGGGACAAGTAGCTGGAGGTCACCACCACCCTGAGGATACCATTGTTGTAGGATTTCATTGAGCTCTTCCACCATCCTCTCTGTGTTCAAGCACTTGTGTTCAGACAGCTGCAGTGTCTGCCTCTCTCCTCACCCTTTCTTCCCTCCCTCCCCACTCCCTCACCTGCCTCCTCTCACCATCCCCCACCCCAGAGGGATGCAGCCATCCTGCACATCATCTCCTGAGAGACTAGCAGGTGCTATGGGGACAATGGACTTCTGGCGAGTCTCCCCCTTCCTGTGGCCTCTCTGAAATTGGGGGCAGCTTCTGAAGGCGCTGTTTTTGGCCCAGGCACCACTAGCCCAAACAAAGGCATTTTCTATGGCTGTTGGGAAGGCGACAATTGTTTCCATTTAGCAAACGTTTGCTGCCAGCCCCAGTGTTTTGGAAGCCAACGTTTGGTTGAGAAGACAATGCCAAGCTAAATATTTTCTCTGCATAAAAATCCCTTTAATTTTTTAATCATTTGGCAAACATCTCCTTCCTCCCTCCCCTCGCCCTTCTGTTCCTCTTCTCCCCCTCGCCTTATCTCTGGCTGGGTCTCTGCAACACCCAACATCTGGGTGGGAAGGGAAAAGTTTGATGGGCTGCAGAAATGTTTCCAGACCCACAGATGGTGGGCTTTGTGCAGACACACATCTAGTTGATGTGTTAACATTGTTTGTTGGGTGTTTTATCTGGAACGTCGAAGTTGATACAGACATGGCCTTTCCAGGCCCCATCCTATCCGAGTCCTATTCTAGCTGCTTACATTAGGCCTTGGTTAAGAGGGGCCAATCAGACGGTGATGAGGGACCCCTGTGCCGCCAATCAGGGCCAGGGGCTAACCATAGCTCTCCATCACTCTATGACTGATAGCGAAGCAGCTGTGGGTCAACCAGCCCCCCTCTTGCTTCCGGAGCACCCCCTGAAGAGTTTGCCACCATCTCGCTCTCCGTTCACAGTCTGAGGGTACTCGGACCTTCCAGACCTTTGGGCCTCCAAATTATCTGGATTCAGAAGGGAGAGTTCTCTGCTCCAGGCCCTGCCATGCCTCCTTCCTGATAGCACCATGGCTTGGGGCTGACCATCCTCTCCCACCTCCCTCCTGGTGCCGCCCTTCTGAAGTAAGCTGCCCTCCTATCTAACTATCTGCAGTCAGACCTCCTCCCCAATCCTATTAGATACTAATTGCATAGCTGGAATACCTCAGTTTGGACTTGACCCATGTCTCCCTCCCTAGAAACTTAAATTTCCATACCACAACCTAGAGGGTGAAGCCTATCTTGGCAGGACTTGCAGAATGAACGGACAAAGAGATAAATCAGTGAATGAATGGATGGGGGTGAGTTAGTGAACGACTGCCTGAAAGTGTGAGAGACCAAGTGAATAAACGAAGTCATCCCTGTGTCTGTGCCCAAGGGCACAGTGTGTGCGCTGACACTGAATGTGCAATGGTGTGGAACACGTCTCCATGGAGCCCCTCACCGGTAAAGGGCAATTGTGTTATTTCTCGTCAATGATAAAAGCTCCGCCATCCGCAGGAACAGCACCAGATTTGGAACCTAGGTCGTTCGTCTGCGCTTTGTTCCTGGCTTTGTCATTCCTTGGTTTGACAAGGAAATGGTGGCTAGGCCCTGAGTGGACACGGTGGAAGTAAACTGACGAGATACACTTTAGAAGAGGAGGCCACATGTTCATTGGACGTTTGCAGGTGGGAATGAGATAATGACTCAAGGATGACCTTTTTGTGACCTTGGGTGGGGGTGGTATCAGCCTCTGACCTGGGGAAAGCTGGAGTCAGTATAGATCTGGGGGGAAAACATTAGACACGCTCACCTTGAGAGGTCGGTTCGCCATCCAGGGGCTGTCCTGGGCTGGAGTTCAGGCCTGGAGGCACAGATCTGGGCTTCATGGGCACAGAGGTATGATTTAAAGGGACAGGATGTCATCGCCTAGACTGAGGAGGAGGGCAGAGGGCTGGGCTGAGTCCTGGGCACCATGGCATTTGGAAGTCAGTTAGAGGAGCCGATAAAACAGTCTGCAAAGCAGGAGCCAGAGTCCTGCCTCTGACAAATACCAGAGGTGGAGCTCATTGTTGAAGAAGCTCCGTGAGCCCAGGCCAAGACTGTTCACCCCACACAGGCGGTTACCAAGCACTTGAAATGTGGCAGGTCCACGTTGACATGCGCTATAAGTGTAAAACACACCCGATTCCAAAGATGTAGTATGAAAAACAGAATGTGGAATATCTCATTAATGATCTTGATATTGATTATACGTTGAAATGATAACACACTGGACATAGCGGATGACGTAAAATAATAAAATCGATTTTGCCTGTTCCTTTTTACTTTTAAAAATGTAGTTACTAGAACACTAAATTTATAATGGGGCTCATTTTTGTGGCCTGTACTGTTTTCTATTGGGCGGTGTCATCTTAAAGGACCACGACTGGGTTTCACTCCCACAAAATGATGTAATTACTGAAGCACAGCCCAGAATTGTCCCAAGACGCTCATCTTTCAGTCCTCTAGGGTCCCTGGGTTTCCCTAACCAAGAGTCAAATTTCTCTGCAAAGACTTGATGACAAGTTCTCACTCTAGTCTATGCGGACCCTGTTTCTGCCTAGAAATCCCATGCAGTTTTCATCAGAAAAAAAAAAAAATGCACACAACATGAAACTAAAGAAGGAAACAAAATTTCCCTAATGCACTGCCAAGCAACTGTTCCGTTTCCCACAACGCCCTGCAGTTTCTTCAAACACAAAGACGTTTGCCACATGGTCAATGAAAGCATTTTGAAAAGTGTGAACAGACCATACGTGGCATTGGGAAGTTTGGGAGCCGTGATATTTCCCATTCCCCACAGTGGTCTCTGGGAATCCGTGCCTGTCTCCCTAGCTTAGAGCTCCCTGGGGTGGGGTGGGGGTTTTCCGCCATCACATGCCTATGGATTCACAACCCCATAGAACCCTGAGCTCACAAGAATTGCCACTGAGGGTCTGTGTGGGGCCGAGGGGCACCTTAGGGCTCTAAGCAATTATCCTTTCGCTTAATCCAAGGGATTTAGAACTCACCAGGGTGAGGCAGCTTTGGGGAAGTGTCATCTTCCCCTGCCTGCCCACAGCCCAGACCAAGCTGATCACCTTGGCCAGGAGCCATTAAACGAGGTGGACTATCAGTAGAGCAAGGATGTACTCAGGCAGGCCGGGCCTGAAGAAAGCTCAGAGAAAGGGAGTACATTCATTCATTCATTCACTCGCTCGCGCCTGAAGGCTTAACTGAGTACCTTCTATGTCCCAGGCACTGCCCTAGGTGTGGGGAACACAGCAGTGAGTGCACTAGGTCTTCTGTCTGCCCTCCTACGCTTACAGGCCAGTGGGGAAGACATTAAACAAAGAACGTGTGAATGTATTTATCACGAAAGCTACAAATGCTGTGAAGAACAGGGATATGATGCTATGAAATCACCAGCAGAGACATCTGAGCTAAGCTGGGGTACCAGGAAAGCCTTCCTTGAGGAAATGGTATTACAGCTGAGGTCTGAAGTGCGACTCGGGGTTAACTGCACAAAAGGGAAACTGCGTGTACCGAGCAGAGAAAACAGTATGTGCAAGGACCCTGTGGCAGAGGGAGCAGAGTGAATTTGAGGAATAGAGAGCAGTGTAGCTACAACCAAGATCATTAAGGAAAGTATAGTAGGGGATGGATCTAGAGAGGCAGGCAGAGGCCGGACCACAGGAGGCCGAGAGGTAGAGTAGAAACTGTGAAGCCAGAACTGGAAAGAGCAGTAGATTTGTTCGTTGCCAAGGGGAGCAGGTACGCGGTTGAAGCAGTGAAAGAGGATGGTACCGAACCTCGAGTTCACCGCGGTCAACCGTGAGTCACCTGGAGTAAACCAGATCTGAGTTCATACCCCCCGAGATAAATTTTTCTTTGTGAAGATTCGACGAAATAATGCTTGGGATGCACTTAGCAGACCACTGGCACTTGGTGAGTGAACACATTATAAAGCTCTTATTAGTCTATTATTAATACTGTGGGATGGGGGATCTGGACGGGGACCCCTACAGCAGAGCTGAGACTTAGGGACAGGATAGTTTGGGTCCATGGAAGAAGAGGGTTGGCGAGAGGCAAACCAGGAGTCAGGGGCAGCATGCCTGCAGGGCTCTGCCAGGCTTCCCCAGGCCCTGCCACCACAGTCTGGGGACCAAACTCCTCATCTCTCCTGCCATCTGCCAAGGAGGCAGGTGGGCAGTAATGGCTAGGCTGTTGGCTGGTGTTTCCCATGAGGGAAGTGGACAGAGGGAGAGTCCAGGGGCTCTGTCCTTGTGTCTTCCTCTCTCTGCCTAAGGACTTCAGCTTTGGAGCTTGAACTGAAGAAAGAAGAGCTTTGTTCCTCAGGTGGTGACCCTGGCACCAGCTTCTGAGGCCTCCTCTGTGGAATGCAGTCACCCTCAAACCTCCCTCTTGGAGGGAGCCTGGGAAATTGATTAGCATCGAAGAATCGTAGACCTCAGGGCTGGGAACAGTGGGGTTTAGAGTGTTTTAGGCTTCTCAGAAATTCCAAACTTTTAATCTGCCTTGAAAAAAAATTTCTTTTTTCAATTTGAAAGGTTTAGGTTGTTTTTTAAATGGTGCCTACAGCTGAAGAAATCTGAACAAAAGAACCTGGAGATCTGAAAGGTAATTAGTATACATGTAATATTTATTAGTTTTCTCTTAATTATAAAAATAACTCCTGCCCAGGCTGGGAGCTTGTAAAACACAGAAAAAAGGTGAATTTAAAAAATGACCTCAAATTGCTACCCACAAATATTCACTGTGATTAGCACACGTATATTACATTTTGAGCTCTAATTGCAATATATACCAGCCATTGCATTCAGCTTTTCACATACAATCCTATTTTGTCCTCATAACAACCCTGTAAGCTAGTATTATAATCATTCCCATTTTACAGATTTTAAAAAGTGAAGCTTAGAGTAATTATATAGTTTGTTCAGAGCCATTCGCGCTAGCTGAGAAGCAGAGCTGGAATCCAAACCCATGCCTATCTGACCCTGAGCCCAGCCAGGGCACCGCTGCTTCCAGGTTCCGTCCTGGGCCGCATCCTCACGGTCTCTCCCTTTCCACGCACACTGTGCATTCACAGTTACAGTTACACTCCTACTGACTGCATCACCCAGACTGCTTTGTAGCCCACCTTCTTCATTTTGCGACGTATCCTGTGTATTTCCTCACACCGACGTATAGTCTTCTACGACACTATTTTTAATGTCCGCATAGCATTCTGCAGTTTAGACTAGTAGTGATTCTCAAACGCTGGTTCCAGCATCATCTGGGAACTTGTTGGGAAGGCAAATTTTCAGACCCGACCCCAGACCTACTGCACCAGATATCCTGTGGGTAGAGTCCAGGAATCTGTTTTAACAAACTCTCCAGTGGTTCTGATGCAGTGTAGGTTTAAGAAGGGATCCTTTAAATTTTCTGTATTTTTCTTAACTTGTTTTCAGGGTTTGACCATCCAAAACAAGACAAAATAAACAGCCTTGTTTGCCCGCGTGTGTGAAGATTAAGAAAGTTTTAAAATAAAATGGATGTTGAAACCAAACCCAAACAAACAAAACCCATAAAATAATACATTTTATAGCAAAAAGGGAAACGAAAGCAAAGCAGGAGAGATTTTGGTCAGACCTAAAGAAGTACTTTCTTTCCCTGCAGGACTGCCTGGCAGGAGGAATGTCTCTGGAGTCACCGGTGGGGACAGCTCAGTCCTGCAGGCAGCCCAGGCAGCTCCCCAGCACTCCCGATGAGCTCCAAGACTTTTCTAGCAGTTTCTGTGCTTTGAGCATAATTGCTCAGAATGTTATTAAAGAGACAGCTGCTGTCTGGGCCCACCAGCAGGGGGAGGGCAGAGGGGCTCTGGAGCTGTGAAGAAAGATCTAGAGGGCAGGCTGGCCATTCACCTCCCAGCTGGCGATTTCATTAAGCAGGGGGCCTGCTGAGAGGGCTCTGCCCTGCTCCTCTCTGTTGCCCTGCAAAGCCGTGTGGTCGTTAGCCTGAGGCCGACCCAGACTTTGGAAATAAACTCCAGGCTGTTCCCCTGGGTCTTGGAAGACATCCTCCATCTGATGCCGAGTGGAGATCTGTCGAGAGGGCACTGACAGATGCCTGTGCCGTAGCCCAGGCGATCACTAACGCCTGCCAGTTCTCGTTTCCTGTCCAGCCCCCTAGCCTGCCTGCTGGCAGAAAACTTTCTCCGAACCTGACGGGCGTGAAGAATGCCTTCACGAAGAATTAAGAACGATTTTAACTTTCTGGCACACATCAGTTTTCTTGCCTGTTAAATGGGAGTAACTACTCCTGTTTCATGAGAAAAAGGACCAAATGTTAGTTGTAAAATGGTAAGTCTTACATATTGATGTCATTGCTTTCGTTTGTTTGTTTTTATTCTGGAAGCTGCTGCTGCTGCTGCTGCTGCTGCTGCTGCTGCTGCTGCTGCATAGTAAGGAAAGTACAGGTGTCTGAGGACGTATTGGCCTGGGTTCAAATCACAACTCTTGCACTTAGTGACTGCATGACCATGGGTGAGCCACGTCTCCTTTCTGAGCTTCCACTTCCCCATCAGTGAAATGGAAGTAGTAATATTTACTTCACAAGGTGGGAGAGCCGTGTGGGCCAGCAGCGGGGAGCACCCAGCACAGTGCCTGGCACATAGTAGGCTGCTCAGCAAGTGTTTGTTGAACTTGGGTTTCCATCCTTCCTGCTTGGAAGAGCTCATCTGCCTTTCTTCCTGGGAGACCATGTGATCGGCAATCTGCAATTTGAGGTACCTGCAAGTTTGGGTCCTGACTTTTCCAGTTCATGTGTAGCCTCAGACACATTCCTTCACCCCTCTGTGCCTCAGTTTCCTCATCTGTAAAATGGGGAAACAATAGCACCTACTTTGTAGGGCTCTTGAGAGAATAAAATAATGTTCTTAAAACATGAGCGATTGTCAGGTATCATTATTACTATTTTTCCAGATGTAACAAGTCTGAGTCCTGAACCACTAAACCTCTGGAAATGTGGAAATGCAGAAGAGTTGACTGCTTTTCAGTTTGATTGGACATTCAGTTGGCAGGTAGTTATCGAGTACCAGCTGTGTGGCAGGTCACTTCCTAGCCCATCAGTCTCTTGAGCTTGGGATTTGTGAAGGATTTTACACATGATGGAGAGGTTTCTGGACAGGAGATGCGGGAGGGCAGAGGGGCCACGGTGAAGGTCAGAGGATGTGGACAGCCCTTTGCCACCTTCCAGTGAGGAAGCCAATTTCTCAGCTACATCTCAGAACAGTGGCTGTCTCTGACAGCTCCTGTCCCCTCTCCACCACCTCTAGAAAAGCAAGACCTAGAGAAATTTCAGGTTAAAAATGAGCCCTCATATTCCCCTGTAGGTTATTCAAAGAAGAAAAAGAATAAAAATCAATATGAACCAGGTCTCAGTTCTGAGGAGCAGTTTCTTCTTGTTTATAACCTGAAGGGATCAATAAGAGATGCTTCTTCTGGTCCATTTTTAAAGCTCGATACCATGGATGCAATTTGGTTGACAATTATGAACAATCAGTTACCTCGTACAGTATCGCTCCCACAGCCAGCCGCCCATTTGGGTAATCATGAGCTATTACAGAGAGAGGTGATGATGGCGAGGGGCTGGCTCCTACACGCACTCACCAAAGATCACTCAAGAAGTAAACAGAATTTGCCGATCAATTGAATCATTAGGATGAAGAAGTTGTGAACGCTTCTACACAGAAGCCTGGCTTTTTGAGTTTTCTGACCCATTAGCCCCAGCATAGGTTCCTATTGATTAAATCATCTATCTCCCCGGCATTGTCAGTCTCAGGGGCCAAGTGTCTAGGTTAAAACTTACAAGAGTTCAGAAAGCCAAGTACCCCTTGCTGCCATCAAGGGTGCAGAGGGACAACTGTCTTCACAACACAGATATCTGAGTTGGGCGGGTAAAAATCTGTGGGGTGCCTATGGGTGTTGGTCCCCCAGAGACAGGCCTGTGCTAGAGCTCGCTGATTCCCTAGTGGGGAACATTTCTCCAAGATTCTTGGCATGTAGCCACGTCGCGCTACAGGGACCCACAGGAGTGGCCCTGCACAAAGCCACTGAGTGCCTGGGACCTCAACCCCTTTTGGATCATGGACCGCTCTGAAAAACTGGTGCAGGCTCTTCATTCTTTCTCTAGAAAATTGCTGAGGTACCCCAAGTTTTGCATATCATTTTAGGGAGGCCCACGAAATCTGGAATAAGAATGTCAAGCTAAAGGTTTGGGAATCAGATATACCTTAATTCCTTACCATTTGCAAGCTGTGATCCTGGGCCAGCAACCTTAGCTCTCCAACCTGAAGTTCCCTCCAGATCATGAGAATGGTAACAGTATCGGCCTAATAGAATTGCAAGATGATCCACTCGAAGCAGTAATCCATATGCCCAGCATGTAGCAAGTGCTTAATAAACATTAACCAGCATCGTAATCAACATGAATAATAACTATTAGTAGGAAAACAGCTATATACTGTGTAATCTTTCTATGCTGCATCTGTGAAATGAGGATATAATAGGACTTACCTCACAGACACATTTAAGGAAGTGTTACTTAAAAAGATGTGTATGGAGCATTCAGCCCAGATCTGGCACATTGTAGGTGTTTAATAAATAGCTGTTTATTGTGATTGCGGTTGTTCATATTTGTTTTCCCTTTCACTTCCCATCTGTCCAGGACTGGGTTGGTGCTGAGGGAGATTCCTAAAAGGCCTTGGTAGCAGTCCAGTGACAAAGACTGTGGTGTTTGTGATGGACTCTGGCAGGGGGGTCGGGGGTGAAGAGACAACACAGCAACCACATGATGCAAGCTGCCTGACCCCAACTCCGTAATGGATTATATTGTGTGAACTTAACTAGGTCT